>NW_022436996.1:7777177-7827083 GCF_009761245.1 Sapajus apella
GTGCCTCAAACCATAGAACCTCGGCTCCTTAGAAACAGGCCTTTTAACAACAACCGGGAGTGATGACCCATTGGGAAGGAGCAAGCAAGCAAACACAGGGCTGGAAGTCCCGCATCTGTGGTCCATGGTCATTTCATGAGATCTACAGATTAGATCACATTCCCCAGAGTCTCGAAGACGGTACCAAGGCATGCCAGGAATTTCAGAAAGCTTTACATCAAAATGGCTTCTCTTGAACATTTTCACAACCAAAACACATTGGCTTCAGTTGTTATCTGAGAACATTAGAGAAGCTGATAGCTGAAAAGGCAGATGTGAGCTCTGGGTCCCCACGGTCCCTCTGGGCTCTGGAGCTGTCACACATCGTGGGGCTCGAGACAGATTTGGGCCATTTGGGAGAAAGTTTCCTGGGAAGTAGCCAGGTGGGAGGTGGAGGGGAGCAGGGTTACCATGCGCCAGGGTCCTGCGGAGCTCCAGGAGACTGCGGAAGGAGAGGGAGGCCACGTGGGGCTTGCCCCAGCGCTCTGTCTCCTCCTCCACATCCTCTTCAAATTTGATCCAGCGAGCTGTCTCCCGCCACTGGGGCTCCTGGTTTTTATCCAGCAGCAACTCATTCAGCTCCACAAACACCTTGGGGGAGAGAAGGGAAGGCATTTTGGGGTACAGAGCCGGAGGCGGCAGCCCTGGGGTGGGTCTCAGGTGAGCGGCATCAGAGGGAGGTGAGTGACCCTGGAGAGCAGGAGCACGGTGGGTGGCGCACAGGCACACCAGTCCCACAGCCAGGTGGGACCCTCGACAATTGACTAGCCAATGAGACGTGGCTTCTCTCGTCTGTCAAATGGGAATAATACCCGCCTCAAAGGACTGTCAGGAGGGAAAAGGAAAAGCACATGGCATGCTACATGACTCACAGTCAGGGCTTGAGAAATGGCCACTGCAGACCTTTTAACAAGTGGAATGCTTATCAGCCATTCCACCGATAGGCATTCAAGAACTGGCAAATGAAGGAAGAGTGGTGGCCTCTGAAAAATACTGACTGGGTGGGGCCATGGAGGAACTTCTGGAGTGTGGGAAATGGCCAGGCAGGTCCTTACAACTGGCCACCGAGCTGGATGCTTCACACAGATGCAGCTTCCTGTACGTATGACACCTCCATAAAATGGGGACAAACACACACTGTGTCAGAGTTCAGGACCAGAGCCCTTAAGATGGGCAGCGTCACTAGGTAACCGAGTGACCTTGGCCAAGTCACAGCACTCTAGTTCATGGCTGTTGACCTATTGTCATCTTCACAGGTGGCTGAGAGGATCAAACAAGTACAGAGGCAACTAGGTTTTGAAAAATGAAGTGCGGTGCTATCCAGAGCCACCTTTAGCCCAAGGGGGGCGTTTATTCAAATCAGAAAATGGCATCTCTTACTAAGATGGTCATGCGACAAAAAGATGTGAATTATAACCACAATACTCAAATCAACGACGCCCACCACGGAAACGTGATCATGGTGCCTAAGTCAATAAGCTCTATGATGTGTATATGGCACTCTTGTGCAGTGTACAACCTTCACAACCAAAGGTGGCATCCCTGTGCCAGGTGCGGTGGCTCACGCTGTAATCCCAGCACTTTGGGAGGCCAAGGCTGGTGGATCACTTGAGGCCAAGAGTTGGAGACCAGCCTGTCCAACATGGTGAAACCTCATCTCTACGAAAATTACAAAAATTAGCCATGGACAGTGGGTGCCTATAATCTCAGCTACTCTGGAGACTGAGGTAAAAAAAATCGCTTGAGGGCCGGGCGCGGTGGCTCAAGCCTGTAATCCCAGCACTTTGGGAGGCCGAGGCGGGTGGCTCACGAGGTCAAGAGATCGAGACCATCCTGGTCAACAAGGTGAAACCCCGTCTCTACTAAAAATACAAAAATTAGCTGGGCATGATGGTGCATGCCTGTAATCCCAGCTATTCAGGAGGCTGAGGCCGGAGAATTGCTTGAACCCAGGAGGCGGAGGTTGTGGTGAGCCGAGATCGCGCCATTGTACTCCAGCCTGGGCAACAACAGCAAAACTCCGTCCCAAAAAAAAAAAAAAAAAAAAAAATCGCTTGAACCTAAGAGGCAGAGGTTGCAGTGAGCCAAGGTTGTGCCACTGCACTCCATCCTGGGTGACAGAGTCAGACTGTCTCAACAAAACAAAGGTGGGAGTCCTGAGGCTTGAGATTACAGCTGGTCTGAGAGGTAGGGGAGGGATCGTGGGGAGAAGGTGGATGGGAAGTTAATGGAGGAGCATGAAGCAGAGCATGGTACCTCGTGGGGCTTGTGAGGGGCCCGGGGTCGGGCTCGCGGTGTGGGGCCAGGCTCCCGCCCTTCCCGGCCACTCTGCGTTGAACCTTTTGCATTCTTCCGCACCAAATGCCGACGCACCCCAGGAACGTCCTCAAACCGGTGACCTGTGGGGGCAGAGGACCAAGGTTGGGCTCCCCTTTTCTCTTACTCCTTCGCCCCAGTGCCGGGTTTGGCCCATGCCCAGCACTCACTCTTCATGAGGTCTAGGTCGGCTGTGGCCAGCGTTTGGGCCTCGCTCTCATCCGTGGGGACCCGGGGCAGCAGTGCCTGCTCAGCCCCCGTCATGCTCCCGATGCGCCTCCTTTCCTGAAGATTGTAGCTGCGATGCCCAGGCTGGGCTTTAGGCAGGGGGCGCCCCGAGGCACCCCCATTGTCACCCCCTGCGGTGCCACTGGTCACCACCACCACCTCCTCCACCTGGGTTCTAGGCAGACAGAATGGCCGTGAGACTGAGAAAGCTGGCCTCTTCCCCAACGCCCAGCACCTACACAGGGGGCAGCTAGGGAAGGGGCCACATCAGACTCCAGGCCCTCCTAGCTCCCACTCCTGGGAGGCATGGGCATGGGAAGAGGGGGATTCTGGACGCAGACTGCCAGCATCCACACCCCAGCTCCATCCTTTTCCAGCTGTGCAGTCCCAAACGGTCACCCAAAGGCCCCTCTGATCATCCACTGAGAACGTCAATGCTCCTTAGCAGTTGGGGCTGAGGCCAGCCTTTTGTGGTGCCATGAGGGGTGAGATTCTGGAAAAGTCCCAATGCAGGGCCTGGCGCAAAAAAGGAGCTCAGGACGCTGCTTCCTGACAGTCAGTATTCACCCCCCTGCCCCCTCACCCCCTGGCACACCCCTAAGCCATGGGACTGAGAGGTTCACAGGGGCCTATGTTTAATCAAGAGGAATAAAGTCCGTGGCACTGGGCCTTTGAGACGGCAGACAGCTTCCTGCCCTGGGAGGAGGGGTGAGCCTCGGCCTTCACAGATGCCAGGCCAGCTTCTGCTCTCCCCTCTCTCTGCCAACACTGGGTGGCCAGGGCCCTGCCATGTGGTCCTATCCCTCTCTCTCAACATCAAGAGACCCCAGAGCTCCAAGCTCACGTCCCCTCCCATAACCAGGCTTTCCTAGCCCCCACGTACCCTGGCCCACAAATCCAAACCTTTCCTGCTGCCAGACTTTCTCGGAAGCCCCAACCTCCTCCTGGCCATCCTGGCACCTTTAAGGCCACTGTAACCCGCCCCCTGCATCTGTACACTGTCCCAACAGGTTTACGCGCTCCCAGAGGGGACAACATGCCCTTCGCTTCCTGCAGCCTTCACGCTGCCTGGCACCCAGAAAACAACAGATCCGTGATAGTAGTGACCTTGAGACCTAGTTCAAAGTCATTTCTCCAGGAAGCCTTCCCCCAAATGCCAATCGTCCACTGGTGCTGACACTTTGCCTGAACCAGCCACTGGGTGCAGTGACAACATGCTGATGCCACCTCATATGACAACGTTTGGTTTCCAACCAGAGCGTGTTGGCAGCTCCCCAAGGAGAAGGGGTCTCCTTTGCCTCTGGAACCCTGGGGGCCGCAGCAAGTGCTAGGAGGTCACCAGTCCAGTACCTGAGCCAGTGCTGGCTACTGGTCCCACTACACCACAGGCGGGGGTGGGGGACGAGCAAGGGCGGGGGGCAGCTTAGGCAGCGCTTGTTCTGTGCCAGGCTAAACCATACTTAGAACCTTAATTCATACCACCCTTAATCCCTACAGCCAAAAGTGAGAAAGGTTCTATTATGCTTGGTTCCGTGAGGAACCTGGGGCTTGGACAGCTTAAGTTGTTTGCCAGCTAGTGAGGGCAGAGCTGGGATTTGAACCCTGGCCTGGTGATTCCACCACCTCACTTCCCTAGCAGGGGTGGTGTCTGTTGGGGACAATGTTGATTGGGGTGTACTTACCCAGCCTGGGCCCCTTTGGAGGCCCGGGGAGTTGCCTCCTGGTGGGGCAGTGGTGCAGGGGGAGGTGGACTGGTCCTCTCTGCCTTCCGGTCAACACTGTCATCCTCTTGGAGGAAGAACTGCAACAGGGACCCATGTGGGCAGGAGTGACCAGGCCAGGGCCCTGACAATATCCCCTAGGAGCCCGCGCCCAGCGCACCTGCACTAAGGAAGGTGTGGAAACAGGGGACGGCTGCGTGAGTGCCCGGGCCCCCTCTGCCTCGATGGCCTCATCCTCATCTTCCTCCCCCTCCTCAATGGTGGGGGTTTCTCCTGTTGGGGAGGCTACCGGGCGCCTTCGAGGCTTCCGTCCTGGGCCCTGGGGTGTCTTGCGGCGGCGTGCATCCGGAGGCAGGTGGGTGGACAGCGGGTGATGGATGTGGTGGGAGGACTGGCGGTGGTCTGCAGGGAGGAGGGAGACTTGGCTGTGGCCAGCAGAGCACCCCTCCCCTGCCATCCTGGCCCACAGCCCCACTCCTCCCACAAGGACCCCAGCCCCTTTGCTGGATAGTCAAATGTGATCCCCTTGCCTTCTCCCCCTCCCCTGCCTGCCCCCTCACACTCAAAATCTTCCTCCCCATAGCTTCGGCCTGGCTCCTCCCCTCCGCGAGACCCGGCCTCCTGTAGTATCTCCTCAAACCGCTCCACGCCCAGGGTGCGGTGAAGTTCATCTTCCTCCGGCTCGGGGAACCCAGGCGTCCCAGGGACCAAGCTCTCTGGCTCTGGCTGTGAGGAAGAAGGCACAGAGAAAACACACAAGGCTTACTGGAAATTGTACCCCGAAACCTCACCCTTCCCAGTGCCAGAGACCCAGGACCCCCACCACCAGCAGCCATCTCCTCTAATGCTGGTGACTTGATATCCACTGAGCAGCTGTCCCTTCAAATATAGGGACCCAGGCTGGGCACAGTAGCTCACACCCATAATCCCAGCACTTTGGGAGGCTTAGGTGGGTGGATTGCTGGAGATCAGGAACTCAAGACCAGCCTAACCAACATGGTAAAACCCTATCTCTACTAACAATACAAAAATCAGCCAGGCATGGTGGCAGGTGCCTGTAATCCCAGCTACTCGGGAGGTTGAGGCAAGAAAATCACTTGAACCCAGGAGGTGGAGGTTGCAGTGAGCAAAGATCATGCCACTGTACTCCAGCCTGTGTGACAGAGCAAGTCTTCATCTCGGGGAAAAAAAAAAAAAAAAAAAAAGAAGGGACCCAGTCCCTCTAGTCTGTCCCGTCAAATGCAGGGACCCAGTGTCCCCCCAGCAGTGTCCCCTCAGATGCAGAGACCCAGTCCCCCTCAGCAGCTGTCCCCTAAGTTCTGAGCTGCCCCCACCCCAGCCCATCCCCCTTGGCTGTACAGTCAGTTCAGGGCCAGGGGAAGAAATCCCGTGTGTCCAGCCCTCTGCAGCCTGGAGGGAGGGCGTGTGAACCGGGAAGTTCACATGACAAGATAGTGAAGAAACTCCTGTTGGCCTGAAGACAACTGCTGAGCCCAAAAACTAACTTCTGGAGGCGCCCAAGCTAACAGATCCAGGGCCAGTCAGAGTCAAACAAACCCAGCCCCGCAGGGCCAGGAATGGATGCCCTTCAGCCCCAGGAGTGCTCCCCAAGCCCGTAGACCCCACACCTGGGCCCTGGGCCTGCTCCCCAGCCCCACCCCTCACCCCACCCCCACAGCCCCCACCTGAGTCATCCTACGGGCGCAGAGCAGTAGCCGGCACAGCCAGCAGGGAATGCGGCGTTTGCAAAAGCTCAACCCGGCTAAGCAGCAGCCGCCGGGCCAGGCAGCCTTGGTCCAGCCCCCCACCCACCCACGGTCTCAGCTCCAGGCACCGCCAAATATTTGCTCAAGAGCTTCTGGACCTGAAGGGCATCGGGATCTCCAAGGGCGGGGGTATGCAGCCCCCTCCATGGCGGTGCCAGCAGCGAGAACCAGGAAGAGCTCGGGGAGGAGGGCTGTGGCGAAGGGCGGGTCTTGGGGATGAGGTGGGGACTGGAGCAGCTGAGACTGGCAGAACACCGGATAAAAAAAGGTGAGCGGGCCAGGGGGTCGGCTTCTCCCCTCTGTGAGGAAGGCTCCTGCCCATCTCCGGGCTTCCCCAAGTGCTGGGCCCCACTCCTACCAGAAGCAGAACCGTGAGAGGAGGGGGCAGGGAGAGGCGCAGGGAGCTAGTCCCCTTGGGGAGAAAAGGTCGCAGACCCCTCGCACCTGAGGCCGCAGGAGGAAGTCCATGGCCGGCAGGGGTGAACCTGAGAAGGAGGGGGAGGGGACCAACCTGCGCCCCTTCCCAGTCACGTGCCCCTCTGAGCCAGAATGACCAATAGCGGAGCTGATTGTGGCACGGGGTTAATCATTAGACTCCTTAGGAAAATCCAGAGGGGGCCATGTGGAGCAGTGGCCACGTGGGGGCAGGGAAGGATGGGCCTGGGTGGCACGTGGGCAGGGGGTGTGGCCAGTCACAGCAGGCAAGCTCAGCTCAGAACCCTGACCAGTGCTCGGACTAGACCTGCACTTCAAGTGCCAGCCGGGTCTAAGAGGGGTCGCTGGGTGAGAGACCCAGGGTTCTCAAAGTTCCTCAACTGCCAAAGCTAAGCTACCTAGGTCTTCAGGTAACAGCCTCAACTCCCTCCCCAGCACTAGGAGATGCCTGATCCTCCCCACTACCCATCCCCCCACGACAATCATGCAAGGTCTGGGTAGGGATGGCAGCGCCCTCCGGTCTGCACACTCACACACACACACACACACTCACACACACACACTCACACCCCTGGTTGGAGAGGGCTCTTGGCTGGAGCATCCAAGGCTGCCATGGAGGGAAGGCTGGATGGAGAACTGGGGGCCACACTCACCGTGCGGAAAGAATCTGCGCCCGTGGCAGGGCGCCGGGGGGCGCTGCTCATGGCCGAATCTTAGCCCTTTTCACTGTCGCTGCGGCTTTCAGGGCAAGGAGGTGGAGGCATAACCTGGGTAGGGGGAGAGGCCCAATCACCACTGAGAGCCCCAGGACGGCAGCAGCCACCACACGCCCTCCACGCTGCTCCGGATCCTCCTATGAAGGACCTCAGAGTGGCCCTTAGCAGCTGCCACAGCACAGAGAGGAGTTATTTAAAGGAGAAATAGAGAACAAAGAGACAGGAGAGGACTGAGGCGAGGGGGGTCAAAAAGGGCCAAGAGACTGAGTAGCGGGAGAAGAGAGAAGGTGGGAGAGGCCGCAAGAAAAAGAGAGAAAGGAGTCAAGGCCCAGGCCTGGAAAGAAAGCAACAGAATGGGGTGGGGGGAGTGATCATGGGCCAGGGAAGGAGGGGAGTGAAGGCCCCGGCAGACACGGAGTACCTCAGGATCAGGGCACCCACCAGAGGTGGGCCTGAGACCAGAGAGGGTGTGGTGAGGAGGGTGAGACACCCCGTGGAGCCAGGCTGGGCTGCTGCGACAGGAAGCGGGCAGAGGAGAGGAAGAACTCTGGAGAGAGCCCAAGATGCCCCCGCAGGGAGGGGGCGCCCCCTCCCCAGTGCAGGCCGGCAGGAGGCTTCCCTCCCCCAGGTCTGTGGGGGCCAGCAGGAGGGAAGCAGAGTGGTTGGGTGGAGGGCAGGAGCTCAACTCCACTCACTCAGTGGGAGGGAGGAAGGCACAGAAGGTGGGCACGGGCTGGGCAGAGCTTTATAATTGGGGAGGGGCATGTGATGGGCTGGGAGGGGGTGGCCACTGAGCCTTGAGGTTCTGCCTCTGAGGGCAGTCTGGATCCCGCCCCCCTAGAGCCTGGAGCCAGGAAAATCTGAGTGGCAGGGCTGCCACCCTCCTGACTGTGACTACAGGGAGTCTTCGGAGGACACCCTGTGTGGTGGGGGCAGAGAAGGAGCTGCAGGGGGCAGCCCAATCCCTGCAGATCAGGGGCCCATTCCTAGTGGGTCAGCCTGGGGGGCACCCAAGACTGGCGGAAAGTGACAGTACCCATGCTCCCAGTGCATTGCTGGGGACTGGGGGTGCCCGACTTACGAGTAAGACAAGTCAGTGTTGGGTCCAACAGTATAGGCCTGGGGGGGTCACCCAGGATGGGGAGCCTGGCAACACAATCCTGGCAAGCACTCCAACTCGGCTAACCACACTCTTCCCCTCCCCCTCAGCAGGCCTTCAGCCAGGGTGGGTGGTGTGGATGAGCGTGGGGGGACCCAGTCTGGGAAGGTTGTGGGGAGTCCGCCCTGAGCACCTGCAGGTGCGTACTCCCACCTCAGGCTGTGCCCTCCACACTCCTCTGCGCCCCCTCCCCCGCTGTCCCAGAACACAAAGCAGCCTCTGTCCAGAGCATCGGTGCCGATAATCCGGGTGGGGACACATTCCCGGGACCAGCCCTAACCAGCCCAGAGGATTAGCATCTCTCCCCTGGCCCAAGGGATTAGCAACTCAGGCCCCCCACTTGTGCATTAACCACCCCCCAAGTGAACTCGTAAATTCCGCAGCTCTTCCAAGTGGGGCTGGCGGGGGAAATAAAGGGGGATAAAGTAGACCCTGGATTTCAGGCAGTGCCGCCCTTCACACCCAGCACGGAACTCCCCGCCTGGACAAGCCGACCCCGGGAGTCAGGTCCAACTCTCCGGGCTCGTCTTTCCCATCCCCACCCAGCTGCTCCCTCTTCTGCCTGACCCCTTGTCCGGACCTGACCCGCCACCCGCCTTTCCCCGCTTCGCCTCTCAACCCGGAGATTGGGGACGGAGGCCCGGGCAACCCCCAGTGTGGGCGCCCCTGGACTGAAGGGCTGTGCGGGGGGGCAGGAGGGGAGGGATGGTCTGGAGCCCGCCGGGGAGTGGGAGGGCCGGCGGCGTCTCCGGGAGACTACACCCTCCTGGTGGCAGGGGGCGCGGCACCCTGGCTTTAGGGAACTCTGAGACGCGCCCGGAATGCCCGCTTCCGACCAGCACTCCATCCGCCTCCCCATCCTTCTCCCCAAGACCTCGGTTCCCCGCGCCCCAGTCTCCGCCCTTTCCTCCACTTCCACTCCCTCCCCGCTCAAGTCCCGAGTTCCCCCCCTCTCCTTCCCCCTCCCTTCCTCCCTCCGTGGCCCCGGCCCTCCCCCGCCACCACCTCTCCGCTTACCCGCTCGCTCTGGACTTGGTGCCCCGGGGGTCTCGGGGTCTCTCCCCGTCCTCCGGCGCCCTCGCGCGCTCCCGAAGACTGCCCCGTGCCCACCCCGGGGCGCGCCCCCGCCTCTCCCAACTTCTCCCAACTCAACTTTCCCCCGCGCCTCGGGCAGGCCAGCCCACTGCGTGCGCGCCCCCCGGCGCACCGTGCGCGGCCCCGCCGCCGCGGCTGGGGAGGCGGGAGCGGGGGCCGAGAGCAGGGGCCGGGGCGGGGGCGCGCTTCCAGGCACAGCCCGGCAACAGGAGCCACCCCCGCGTCCCTCTGCCCGGAGAGTCTCTACTCAGGGCTCGGGCGTCCGGGGGATTCCGTCTCTTGGCTCCATTACGGCACCTCTGGGTGGAAAGGATCCCGCCTCGCGCTGGGGATCCGAGACAGGAAAACGCAGGCACAAGGATGGCCAGGAAATTCGGGGCGGAGGAAGTCGAAATAGAAACGTATCGGAGTCTAGATTTTCTTCCGCCCCCCCTCCCAAATAACCCCGTACGTCCAAGAAAGTCCCGTGCCTCCAAGAAAGCCTCAGGTGGCGAGCAGGTGAGAAGGTTGGCTGCCCAGTACCCGAGCTGACCTGGGAGAGGGCAACTTGTTAGGGGCCCCCCGCTTCCTGAGAGGGACAGAGATTCCCTGTGGTGGCCTCCTTCCTCTTGAATGGAACCTTCACACTGAATCAACCTAAGCCATAGCCATCACTTATCATTCAAGACCTTTGTATGTAGTTTTTGTTTGCCCAACGAAATCACCAAGTCTTCCAGATAAGGCATATACTTTTCCCTTCTTCAGTCGGCCACGTGAAGCATAGCATTGTGTATGCAAAAGCATTCAGATAAAAAGGAGTTAGTTAACATGTGTTTGGCAGCAACTCTGATTCCGGTGCTGAGGAGTGCTGTTTGGGATCCTTTTCCCTCGGTCCATAGCCCTCAAGAATGCAATCATGAGACAATTAGAGAGGCAATGCAAGGGAATCTATAATCAACTCCTTTAAGGGATGAGGTAGAGGCTGCTGCAAGTTGAGCATCTGTCTGTGGTCTTGTCTGTGGAGGGGGTTAACCAACCTGCCGGCCACACCCTGGCTGACTCCGGTGGGCTCTGCTCCGGAGACTGGGGTCTAGGGAAAAGACCCCCAGGGCTCCACCCAGCTTGCCTCAGAGTTCAGCGGCTGGAGTCGAGTGAGGACTGAGACAACAAACGGGGCGCAGCGGAGAGAGGGGTCTTTGGAATGTATCCCTCCACTAAAACCCAGCCTCAAAAAGGCACACCTGTTCTATTCCCAGCCCTGCGGTCAGCTGTTGCCTGTGAGGTCATCTTCGCTCAAAGGCACTCCCCAGTCAATCCTGGGGTCACTAGGTGGCTTGGGGAGAGGTGGAAACCTGTGCTGAGGTCGTCAGGAGGGCGTTGGGAACTCAAGGCCACCAACCAGGTCAGAGTTGGGCCGCCAGGGCCCGGGATCTAGGCCGCCAAACCCCAAACCCCTAAGCGACAGCGCTCCGCCCCCATCCCCGCTGCATTCTGGAACGCGTAGTCCCGGAGCGGCCCTTTTCAACAGGGCTGGGAACACATAAAAGAAATAACCACAGCGGGGCACACTGGGAACCGCAGCGCGGCTGCGGGGCGCCCGGAAAACGGACACGCGTGGCTCCCTGGGACTTGAAGTCCAGGGTTTGCCTCCGCATTGGAACCAGAGCCCGGGAGTCAAGTGCTGCAGAGAGCCTGAGCGCAGCCGGCTGGGGGTTGTAGTCTTCTTGTCCTCGGCCTCGGGCATTGAGGGGAAATCTTGCCGTCTTAGGACTACAAGCCCCAGAAGGCCCTGCGCGGGCAGGCGGGGCGGGGCTGGAGGCTGGGGTGCCGCCTCCTCTGCAACGCCAGGGCCAGTCTTAAAAACCGAGGGCCCGCAGGGTCCCCGCGGCCGCCGCGATGCAGAAATACGAGAAACTGGAAAAGATTGGAGAAGGTAATGGAATCTGGAGATGTTCCTGCAAGAGCTCCTCTGCGGACCCTTCGGCATTCCTTGCAGCCCTGGCTTTCTTACCGTCAGCAGTACCTACAGGCTCCGACCTCAGCAGCGGCTGCAGCCCTGGCCCCCCTGAGCTCAGCACTCCATGCAGACACCAGTCTTCCCTGTCTTAGCATTTCCCGCAGGCTCCCACTCCAACCTTAGCGTTCCCAGTAGACCCGACCTCCCAACCGCGACACTTCTGAATTTCTCACCCTAGCCTCAGCACCACTTGGACAACCTCACGCCGACCCCCAGCCTCGGTTCTTGCTGCAGACCCTCAGTCTTCTCCCAGACCCCTCCTCACTATTTCCAGATCCTTCATTATAATGAGCACTGCCTTCATTATAGTCATCCTTGCCCTGGCAGCCGCACTCCTCCTGCTGAGCGCCTGGAGCCTCCGCAGGCACCTTCTCCTCCCTCCCCACCTGCCACATCCTCACTCACAAAGCTCTCCCACCTGCCTTCATCCTGAATCCCTTCCCCTGCACACTCAGACGCTGCCTTTACCTCCCGGGGGGCATTTCCTGGGTTAGGGAAGGGTGGGCCATCCTCTCTCCTGACCCCTGATCTCCTTCCCCTAGGCACCTACGGAACAGTGTTCAAGGCCAAAAACCGGGAGACGCATGAGATCGTGGCTCTGAAACGGGTGAGGCTGGATGACGATGATGAGGTAGGACTGGGGACTGGGTTAGGGGCTGGGGAGGGGGTTGAGGGCCTGGGCTGGGTGGGATCTGACTGTTGCCCACCCGGCCCTCTCACACATGCAGGGTGTGCCGAGTTCAGCCCTCCGGGAGATCTGCCTACTCAAGGAGCTGAAGCACAAGAACATCGTCAGGTGTGCGGGAGGTGTGGCTGCTTGGGGGAGGTGGGGGCTGACCTGGGACATTTGTCAGGAAGACCTGCCTGGCTGAGCCCTTCTTTTGCCCTAGGCTTCATGATGTCCTGCACAGCGACAAGAAGCTGACTTTGGTTTTCGAATTCTGTGACCAGGTGAAAAGCAGGATTTGGGGGACAGTAGCTTTAGGAAGGTATAGGGACCCAGACTGAGGTTAAACTCTGTCCCATTCCTCCATTCATATCCTTTTTAGGACCTGAAGAAGTATTTTGACAGTTGCAATGGTGACCTCGATCCTGAGATTGTAAAGGTGAGGAGAGTGTTGGGGGACCCCTCAGGCTGGGGTCCAAGTCTGCCTTCAGTGTAAGCACTCCTTGAGCACCAAGTTTGGGTCCTGAACAGGCATGCTCTAGCGTGTCAGAGGATGAGAAAACCCTGTTTCTGCCCCGCAGGGGCTTCCTAGTCAGCATTTTCACGTGGTTGTCTTTGACCTGCACAGTGGCACTCAGACACCAGTCTGGCCGCGTTACAGGGACATCATATGATGTTGACACCAGTAACATCAATGATATTTACACCCGAGAGATGAGAAAATGAGGTTCAAGGAGATACACTCATTCATTCAACACATACTTACTGAATGCTTCACTGTGTGCCAGGTGCTCTTCTAGGCCCAAGATCAAATGCCTTGGTCCAGGTTCCAGGGGAGCCAGTCCTGAATGATACTACACCATGATATTGATGTGGATGGTCACGGTGTGCATACTCAGATGCGGCCAGGAAGGGAGGATCATGGGCTGGGATCCAGGCCAGATCTAGGATCCACCTGGCAAGGCCCATTAGGCTGTATGGTTCAGGAAGGTGGGGACCAGGGCCAGCTTGTTTACTGTTGTCCCTCAAATACCTAGCACAGTACAAAGCAGGTCCTGGATGGCAAATGAATGGTGTCACTCTGAGCCAGGTGCTGAAAGGTGGGTGGGGTGTAGCGAAGCACCGGGTGACGAGAGGAGCCGGCCAGTTGCTGGGCACGGTTATGTTCAGGGCATCTGACTCCCTGCTCCCTGCTCTTCCCTCAGTCATTCCTCTTCCAGCTGCTAAAAGGCCTGGGATTCTGTCATAGCCGCAATGTGCTGCACAGGGACCTGAAGCCCCAGAACCTGCTAATCAACAGGGTACTTTTGGGAAGAAGGTGGGGAAGGGGAGGATAGGACCAGAGCCTGGGGGAAGAGGACTGGGAGGATGGAGCCTGTGCTGCCCCAAGGCTGCTCAAAGGCCCTTCGCCATGTTCCCTTTCCATTCCCCTCAGAATGGGGAGCTGAAATTGGCTGATTTTGGCCTGGCTCGAGCCTTTGGGATCCCTGTCCGCTGTTACTCAGCTGAGGTGAGCTGGGAGCTGGGATGTGGGGTTGGGGGAGGGAGCCCCTCAGCTCCTACCCCAGGACCCAAAGCATTATTTTCCTCACCATTCTGAGCCTCCTCCTTGAACCTCCTCCCCAGCCCTCTAAGTGGGAGGTCCCTGTCGGGGGGGTCTCCTCCAGGTGGTTACACTGTGGTACCGCCCACCGGATGTCCTCTTTGGGGCCAAGCTGTACTCTACGTCCATCGACATGTGGTCAGCCGGCTGCATCTTTGCAGGTGACGTGCTGGGGCACTGCAGAGGCACCTTCTTTCCCGTTTGGGTTGACAAATAGGATCCGGAGGGTCTCTGCTGGGGCAAGGGAGGGAGGCCCTGGGATGGGCTGGAAGGTCAGGGGGTCCCTCAGAGTGAGAGGTCCTTCACATGTCACATCTTAGCCCCTCCCTTTCCTCCAGAGTTGGCCAATGCTGGGCGGCCTCTCTTTCCCGGCAATGATGTTGATGACCAGTTGAAGAGGATCTTCCGATATCCTTCCATTTTCCTCTGCCTCAAGCCCTCTGGGAGGGGAAAGCCCATGGAGTTTTAGCGCAATGGGCCAGGGCAGTGATGATATGGGGTGGGATGATAGGGTCCATAGGGCTTCTCCTGAGGGCAAGGGGAGAGAGCAGGCCTGGACGCCCTGATGGTCACAGAGCAGATGCACGCTGGAGAAGGTGCCACTTGTAGGACGGGCAGCGTGCCCTGGGGGACGAAGTCAAGAGGATGTCCCTCCAGGCGAGAGATGGATGCCAGGGTGAAGGAGCCCAAGGGAGCAGGGACACGTTTTGTGGGAGTGGGGCAGGACTGGTTCATGAGGACTAGGCCATCAGCATGTGGGTTAGACTAGTTAGCGATTGTCATGGGAACCAGCTGGATGTGTGAGTGACATGCTGCGGCTGCTTCTGTCAAGCCCAAGCCGGAGGGTAAAGGGAGGGTGAGAGAAGAGGGTAGTGGGTATGAGGAATCCCTCCCAGGAGGGGAAGAAGCCCTCACGCTGTTCCTGAAGATGCAGCCGTGGCCGTTTCCCCGAGTGATCCTTGACCCTGTGGACACGCTGCTGGGGACTCCCACCGAGGAGCAGTGGCCCTCCATGACCAAGCTGCCAGACTACAAGGTGTGATGGGGAGTCATGGGGGTCATGGTTCATCAGGGTCCCTCTTATTTCACATTCCTGGCAGCCTCCACCACTCCCCTGCCCCTGGTCTGACCGTCCCTGCCTCTCCACAGCCCTACCCGATGTACCCAGCCACAACATCCCTGGTGAACGTCGTGCCCAAGCTCAATGCCACAGGGAGGGACCTGCTGCAGGTAGGTGACCAGGGGTAGAGGGTGGGGCAAGACACTTGTCCAGAGGGACTACAGGAAGGCAAGGCTCTGGGCAGTGACCTGTCCTGAACCTGCCACTGCCTTTCCTCCATCTCCAGAACCTTCTGAAGTGTAACCCTGTCCAACGTATCTCAGCAGAAGAGGCCCTGCAGCACCCCTACTTCTCCGACTTCTGTCCGCCCTAGGCCATGGGACCTCTGGCCGCCAGGCTGGGGCCTGGCCTATTTAAGCCCCCTCTGGGGAGGGGCAGGACGGTGGGGGTGCCCAGTGTACTGTGCTCCAGCTGTGCTGGGCCCAGCCGGGGTGGGGTGCCTGAGCCTGAGTTTCTCACTCCCTTTGTGGACTTTATTTAATTTCATAAATTGGCTCCTTTCCCACAGTCTGGCTGATGTGGTGGTCGAGTGGCTCTGCAGGGGCCATGGGCTGGCGGGGGTCTCTGCTCTGGTACTGCCGGCTCCAATCCTGCTTCCGGCTCAAAGGCAGCACTTTGCTCTGCTATCTAAGAGGCTGTGACCCTCACCCCTCACCCCTGGGGCAGGGCAGCACTGTCACTGCACACTCCTTCCTCCCTCCCTCTGTCCAGGAGGACCTGACATGGTCCGTCTGGGCGAGGAGGCCAGTATCCAAGAGCAAGGACGGGCTCTCCACCAGGGTGGGGGGAGAAAAGCTGGGGCTCTCTCCCTGCGGTTTTCCATATCTCAGATGCACCTCCTAGGGTCTCTCTCATCATCCCCCATACCCACGCCTGCAGGCTGGCACAGGAGAGCCCCAAAGATATGGTATTATCAGGAACACCCCCTCTCACTCCCTGTTTGTCAGTTTCCCAAGGTTTGGGGTACAGTGAAAGAGAGGGAGATTGGGCCTATGGCTGGGGCCTGGTGTGTCCTTACTGGCAGGAGGGAAAGGGAGGGCTCCCCCCCCCCCCCCCCCCATGGTCTCAAGCCTGGGGCCTTTGGCTCTTGTGGGCAGGCTGGAGAGGCTGAACTGTTCCTCTGGAGTTAGGCCGTGTGCCACACTTGGTCCCAAATGTGGGAAAGGAGTCAGGATCTAAGGCAGGACACAGCTGTGTTCTTGAACGTGGAATCCGTGTCCCCCTTCCCCCACCCCCCACCCTCTTCTCCCTGCCTCTTCTCGCTGGGCTCTGGGCAGCAAGTTCTTCCAGTTACACCTTTATCGCCGACTGTGATTCTACACCTCACACCTAAGCCTGGGCTTGGAGGGTAACTGTTCTCCTTTCTCTCTGCGATGTCAGTCTAGTAAACTCAGACTGAGGTGTAAATGACTGAAAACCTCTTACTACCATTCTACCCTAGAGATTCATGGGGGTTCACGGGCCCAGCTCCACATTTCTGAGGCCATGTCCAGCTGGATGATGGCTGGCAGAAGACTTCTGATGCCTGAGTTGGGCTGACCTCAGCCTGTAAGAAGAACACCTGAGGCTGATGCATTGGGACTTTATTTGGGGTGAAGATGGAAAAGCTACGTGCAGGCTAGACATGTCCAGGATGCCAGGGTGGGGCTCCGAGGATGCAGACAGCGGGTCTAGAGCCGAGTGACAAGGTAGCAGGTGCGGTGGGACGCTGAGAGAGTCTTGGTGACGGCACAGGGAGGGGTGGGAGGTCTTCGGGGACAGAGCATAGTGCTGGGGTGGAAACCGGCATAGCCACTGCCCTGGGCCTGCCCCTGCCCTCCTTGGCTGCCCTTCCTCCCTTGATCTTAGGGGGCCATTATGTGTTACCTGGGGCCCAGGCTGAGTTGGGGAACTTGGGTTCGATGGCTGCCCAGCCCTTCCTGAAGCTGTGGGAGGAGGAGAGGGTCAGAGGTGGGAAAAGGTCCTCCTCCCAGGTACCAGTCAAGATCACTGCACACCCTCCTGCCTCTGTTTTTCCTCAGCTGGGGTGGGATGGTGGTCTTAGGCTTCAGGGGTGGGGCCTAGCACCCTTGGAGCTGGCAGGGGCTCCAGAAGAGGGGCTGTTACCAGATTGGTGCTGGAGTGCCTTTGGGAGGGCCTTCGGTTCCAGAAATATCCCAGGACCTTGTCTTGGAACACCTGAAGGCAAGCAGGATGGGAGGCGGCCGGTGCATGCCTTACCCTGATCCTAGGGGCCCCGATTCCCACCTCCCGCCTCCCGCAGTGGGAGCCCTGGCCCACCTCACAGAGGTAGTCTAGGATCTCGAGGATGGTGAGCAGGCTGGCCCCGATGAACAGCCCCATCTGGCCCCCAATGTCTCCTGTGGAGACAGGGTCACCCTTCAACTCACAGCCACCTGCCTGCCCACACCTCCCCAGCCCTGGAGGCCTTGCACACATACCTAGCAGCTCCGACATCTCATAGGCCTTCTTCTGCTCCACGGTCTCATAGTTGAGGGCCTCAAAGAAGACCTCCAGGGCCAGCACGTTCTCCCTGAGGACAAGAAAGGCCTCAGATGTGTGCTGGCCACTGCCTGGTGCCCACTGCTGGCAAGAAGCAGCTGTAGGTTCTCCCACTCCTTTCAAGAACCCTGGGAGGGGCCGGGCATGGTGGTGGCTCACACCTGTAGTCCCAGAACTTTGGGAGGATGAGGAGGGAAGATCTTGAGGCTAGGGGTTTGAGACAGCCTGTGGCCTGGGCAACATAGGGAGGCCCGCTCCCTGCACTCCCCTCCCCCTCCGCAACCCCCCACCCCCTCCGCAACCCCCCACCTCCGCCGTCTCTGTTTTTTAAAAGTAAAGATTTTTAAAAAGGAAAAAAACACTCCTGGGAGGGGGCGTCAGTATCCCCCGGGGGCAGAAAGGTTAAGCAACCAGCACGAGCCCCAGAGCCAGTGAGGCTGTAGAGGCTGCCTCCGCCCAGGCTACACGCACGAGGGCTCCAGCCCGCCCCGCTCCGCTCCACCCCACCCCATCGGGAGGTCCCGGCTTGGAGGCGCCCGCCAGCCCCGCGCGGCTCACGCGATGTAGGCCTCGCTGCGGTTGAGTTTCCGGGACAGGAAGCGCGCGGCAGAGCGGCTCGGCATCCGCACCATGGAGAGCTCCTTGGCGTAGCGGGTGCTGGCGCACGGGTTGGGACAGGCGCAACCGTCCTTGTGAAGCATGGCATCTGCAGGCCACCGGGGCGCGTCAGCCACTTGCCCTGCGGGTTAGGGGCCCGGGCCGAGCAGGGCGGACGGGAGGTGGGGGAGGCTTGCCGTTACCTATGGCAGGGTGGGCACAGTCCTTGTACTGCTGGGGGTTGCACACTGGCGCGCCGCCTGCGGGTGCCGGGGAGACGGCTTGAGGAGCAGCCCCAGCTGCTTGGGCCCAGATCGCTACGGGACGTGGATCCCAAATCCTCACCTGGCATGTACATCATTCGGCAGCCACATTTCCGAGCCACGTAGCGGGTCTCGCAGACCAGGCGACACCCCATTAGGCTATAGGGAGGGCTGGAGCTGGGGGAACCCAGGGGATCAGAGGGCTCTGGCTCATAGTTGGGGTTCAGAGATACTGAACTGCAGTCGCCCCAGGGCGGTGGCAGGAAGCTCAGCTGTGGGGGGACAGGGTTAAGAAGGCTTTCCGCGAGAATGTGAGAGGTCATCTGGGAAGAGGCCCATGGACAGGTCTGAGGAGCTGAGGGTTTAGGGTTCGAGTTGGTGTGGGCTTGGAGGGGGTGTGGAGGCACACGGGAGGGTACCTGCTGCTGCTGGCAAGAGATAAAGGTCTGGAAACCTGGGGACACCCCCAAGCCCAGCTGGTCGATGATGGGCGGCTCCTCCTGGCTGTGGATCTGCACTTTGATCCCCACCTCAAACGGGGTCTCGTCTGTTGGGGAGGGGCCTGTGAGGCCTGAGACCCTGTGGTCAGGTCTCCTCCCCAACCAGATCAGACCTCTCACTGCAGACCCCTCTCTCCAGGACTGGGATGAGCCAGCCCAGCCCCTTTCACAGGTCCTGGGGAACACCCTGGCACCTCCTCTCCTTCCCCTAGCCTTTTGCACCCAATCCATGCCCTCCCCCAGCCTTGTTCGTGTGCTCCCTACCATCGTCTTTCCACACGGGTAGATACTCCTCCTGCTGCACGTCCAGCATGAGGTCCAGCCCATTGCCTATGCCACCTC
Source organism: Sapajus apella (assembly GCF_009761245.1). NCBI lineage: Eukaryota > Metazoa > Chordata > Mammalia > Primates > Cebidae > Sapajus > Sapajus apella. The sequence goes on from NW_022436996.1 coordinate 7,796,243, forward strand.
TAATAGTGGTGAGGAGCTCTGCCCCATCAGTGCCAGAGTTAAACGTGTAGCACTTTCCCATCCGGGTGAAGACCTGGGGTGGGCAGACAGGGTGACCACTGTCTCCCCCAGGCAAGCACATGGTCATGGGACCTTGCCCTGCCTCATGCTCTGTTTGTGCCTCTTCTTTGAACACTGAAGCCCGCATCTCAATGCCCCCAGCCCCACACTCCACGTGGGCACATGTTGCAAGCCCATCACCCCAGCTCCTCTGCCTGCCATCCCCCACCAAAGCCCAGGGCACAGCCTGCAGGTTTTGCCGTGTTTCTCTGGGGACTCGGGGAAAAGGAAACGGGCTGCTGTGGCTCTCCACCGGGGTTGGCAGTATGTTGAAAATTTGGAGGGAAAGCAAGCCCTGTCCTCCTGGCAGAGGCAGAGGTCTTCTGCCCTAGAATGGTCCCACAAGGGAGGATCCCCAGCCCCAGGAGCAGGGTCTCCACAGGCCAGACCTCAGGCTAGAGCCAGCCGGGGTCAGTGTGGTCTCACATGCTGCCCTCGGGTTGGGAGACAGAGAAAGCCCCAAGAAGCACAGCTTCCTGGGCTGCACAGAGTGGCACTGGGGGCTGTGGAGTCCATGGCTGGTAGGAAGGAACAGATCCCCTGGCTTTGGGGGAGCCTATGCTGGCTAGGGGATTGTGGGTGCTGGGTAGGGACTGGCTGGCCCTCAGGATCCCTGGCAGGATAGGTAGGGAGGTCAGCTCACCATGGTGAAGTTTTCAGGCCCACAAGGTTCGCCACGGAAGCGACAGTCCAGCAGCATGTCGTCCAGGGAGTGCCCAGCACGGTCATAGAGTTGTGCCATGTCGAAGGTGGGACTGGGCATGAAGCCGGGTGGGGCAGGGGGCCGGCCCAGGGCACGCAGGAAGGTGGAGTGCTCTGCGGGGTCCAGGCCCAGCAGCGCGGCCCCGGCCCAGTGGAGGTCATTGGGTGTGAGGCGCGAGCGGCGCAGTGCATTGATGTTGCACAAGGTGACAGCTGGGAAGACAAGTTGGTGGCTTTCTCGCTCGTCCAGGGCAGTCTGGTGGTGGTACTCCCTGTAGTAGCGCACCCTCCCAGCCACCTGGTAGAGGAAGGTGACCACTGACAGGACCACGGCCGCTGCCCACATCCCCCGGCGCAGACTCAGGCTGCCTGGCCCGAAGATGTGGCCCACCCCATGCATCGAGCAGTTGCTGGCGAACACGCGGATGTCCGAGGCCGGCCGCCGGGCCTCCTCCGGGCCTGAGGTGGGCTTCATGGCCAAAACTCAGGAGGGGGACTAGCTAGAGAGGCTTGGACGGAGTGAGAGAGGGTCAGTCAGGGGGCTGAGAGGGCTGAGATAGGATTCAGGGGGCCAGGCGAGGAGAGGGTGGGAGAGAGCCAAGGCTGGGAGGCAGGGAGGCACTAGCCTGGCAGTGTTGGAGGAGATGATCTGGCCCGTCGGTCCCGCTCAGCCTTCCCGAGGAACACGCAGTGGGTCCACTGGGCTAGGCACTGGGCTGGGGACTCGGCAGCAGACCAGGTGGGATGCAGCTGACCGTGGCAGGCAGGGGCTGCGGAGGGAGCCGTGCTGAGGCGGTGCTGAGCCGGCGCTGCCGCAGAGGATTGGGTTTCAGCAGTGAGGGGGGAAAGGGGGCTGGCAGAGCAGTCTGGTGGGTAGGGGAGGTCCCTGGGGCCCCAGGCTGAGCCATTAGTACAGCCTGGAGGGGGGCATGGCTGTCCAAGATGAGAGGCGCCAGGAGGAAACCGCAGTGATCCTGGGGAGAGCGTGAGGAAAGCCCAGAGGTAAACTGGGCCTGGAGGTGCCTTGCGGCCCCCTAGGTTCCCAGCTGCAGCCCCTGTATACCAGCCCTGAGGGTTAGTCGTTGACCCCTGCCTAGCTCCTCTCTCCTTTCGCCTCTCCGGCCTTCCCTCTAGCTTCACCTACGATTATCTGTTCCTTCACAAAGACCAGAGCTGGCTCTTGACCAAGCTGGGAAGTGGTTGGAACATTGGCATCGGCAGATCTCTTCTATGCCCCCAGCATCTCAGCCTACACTGCATGCCCAGGGCCCTCTTCAGGTCCCACTTCCAGGGTCCGTCTGTCTCCTAAGTGTCCCTCTCCCCCTAGGGAGTCAGAGCCTACCTCCCCACACTCAGGCCCTCCCATTGAGGATGTTGGCCTCTACCACAATGGTTGTGGGCCCACCTGCCACCCCAGGTAGAAAGAACATGGCGCCCCACCTGCCACCCTCCAGGGTACCACACGAGTACTCCACCTGTCATCCTCCCGGGTACATGAGTGCCCCATCTGCCATCTCAGACACAACATGGGTTACCTGTGATTTCCCATCTTACAATGCTATAACCAGGACCTGGAAAAGCTTCATTTTTCCAAGTGGCTGCGTACCACCTGTTATGTGCTTATACCATCATTCATTCAATGACTCCCCCACTGAGGAGCACTGGGGGTTTCCAGTTTTCCCATTACAAACAATGTTGCCATATCAACACAGAGGTGAACTCCCAGGAGGGCTGCTGGGCCAAAAGACCACTGGGTTGGTCATCTGATAGATGACAGTTTCCCCCACAGGAGTCATGCCATTTTGCACTCCCACCAGTAATGTGGGAGCAGGTCTGCTTCGCATGGGGCTTTTCTGGAGCTGTCAAGCCCTGAGCTTGCATGGTGGGAGACAGTGAGCCTGGAGAGGGCAGGGCCGGCGCATCTGACCTAAGACGCTTACAGTGATCCAGGGGAGAAGGTGATGGGTTGGAGGCGGGGCAGGCTCCCAGAGGCTGGGGAGGGACCTCCAGAAGGCAGTTACTTTTGTGAGGTAGTGCCAGCTGACCTGCAGTGGGATGAGGACGTTGTGCGGACCCATGGCCCTGGGGATGAGGTGCAGTTCTGGGAGGAAGCCCTGACCTGCAGAGAACCAGGCAGTCCTCATCGGTGTCACACTGCATTTGGCTAAATGGTTGTCTGCCCCCATGTATCTGAGAGTTAGAGGACATTCCCTGTAGGCCTTTGGGAAAGCTGGCTCACTAATTTATTACTGAAATTTATTTCTCTTCTATCTTTGCCCAAAAAAGTACCTGAGGCCGCCAGGCTGACTTTGGTGGGCTTTTTTGACCATGAGTGGTAGAAACATGGTTCTACCAACCAAATGTGTGCACACACCATGCTGCGGCTGCTGGGCCACCTGTCTGTCCTGCCAACAGGACACAAGCTTCACGGGGGCAGGGGCTGTCCTCATTCCCCATAGTGGGCTCAGTGGCACATGGCAGGTGTTTCATTAATAAACACTCTGGAAGGACTGAGTACCATGGTTACAGCACAGCACTGCACTGTGCTTTGCAAGTATTTTACTGAAGATTATCCCACATACACTCTCAAAACAGGCATTCCTCATCAAGCACTGCTAGGCTCCGGCTCTCCACTGTGGAGCCAAGGCTGAGGCGAGGTTAGGCAGATGGCATGGCTCTTGCAATCTAGCTCTTCCAGCTGGACTAGCTGTGGGGTTTAACTGCTCCTTTAGTGGGCTGGTGGAGGGCTGGATTTGAAGAAGCTGCCCAGATGTAAGGAGAGCCTCAGAATCTGGTGTCAGAGGCTTCTTGGGCAACCTGAGGCTGGTGACTGAGGGGGTGAAGCAGGCCTTGGCTGGCTGGCTGCCTGGTGCGGGAGGGGTCAGGCCAACAAGCAGGGCCCCCAGGCAGGGCTCACGGACTTGCCAGGAAGCTGAGGCCTGCTCCGGGCTGCCCTAGGGAGGGGTTTAGCTGCGAAGCAGCCAGGAGCCAGCCCCAGGCTCTGCTTCTGGGCCTCCAGCCTCTGATCTGTCAGGAAGTGGGATATCAAATCAGGGTGGATGTGGGCCTGGGGTTTTTGGATGGCTTGTCCCCACAGTAGCACCTAGTTCTAAACCATACACCCACAAGAGCCTGTGGGTCCCACTCTGGCTCCTGCACACAAACTTGAGCCACTTGCTGCCTCTTCCAGGCTGGCCTCCCCAGCACCGGCTGCTCCATCAGCAAACTGCCACCACCCCTGAAAGAGGGCACTGACTGCCTTTCTTTGCACAGATAAATCCAGAATGCCTGGCTGACTGTGAAGGTACAGGGCAGGTACCCCCTCTTCCCCTGCTCAGGGGAGCAGGGTCCCGTATAGTCCCACAGCCTTGATGTGGCTGGAGGGGAAAAGGATCCCAGCAGGAAGTGACGGCGGTGGGGAGGGCCAGTGCATCCGCAGCAGGGCAGGGGCATGAGGTCCTGGGGCACCAGTTCAGCTAAGGCCCTACCTGTGTGCTTTTCCAGGCCTCTCTGAAGCCAGGTGGAGCCTAGCCCTCATCCACAGACTCAGGGCCACAGGCGCCTGTCACTCAGGCTGTCTGCCTTCCCCTTTTAAGGTGCGCCTCCCAGACCTTGCTGTGGAGACTGGCCTGTCCACAGCCGTACTCTCCTGGACCAATTCTGTACTGGATTCTGCAGTAGCTGCTCCATTGAGCTCTGTACTTGTCAGCACTGTGGGCAGGAAGCCGAGAGCTCCAGGTGGGCAGCAGCCCATCCTATCTCCTTCAGAGCTGGGTGTCCTTGGTGTAGAAGGAGGCGGGTCCACCATCTCAGTGGGTCAAAGACTCCAGTCACACAGGGCAGGGCCAGCGGAAGACAGCCAGGCAGGCTGGTGCTTACTCCCTCCTATCCTGACCCAAGAGTTGGGCCCGGTTAGGCCTGTGTCCATCAGGGGTAGGAAGGGGAGGCGAAATCTAGACATCAGGACTATATTCCCCGTTCAGGGAGAAGGGAGGGAGGTTGTTTGGAAGATGGGGACTGTGGGTTCTGGGGTGAGCCAGGGGATAGGCTCCTTTTCCCAGGGTCCAGTGAGGCAGTCAGTCTAGGGAAGTGAGGTCCTGGCAAGGGTGTGGTAAGAGCCTGGGTTTGAATTCCCAGCCCATGTCAGACCCTGTTTTTTAAAAACTCCCTGGCGCTGCAGGCCTGGCCAACTTGAGGCTGTTGGGTGGGGTGGGGAGACTGGGCAGGGCGTCTCTGAGAGGTCTGGAGGGGTCTGGGCAAAGGGAGAGAAGAGTGGAGGTGCCTTGCGGAACTCTGCCTCTGCCCACGTGCAGCCCAGTGACTCTGGTGGACTCTGGTGGGAGGGAGGCAGCCGGCAGGACTTGGGATGGAAGCGAGGGTTGGGCCTCCCCTGCCAGCCGCTTGGCCTGCCCCGGCTTTATTGTGAGCAGGAGTGGCCACAGTGACTCTCCACATGCTGGCCCTCCTGGGGGCTCAGTCCCTAGTACATTCCCCCCAGGCTGAGCCCCAGCTGTAGCACCGACGCTTGGCAGCAACCACACCTCAGGGGGCTCTTCTCAGGACTTGCACTGGGAGCTTCCGGGGCCTTCTGGCTTCCTGGGTGGTGGGGCCGCCATCTTCGGGGCGTCCAGGGCCTGCCTCCGGATAAGCTCAGCGTACAGCCCGCCCTTCTTCAGGAGCTCTTCATGGGTCCCAGCCTGGAAGACGGGAGGGAGGGGCAGATGGTTGATTCAATGTGTGCAGACTTCAGAACCCTGGAAGGGCTGAACCTCTCAGCCATTGGGCCCATGGTCACTAAGACAGTGCCCCTTCTGGGGACAGTCTCAAACCAATGCCCTCTCTGAAAGGAGCCACCATGGGCATACTGCATTGGTTAGGACCACTTCCCTACTTAGCTGAACACGATTGGAAGAACACGATTCCTGGCTGGGCGCTGTGGCTCACACCTGTAATCACAGCTCTTAGGGAGGCAGAGGCAGGAGGATAGCTTGAGCCCAGGAGTTCGAGACCTGCCTGGACAATATAGCGAGACCCCACTCTCCACAAAAAACAAACAAACAAACAAAAAACCATGATTCCCTCTGTCCCCCTTACAGAGCCCAAGGCTCTCACTCAGGACCCGAGTCCCTGCACAAGCCCCTCAGCCTCGCCTTGAACGAATGGCTGTGAGCCAATGCCACACAACCTCAGGGGTCCCGCTCCTGCCTTCCCACACAGGGTCCTGGTGCTGCTTCTCCTGCACCTCAGACCCTGGGCAGCCAGCCCTGCTCCTTGCTCCCATTACCATACTCTTTCTGAGTATGTTTCCCTTTTTTTTTTTTTGAGACAGGGTCTCATTCTGATGCCAGGCAGGAGTGCAGTGGCACTATCATCGTTCACTGCAGCCTCAGCCTCTGGGGCTCAAGTAATCCTCCTGCCTCAGCCTCCAGAGTAGCTAAGAATATAGGTGCATGAGACCACAAAGACTATTTTTTCCCTTTGGTATTTTGTAGAGACAGGGTCCTACTACGCTGCCCAGGCTGGCCTTGAGAGATCCTTCTGCCTCAGCCTCTCAAAGTGCTGGGATTACAGGCACCTGCCCAATACTTTTCCTTTTGATCCTGGGAGCTGATGATGCACTTATGTTATCCCAGAGGACAGAGGAAGAAACTGAGGGCCTGAAGGCCAGGGCTTGGCTGATGCAGGAACTCCTGACTCCACATGGGATGCTGCTTCCAGAGCAGCCCCCAAGGCCCTAGGGCAGGCCACCCTTCATATAACTCATGGCAGCATCGTGCCACTGTCCGTGATGAAGTTATCCTTGACCCACTGATCCACACCACTTGGCCGACTAACCTCCCAGACGCAGCCATCGGCCATGACGATGATGCGGTGGGCCCCACGGACGGTGCTGAGCCGGTGAGCTATGACCAGCACCGTGCGGCCTGCACTGGCCCGGTCCAGGGCCTCCTGCACAACCCGCTCAGACTCCGCATCCAGTGCGCTGGTGGCTTCGTCCAGTATCAGTACTGTGGGCTGCTTGATGAGGGCTCGGGCGATGGCCAGGCGCTGCTTCTGGCCCCCAGACAGGGTAGTGCCCCTCTCACCTGGGAAGGGATGGGCAGGGCAGGTGCCTGAAGCTGTGCACTTGAGGGTGGCCAACAAAGGGGCACCGGGTCCTTCCCGAACTCCCATTAAGATCCTTGGAGTGCCCTTCATAGCACCATGCACGTTCCTCCTGCCTCCGACCGCCACCCCAAACTGTACAATCTCCTCCCACCTCTGACCTCCCCCACCCCACACTGTGCACCCTCCTCCTGCCTCTCACCCCCACCCTGAGCTGTGCCTGCAGCTCCCACCACCTTCCCGGCCTCCTGGGTCTCTGCGGCTGTGGGGAACATCTAGCACTCAAACATGGGCTCTGGGGTCCAGTGACTCCAGGGAGGTGGGATTCAAAGCCCACAGAGGACAGCACGAGTGGCAGCCTGGAAGCCAAAAAGGATCTCAAGGTGACAGCAGGTGACAGGTCGGTAAGGGCATAGCCCCAAGAAGGCCCACATGAGCAGGAAGTACTAAGATCAGAGAGACAAGGAAAGAGCCACCCAAGAGAGATGTGGGAGAGCACCCAGTGAGGACAGCTGGTATCTGGACAGTGGATGAACACGGCTGGGGGAACAATTGAGACCACGAGGCTGGGCTGGGGACAGTGACCTCACAGCTCAGAACACTGGACCCAGTCGGACTGACCAGAGTTGAGAAGCCCCAGTATCTCTGCATCCTGAGAAGTGCTTAAACACTGCAACAGAGCCAAGACCCTGGCCGAGACACAGGCCCCAAAGGTTGGAAAGAGAAGACCTGGGAGCTCTGCATGTCAACTGCTGCCCTGCAGTGCCAGGCTGTGTGCCTAGTTCAGCCCTGCGGTGCCAGCTGCGCGCCCCTAGTTCAGCCCTGCCTTGCCAGCTGCACGCCCCAGGTCAGCCCTGCCGTGCCAGCTGCGCGCCCCTCGTTCAGCCCTGCCGTGCCAGCTGTGCGCCCCTAGTTCAGCCCTGCCTTGCCAGCTGCGCGCCCCAGGTCAGCCCTGCCGTGCCAGCTGCGCGCCCCTCGTTCAGCCCTGCCGTGCCAGCTGTGCGCCCCTAGGTCAGCCCTCAGTGCCAGCTGCGCGCCCCAGGTCAGCCCTGCCGTGCCAGCTGCGCGCCCATAGTCCAGCCTTGCAGTGCCAGCTGCGCGCCCGTAGTCCAGCCCTCAGTGCCAGCTGCGCGCCCCCAGGTCAGCCCTGCAGTGCCAGCTGCGCGCCCCCAGTTCAGCCCTGCCGTGCCAGCTGCGTGCCCCCAGGTCAGCCCTGCCGTGCCAGCTGCGTGCCCATAGTTCAGCCCTGCAGTGCCAGCTGCGTGCCCATAGTTAAGCCCTCAGTGCCAGCTGCGTGCCCCTAGGTCAGCCCTGCAGTGCCAGCTGCGTGCCCCTAGTTCAGCCCTCAGTGCCAGCTGCATGCCCGTAGTTCAGCCCTGCAGTGCCAGCTGCATGCCCCTAGTTGAGCCTTCAGTGCCAGCTGTGTGCCCCTAGTTCAGCCCTGCCGTGCCAGCTGCGTGCCCATAGTTCAGCCCTGCAGTGCCAGCTGCGTGCCCCTAGTTAAGCCCTCAGTGCCAGCTGTGACCCTAGTTCAGCCCTGCAGTGCCAGCTGTGTGCCCCTAGTTCAGCCCTGCCGTGCCAGCTGCGTGCCCCTATGTCAGCCCTGCAGTGCCAGCTGCGTGTCCTTAGTTGAGCCCTCAGTGCCAGCTGCGTGCCCCTAGTTCAGCCCTCAGTGCCAGCTGCGTGCCCCTAGTTCAGCCCTGCAGTGCCAGCTGCATGCCCCTAGTTGAGCCTTCAGTGCCAGCTGCGTGCCCCTAGTTCAGAACCACCAGAGCCCTCTGCTGGGGCCCATCGAGCCACCCTGATTAGAACGAGGAGAACCGCCTTTAGAGAAGAAAAGCACAAGAAGGCAACGGGAGCCGGAGCGGGGTCGGACAGTGGAGAGGAGGCGGCCCTCTGGGTCTTCTGTTAGGCAACAGGGGCTGAAGGGGGATGAGCAGTGGAGAGGAGGCGGCCCTCTGGGTCTTCTGTTAGGCAACAGGGGCTGAAGGGGGATGAGCAGTGGAGAGGAGGTGGCCCTCTGGGTCTTCTGTTAGGCAACAGGGGCTGAAGGGGGATGAGCAGTGGAGAGGAGGTGGCCCTTGTGCCTTCTGTTCTGTCTGGGGAAGTGGCGGCCCTTTAGGCTTGGTGGGGACTCCAAACACCATGCATCACTGTGTTCCTGGCCAGGGTCCCGCCATATGCCCTTGCTGCATTCTCCAGCTCCTCCTGGAGCCTGTCTTGTCTCTGTGGACTGCTTGGTCTGCTGGCTCTGAACCATATGGGCCTGGACTACCATCCCCACAGAGCATCTGTCCCCCTTGGCTGTGGCTCTGGTCTTCCCGGACACAACCATCTTTCTCCCCAACTGTCCCGGCTCCCCTCAGTCCCCCTGGGCTGCTCACTGCTCCTGCAGAATCCTGTGTCCCAGTGCCTCCCCGCCTGGCTCCCCGCAGACCTGAGCAGGGGTCCTGTCCTGGCACCCACCGACAACCGTGTTGTAGCCCTCGGGGAAGCTGGTGATGAACTCGTGGGCATTGGCCTCCCGGGCAGCTGCATACACCTCTTCATCGGAAGCTCCCGGCTTCCCAAAGCGGATGTTCTCCATGATGGTTGTCCCAAACAGGACCGGCTCCTGTGGGTGAGGGGTTATGGAGATAGAGTCCACAGAAACATTCTCTTTGCCCCAGAAACCCAAAGGGCTGCCATGTACATCGGGACAGTCCATTTTGGAGGATTAGACTAGGAGCTCTTAAAGAATCAGAAGCTCAGAGTCAGAGGTGAAGTGAGGATGCAGAGCGGCCCCTAGAAAGGAAGGACAGGTCGACCTCCTACCAAGGGCCCAGAACCCCTCCCCAGGAGTGGGACCGGGGGGTGCTGGCAGAGCAGGCGCTGGGGTTGGGGGCCTGCATTTGCCTTTCTCCGGCACAGGCACTCTCCCTGGCGGGATGGCAGGCCACCCTCTTCATTCACAGCCCTCAAAGGGGAGGGTGGATCCCCGCTGGGCAGGGCCACCTCAAGCAGAGGGAGAATGGCTGCAGGCCCAGCAACCCCACCACAGGCTCCCCTAGACCTGGATGCTATGGGATTTGCAGAGAATCCCAGGGGTGCCCCATCTGCGTAGACTGCTGTAAACTGGGACAAAGCATCCCTGCTCTGGGAGACCAGGCAGAGCTGTGGCTGCTCCTGGGAAGGGATGACTTGCCCAGACGACAGCCGGGTATATGTGGAGAAAGCCAGAGGTCTCCCGAGAGCAGCAGGGATGGTGAGGGTGGGATGGAAAGAAAAGGTACCTGAGGACAAGAGGGGCAGAGCCCAGAGGGGGATGGGCAGTGGGACTGAGGGCCACGCACCTGGCTGATGAAGCCAATGACCTGGCCCCGGAGCCAGGAGGGGTCAAGGGTGCGAAGGTCCCGCCCATCCAGCATCACCACGCCTGCCGTGGGGTCGTAGAAGCGCTCCAGCAGGGAAGCCACGGTGGTCTTTCCTGGAGAATTGGGGCGACAGAGGGAGGTGGTGGTCTTTCCTGCGGAAGCAGGGTAAGAGGGAGGGAGGCCAGGGGTTCTGGGGATTGTCCCAGGAAAGGGCCCTGTGGCAGTGGAGGAAGGGACACCACTAGGGTGCAGGGCTCACTGCTCCCAACCTTGATCTGAGTGGCTGCCAGAGGAAGAGCCAGAGGATGAAGAGAAGGCTTCCCTTACCTCCCCCAGACTGGCCCACGAGGGCCACGATCTTGCCAGGGGGCAGCGTCAGGGTGAAGTCTTTCAGCACCTCGAAGCCGGGGCGGCAGGGGTAGCTGGGAGGAGCCAAGAGACCCCCAGTCAGACCAGCCTCCCAGCCCTTGTTGTCCCAGTCCCTCCTAAGTCTCCCTGCAGCCCTCTGAGAGGGCCTGTTTATGGGGGGCATTAAGCCAGACCTCGACCCCCGTGCCTGCTCACCCACGCTGACCTGAAGCAGACGTTGTGAAATGTGACGGTGCCACGCAGGTGCTCTTTGGGGATGCAGCAGCCCCCAGACAGCGGGATGCAGGGGCTCAGGGCCATGTACTCAAAGACCCGGGCGCCTGCGCTCAGCCCCCGGACCACCTGTGGGAGGGGATCCAAAGTCCACAGAGAGGCAGGAGTAGGGGTGACGACGGCATCTCCAGGGAGTGGCTGTGGCTCTGGGCTGGGGCCCCCCAGCTATCCGCCCACCCACACCCAGTCAACAGGCAGCTCCCACAGCGGTACACACATGGTGGAGTTCACAACCCAGGCCTCCACCCTACTGGCCACTCACCTGACCAAACAGGATGGAGAGGTTGGCCATGGACCTGGCAGGAGGAGAGAAGGTTGGAATTGATGGAATAAGATGAGCCAGAGGGAAGGGGAAGGAAGCCTGTGGGGTTAAATGCAGGGACCGCTCCTGCAATTTGGGGGCATGGAGCCCTGGGACGTGGTGACACCAGATGGCTGAGCCTTGGCTCCCTCCCTGGCCCCCTCCTTGGCCGGGTAAGGATGACAGCTGTCCCTCAGCCCAGCCCAGGCCCCCGGGAGGGGGTGCTCCAGGAGGAAATGGAAGTGAAGGCACAGGCCTCTGTGGTGTCCTCTACCTCCCTGACTTGTGGTCTGCGGGGGGAGGCCTGTGCACACATGCAGGATGACATCAGCAACAAGGAAGGGAGCCTAGCTGACCCATGACCTCCCTGCGGCCCTGAGGATGCAGATGCCGCTGCCATAAACAGAGATCAAGGCTGCGTAGCTCACGAGGAGAGAGCAGATCTAATGCGGCAGACTCCTGGGGGAGCAATGACTTTGGCTGAAATTTAGGTGGGAGAAGTGATGTTAAATCTTTTTGGAGAAAGAAGAAAACAGAGACTCTGGGCCACAGGGGAACTCTGGGGAGACCCCCCAACAAAATTCCCTGAAAAAATCTTTTCTTGTGGGCTTGCCCTGCAGGTGAGTATCCCCACGGTGAGTATTATCTGTCTAGACAGTGGGTGGCCTCCTGCGTCCAGGCAGGGCTGGGGTAGGGTTGGCTGGCTGCCAGGAGGCTGGGGAAGGTGAATCAACTGCTTCTTGGTCACTGGTCCCTGACTGGCCTGGCTGACCTGTGACAGTGTGTCTTCTGCTGTCTATGCCTGGTCCACTCCTTAAAAAGAGGAAAGACTGACTCCCCAGCAATCCTTGAGCTGCAAGACTCACTTCTTCCAGCACTGGGGTGGGGGTGAGTGGGCGGAGCCTGGAAACCCAAAGGGAAAAGGTCCCAGCAGACTCAGTGTAGTCAGCACTTGCTAAAGGCAGCAAGGAGGCAGCAGCAGGAAGCAGACAGCCCAGCCAGCTATCTGCTGATGAGGAGGGGAACATTTGCCACCAGAGATCCGGAAGACATTAAGGCCTGGCAAAGAGGGCAGGCAGAAACTGAAATTCAAAACGCACGTGACTCATTGGAGTGAGATAACCGTGTTCTCAGGGGCCAAGGGCTGCGGGCTGCAGGCTGTGGGCCTGTACCCAGGTGGGGCCTGGCCCCGATTCTAATGAGGCTGCTGGGCCCCCGTTGCTGTCTGTCCTGGTGCCTCCCCATCTCCATCAGGAGTGCTCAGGATGGGCCCACAGGTTAGGCTGCCTAAGACAGGCCAGGCCATCCTGCTCCCCTCTCTCTGCCTCCCCTCTGCTGACTCCAGTGCCGATGTCTGGGCCCTTGGCTTAGCTGGCAGGACCCAGTGGGAAACACACCAGCTCCTTTACACAACAAACCCAATTCCCTGAAGGTGGGTCAGGAAGAATCTCCACATGGGCAGGGCTAGAAGGACCCCCAAGGGAATGGGTCTAGGGCCTGTGGCTGTGGGAGCAGCCAGCGAGACAGTGCAGACTAGCCCCTAGGTGTTCTTGTGTATATCATAAAATTGCTGGATGGCCAAGCAGTAACATGGGAGGTAAGGTCAGGGTCTCAGGCCCTAAAGCAAAGTGGGGACCCCAAAGGAGGAGGGCTGGGACTGGACAGTGCAGCCACCCTCCCCACAGGGAGACTGTCCTGCCACTGCCCACCCCAGAGGGCAAAGGAGTGATTTTATTAAGAGAGCCACTGGGCTTCTTATGGTCCTCAGGACTAAAACGACTGTCTTGTCCAGAAAGGACAAGGCTGTGGTCAAGGGAAGTGGGTCAGCATGGAGCAGGGCAGGCAGTGGAAGCACCCGCATGCCCCCCCCAGCCCCATCTCTATCACAGTGAGGGCATCTGAATTCCAAAGCCACCAGGGAGCAGTTCTCTGGGCTGGAGGAGGGTGAGGCTGCCCAGGAGGCCTGAGTTCAGGACCAGAAAGGGTCTGAACATGCTCAAGATTGAGGAGCATCGAGCAGAAATGGGGCCCAGGAGGGTGTCTGTGCAGCTGCGGAAATGGGAGGAATGTCTCTGTGGAATGTCAGGTTTGGGGCCAAGAATGGGAGCCGGTCTCCACCTGCCTCCCCCTTCCCTGGACAGTAGGCCCTGCAGTGAGGGATTCTGATCCAGCGACAGACATGCAGGGTGCACCACGCAGCAGGGCAAGGACACATGCCACGGCAGAACCAGGTGGGGCCCTGGAGGAAGAGCAGGGGGCTCAGGGAGGGACAGGGCAGCAGGGGCGACGTGTGGTTGGTGGAGACAGGTCTTACAGCATATTCACTCTCCCATTATTTACCATAGCAGCTGTATGTAGAGCTGCTTCTGCTTAGCTTGGAAACAGACAGGATTGGGGAGGCCTGCCTCGGGCTGTCTAGCGAAGTCAGCCTATTGGCTCTGGACACCCCAGAGGTTCAGCTGAGTGGGTGGTTTCAGATCAATGCAAAACAATAAGCTCTAAGGGTGGGATGTGCAGGGACAGGGGTCAGCATCTCGTCCCTGAAGTGGCCGATAATGGGGAGGGGCAGCTCACAAAGCCTGTCAAGGACGGTCCATCCATGGATGGAATGTCATAGCCTGCAATGGAAGGGGATTCGGACACAGGCTGGAACATGGAGGAAGCTGAAGACACGATGCAGAGTGACAAAATGCAGTCGCAAAAGGACACGGATAGACTGACTCCACTTATAGGATGTCCCTAGAGTTGTCAAATCATAAAGACAAAGTGGACTTGTGGGTGCCAGGGGCTAGGGGAGGGCAAGCAGGGACTCGAGTTTCATGGGGACAGTCTCCGCTCTGCCAGATAAGATGTGTTCTGGAGGCCGGGTGCGGTGGCTCATGCCTGTAATCTCAGCACTTTGGGAGGCTGAGGTGGGCAGATCACGAGGTCAGGGGTTCAAGACCAGACTGGCCAACATGGTGAAATCCCATCTCTACTACAAATAGAAAACTTAGCTGGGCATGGTGGCTCATGCCTGTAATCCCAGCTACTTGGGAGGCTGAGGTGGGTGGAAGAGGTTGCAGTGAGCCGAGATCGAGCCACTGTACTCTGGCCTGGGCTACGGAGTGAGACTCCATTAAAAAAAAAAAAGTGTTCTGGAGATGGGTGGTGATAACAGCGGCACGGCAATGTGAGCGCACCAATGAGCTGCACGCTTCCACATGGTTAAAATGCTGCACTTTATGTGTACTTTACTACAGTTACAAAAATTTTTTTTAAAAAGCTTGTTAAGGAAACTTCTGGGTCCTTTGGAAGGCTGAAGATGACAAACACATGCCTGCCGCAGCACCACTGCCCCAGCCAGGAGGGCTGTTCTGGGCCCTGAGGGGCTCTCTCCCCGCTCTTTCCCAGCCCGAAGCATCCCCGGGGGGAGCTGGGCAGGCCTGGAGCTGCACGGCAGTCGGCCCCCAGAGAAGGCTGGCACCTATGTCCCCTGTCCCAGCAGGGCTCTGGAGGGTGGCATGGGGCCCTGCAGCGATGGGAATGGCCCCCACTTACCTTTGCACTGTCTGGGAGGCCACCAGGAAGGACATGAGGTCTCCCCCTGTCAGCTGCTGTCCGGCCACAAGGGAGCCCCCAATAAACAGGGTGCCCAAGACCATGCCTGCAGGAGAAGGGACGGTCAGTGAGGGGGATGAGGCTGGAGCTTGTGTGAGGGGGGACAGGCAGTGAGGGGGACGAGGCTGGGGCTTGTGTGAGGGGGGACAGGCAGTGAGGGGGATGAGGCTGAGCCTGTGTGAGGGGGGATGAGGCAGGAGCAGAGAAATCGACCCTGGGCCTGCTCTGCCACTAACTGGGAGAGTTAGGTGAGGCACATGTCTGGTCCCAGCCTTGGTTTCCTCCTTGGAAGAGCAAGAAGGGTGGGCACGCCTCCACGGCCTCCTCGACGGTGGCCCTGCAGTGCTTTGCATGGAGCTCAGTAGTTCAGCTGGGACATTAGCACCCTCCCTTTACCTGCATGAGTCAGCTGCCAGCCCGAGGCAAATGCAGGCTCACAGCAGATGGAGGACGGCCCTTTGCCTGCCTTGCCTGCTCCCAGGTCCTCCCCAGACCACAAGCGCCCACCAGCCCCCGACTAGCTCACTCACAGTTGAAGGCGATGTTAGAAAGCCCTTGGAACAAGGCGATGCCCCGGCCCAGCTCCTCTGCCCGGGAGCGGCAGGCTTCCAGTTCTGCCCCGTAGCGCCTGGTGAGAGAAGCCAGTGCACTCAGGAGGCAGCTGGGCTGGCACGAGGGGTGGGCAGGGTGCGGGGGGGCATCTGCTCTGTGCTTCGCCCTCCCAGGACTCACTCCTCTTCCCGTGGCTCCATGGCGAAGGCACGCACAGTCCGAACGTTGCCCAGGGCCTCATCCGCTACGCCCATTGCCCTGGCAATCTGCAAGGAGGCCAGGAAATGGGAAGCCAGGTTGGAGACAGGGAGGAGTTCCAGGGAGTGGGAACAGAACTGGTGTGGGGAGGGTGAGGAGGATGGGCAGGAAGGCCAGTACCTGCTCCTGACACTGGCGAGACAGTTTTCGGAGGCCTGAGCCCATCAGGGTGCCCACTCCCATCAGGGCTGGTGTGGCCACCATCAGCAGCAGTGTGAGGCGTGGAGACAGCATGGACAGGGACACCAGGCAGCCTGCTACCTGGGTGCAGCTTCGAAGCCCCTAGAGTGGGAGGGAAGGCAGGAAGCTATGGCGTCCACACCATGACAGGAAGGACTTTTCCAAGGGTCAGCCAGCTGTAGCTCTGTAATCCCAAGGCCAAGGTCCCAGGTCTGGCCCCTTGGAGGCCAAGTGGCCATCCACTGGTCACAGCATGTAACCCTAACTTGGCCAGCTGGGGTGCGAGCAGCAGGCATGAAGGAGCGAGAATGTTATGAACTGCGGAGTCCTTCCCCTAGACAAACGCAGCTTGCTTCTCTTTCTGTTCTAGGAACGGAACAAAGAGAACTGCATGGGGTATACCAGTGACTGCTGAGGCTAATGTCTGGCATGATCCAGTGGCCACAGGGTCGGTGGAGGGGTAAGGGGAGGGCATCGGTGTTCAGTAGAGAGCCACTATGCATGCTCAATGCTCGTCAGCGATCCACCACTCTGGGGACAAGGCAGGCGAAGTGATTTTGCTCTTGCCAGGAGAGGCTCTTGTCTGAGTGCTTGAGGAGGCTTTCCAGGGGAGATTCGGTTTCAGAGCAGTGGAGAAGCAGCTTGTCCTGACCTTGGATGCTGCCTCCACACTTCCCTTCCGTGAACTGCTGTGGCCCCTCCCCCCACCCTCACCAGGTGGCGGGCTTCTCCAGTCAGTGTGGCCTGTCGGCCCAACATCAGGCCTGGGGCGGCCAGGACCGGCCTGGTACGTCCACGTGGGGAAGTGTGTGGGGATGTGAATGGGCGCACTGGGCCACTGACCTGGGAGATGACAAGCTTGAAGGATGACTTAAACTCCTGCACGTCAGTTGTCAGGCGGCTCACCAGCTGCCCTGTCTTATTGGCGTCAAAGAAGGCGATGTCTTGTCTGGCATGGGACATGGACCAACAAGGAGGGCAGAAGAGGGAGACGTTACTTCAGGATGAGGCCCTACCCCCAGGCCCCCATCGGGCCACCAGTCATCCCAAGTCTGCACCCTGTGGCTGGCAGTACCGGAGCAGGGAGCTGAAGAGGGCCCTCCGCATGTCCACCGCCATGCGCTCGCCGATGTGTGACAGCAGCACCAGGTAACCGAAGGTCAGCAGTCCCTGCGAAAGAGGCCAGTGCACTCAGGGATGCCACAGGCAGCTCGTCGGCGGCCCCCAGCCCCGCTCCCGGCTGTACCTGGACACCGTAGAGGATAAGCAGGTGGGTGCTGAGATTCCGGGACTCAGTCATGAAACTCCCCACGTGGTCCCTCGTGTACTTGGCCACGATCTCTACCAGCTGGCCCAAAAGCAGGGGGATCTGTACGTTCACCAGTGCCGCACCCAAGGCCAGCTGAATGGGGAGGCAGATGGGACAGGTGTTTTGAGTGGGGAGCCATTCTCCTCCCCAGCCCCAGCCAGATATTGGCCCTTCCTCTCCCACCACTGAACCCTGCTGTGTCCAGGCTGCAACTGGTCATGTGGACACATCAGTGCCTCTCAGAGGTTCAAACCTGGCTTCCAGTCCCAACGGCCCCCTGCACACCCCACCACCTGGTGTTGATGCTCCTGGCATCCCTGGACCCCTGGCCAGCCCTTGCTGCTCCCATTAACTCTTCTCTGAGAGGCAGCAAGGCAGGAATGCCATCCCTTTGCAGCTCTGGCTCAGGGCCTCTGCAAGCCCTTCCTGGGTCCTGCCCTGTCCCCAGGATGGAGAAGTGGAGAAAGCCTCACCACGACAGCTACCCCCAGGACCAGCAGGTGGGGGCGCAGAAACTGCCAGAAGAGCTTCCAGTTAAAGCGTGATCCCACGACTCGGGGTGTGGAGCTGGCAGGAAGGGCCTCTTCTGCCTCACACAGGGCCACAAGGCAGAGGCGGGGACGCTTACTCAGCAATACGGGGCCTAGCAGGGCTCCCCCAACCCAGCACCAAGCAGAGGGCCTCCATCTGGGAGCTAGCGGGGCTCGAAGGTGGGCCCAGAGCTGGGACCGCAGGTGGGCCACGGCCCGGGGGAGGGAGAAGCTGCGGGAGCCATCGGAGTACCTGTAATGAGAAAGAGGCATGGGTGGCTCGAGGCTCCGACCGTCCTCCAACTGACTAGTCCACCCTCGGAGCTCCGGCCGAGCCCTCTGGAAGCAGCACTTCCTCTTCTTTTTTTTTTTTTTGTGATGAACTCTCGCTCTTGTCCCCCAGGCTGGAGTGCAATGGTGCAATCTTGGCTCACTGCAACCTCCCAGGTTCAAGCGAATCTCCTGCCTCAGCCTCCTGAGCAGCTAGGATTACAGGCGCCCGCCACCACATTCGGCTAATTTTTGTATTTTTAGTAAAGATGGGAGTTTCACCATGTTGGCCAGGCTGGCCTCGAACTCCTGACCTGGGGCGTTCCACCCACTTGGGCCTCCCAAAGTGCTGGGATTACAGGCATGAGCCACCGTGCTCCACCTATTCTAGACGTCCTGAACTACTGTGTGCAGGTGCTCTGCTCAGGGGTATGGAGAGGACGGAGATGAACATGACAGCCAAAGTCACTCACAGCAGCCATGCCTGAGTGTGGGAGACTCATAGTTAACTGGGAATCACAGGCACAAGACAGCTTGAAGCCCTGCTCCTCCTCCTCCTCTTCAGAGGGAATCATGCCTTCTAGGTGAGGCCTGAGGGGAAGAGGAGGCCGGGCACAGGTGGGGGTGGGGTGTATATCGGGAAAGTTCCAGGCCCAGGGAGAGCAAGTGTGGGTTTCTGCAGTAAGAAAGGATAGGAGAGAAGTTTCAGGAATTGTATGGCTGAAGCCTGGCTGACAAGAAGAAAGAGGAGACATGAGACTTGCGGGAGAGGCAGTTTTCTTGTCTTTTTATTTTTGAGCAGAGTTTCGCTCTTGTTGCCCAGGCTGGAGTGCAATGGTGCAATCTCAGCCCACTGCAACCTCTGGGAGAGGCAGTTTTCTAGTTCTTATCAAGCACCTGGACTTAAGAGAGCAATAAGGACCATGGTGATTTTTAGGCTGACATGTGACAAGATCAGGTTTGCATTGTAAAGATCAAAGCATGGCAGAGTGCAGTGGCTCATACTGTAACCCCAACACTTTGGGAGGCTGAGGTAGGTGGATCATTTGAGGCCAGGAGTTTGAGACCAACGTATTGAGACCCTGTTTCTACTAAAAATACAAAAATTAGGTGGGTGTGGTGGTACGTGCCTGTGGTCCCAGCTACTCAGGCAGGAGAACCACTTGAACCTGGGGGGTGAAGGTCGCAGCGAGCTGAGCTACAGTACTCTAGCCTCGGCAACAGAGTGAGACTCTGTCTCAAAAAAAAAAAAAAAAAAAATCATAGCAGAGGGGCGTGGTCTGGAGGCAGACAGGACTGGTTGTAGGGAACAGAAGTTATCCAGCCAGGAGAGGATGGTGAGATCTGGAAGATCCAGATGAGCTTACTGATGGGGAAGGCTGTAAAAAAGACTGGTGTGAGCTTTTCTCTTTCCCAACACGGCTTTTCGCATCCCTAGAACCTTCTAATTGCAGTTTCAGCTCATCCTTGCCTTTCTTTTAGGAAGGCCTGTGCCTCTTGCCTACACGAGGCCTTCCCCCACCCCATTCCAACTGCCGGGCTTTTCTGTCTGGTTTTCCACTGTGTTCTTGGGTATATCATAAATTTTAGATCGAGATGCTTACTCTCCTTCTGCCTTGTGTAACTGTCCAGTTTTCCCACACCATGTGTTTCTGAAAGGCAGGAAACTGTATCTTAGACAGCACTGGCAGAAGATGATAGATGTTCCACGAATGTTTATGTTTGTTGAGCGCATGCATGCCCTCGTTAGAGATGCAATCTAACCCAACTACTACAGGGTTTTGCAAATGTTTACACTAACTGTGGACTACAGCAAGAAACATCTTTTTTTTTTCTTTTTTTACCCTTTTCAGAGGTTCTCCATGAGGAAGGAAAGAAACATATCTTACATCACAGCCATGAACACAGATATGCCACTCGAAATGGAAACGCTTCACAAAACAATATTTTCTCTAATTCTTAACATGTATTCTGATATTTTCTTTCTTTCTTTCTTTTTTTTTGAGATGGAGTGCCGCTGTCGTCCAGGCTGGAGTACAAGGGCGCGATCTCGGCTCACTGCAACCTCCATTTCCCAGGTTCAAGCATTCTCCTGCCTGAGCCTCCTGAGTAGCTGGGATTACAGGCGTGCGCCACCATACCTGGGTAATTATTGTTTTTTTTAGTAGAGACGGGGTTTCACCATGTTGGCCAGACAGGTCTTGAATGCTGGACCTTGTGATTGACCCGCCTCAGCTTTCCCAAAGTGCTGGGATTACAGGCGTGAGCCACTGCACCCAGCCTTCTTTTTGAGACAGTGTCTCTCTCTGTTGCCCAAGCTGGAGAGCAGTGACAGTATCTTGGCTCACTGTAACCTCTGTTTCCTGGGTTCAAGCGATTCTCCTGCCTCAGCCTCCTGAGTAGCTGGGACTACAGGCATCATCATGCCCAGCTAATTTTTGTTACTTTAGTACAGACAGGGCTTCACCACCTTGGCTAGGCTGGTCTCGAACTCCTGACCTCAAGTGATCTGCCCACCTCGACCCCTCAAAGTGCTGGGATTATAGGCATGAGCCATAGTGCCCGACTAATTTTTGTATTTTTAGTAGAGATGGGGCTTCACCACGTTGGCCAGGCTGGTCTTGAACTCCTGAACTCAAGTGATCTGCCTGCCTTGGCTTCTCAAAGTGCTGGGATTACAGATGTGTGCGACTATGCCTGACCCATATTTACATACATATATTTATTTATTTAGAGGTGGAGTCTTGCTCTGTTGCCCTGGCTGGAGTGCAGTGGCATGATCTTGGCTCACTGCAACCTCTACCTCCTGGGTTCGAGCAATTCTCTTGCCTCAGCCTCCCAAGTAGCTGAGACTACAGGTGCGCGCAACCACACCTGGCTAATTTTTGTATTTTTAGTAGAAACAGGGTTTCACCACATTGGCCAGGCTAGTCTTGAACTCCTGACCTCAGGTAATCTGCCTGCCTTGGCCTCCCAAAGTGCTGGGATTACAGGTGTGAGCCATGGTGCCCAGCCTATGTTTACTTTTAAATGGTCCTGACCCACTAAATTCATTTCATAATCTATTGAAAAATACTAACGAATGTGTATATACTTGAATATTATTTGTTGTCTTTCCTTGGGTTTCTCTCTGGTTTAAATAACATCGACACCCTTACTCCTTCCGAAGGACTGCTTTTAAACCTTTCAACAATATACCATGGCCTTTTTCCAGCTTCTTGCATTGTCTCCAAACTAAGACTCTAAGAAAGTCTTTGTCATTGACAAGAGCTTGTAGATTACTTCCCAGCACCAAGACTTCCAGCTCCAGCTCGCCCCAGCTCTTGCCCTCCATCAGTCAGATGGCCTTTCCAAATGACACAACTCCACATCCGCCTGCCCTTGGGAATCTTCTATCTGCTTGGCCCCCAAGTTATTCACTCTAGGATTAGAAAAGACGGCCAGGAGTGGTGGCTCACGCCTGTAATCCCAGCACTTTGGGAGGCTGAGGTGGATCACCTGAGGTCAGGAATTCAAGACCAGCCGGGCAAAAATGATGAAACCCCATCTCTACTAAAAATACAAAACTTAGCCCAGTGTGGAGATGCACATCTGTAATCCCAGCTACTTGGAAGGCTAAGGCATGAGAATCCCTTGAACCCAGGAAGCAGAGATTGCAGTGAGCCGAGATTGCGCCACTGCACTCCAGCCTGAGTGCAAGAGCGAGACTGTTTCAAAAAAAAAAAAAAAAAAGGATTCAGGAATCAGTCCCTTCTCATAAAACATTTACATTCGAGTTATAGTTTCAGGGTCCTTGTTTGTTTCCCATCTGTCCCTCTCTCTCTCTGGACCAATCTGTGCAGAGTGTTTTGTCAAAAACAGACATGTACGTTATTATATTGACTCTTTCTTTCTTTTTTTTTTTTTTTAGAAGTAGCTGGAATTACAGGCGTGTGCCACCACACATAGCAAATTTTTGTAGTTTTTAGTAAATACGGGGTTTTGCCATGTTGGCCAGGCTGGTCACGAACCCCTGGCTTCCCAAACTGCTGGGATTACAGGGTTGAGCCACCGCGCCTAGCCTATTAGATTGACTCTTTATCACTGCTGAACATCTCCAACTCTTGTTCGACTCACTTTGAATCCTGGGAGCACCACTACTATTAAATGTCTCTTTACACTAATAAGAATTTTCGTCCAAATCGCCCAATCAACTCCGGGGCCAGGAAAGGCGACCCCTGGTTGGGAGTGCGGACTGGGCGTGGTCACTGACCCCAAGCGTCCCCTCTTTCTGGCTGACATGCGGATGCAGACGCAGGAGCATCCGCTGGCGCCTATACTGTCACTATAAATAATTGAAGCCAATACCCGCGGAGTGACATTCCACCCTGGCCGGCCTGGCCTACAACTCCCAGCAAGCCTCGCGCGAGCCCGCGGACTCCATCTCCCGGCGGGCCTGGAAATGACCTGCCGGCCGGTCAATGGCCCGCGCTGAGTAGGTTTTTCCCTTTTTACCTGACAGCTGAGAATGTCTGGAAGCGGAGGGGCAGTAGCGGCCTGCCTGGGACTGGGCCACCCCGAATCCCGACCCGAAATAAATGCACCAGCATGCTGGGGCGGGAAAACAGGAGTAGCCGGCAATGGCACTTTCACCCTCATCCCACTGAGGGCTCCATGTTGGCTCCCGCCCCCATCCCGACAACCCCCTCGCGCCTAGGCAGTGATTGGTGAATAGACACATCAATCTCGTTGCAAGCTGTGATCGGAGGATACGTTGTTAGCGCTCCTCCTTTCGGAACTGTGATTGGAGAGAACCGCCTACCCGCCCGTCCCCTGCTCTGGGCGGAGCCGAACAGGAAGTGGGTTTGCCTTTTACCCTGTGCGCCAGTGGGCTCGGGGTGACGTCATCAGGGTGTGCCCGGTCAGGCCCTCCACCTGGAGTATCCATGGTAACGCGTCAGCCGCCCACCTTGGGCCATTTTCCGAAGGTTCGAGGATCTTTAGATGTACCGTCGTCTCCAGGGAGTGTAGAACGCGGGCTCTGGGGTTGGAATGAACACAAGTCGACTGGGAGTTTTTTCAAAACACATACATATACCTTGCTGCCCACCCCGCTCTCCTAGGCATATCAGAACTGCTGGGACATCTGTCACGTTTACTTGGGGAAAAACTCCCCCGGTGATTCTGACACTTGCCCTACGCCTCAGCTGTTGAGAACTACTGGTATGGAGGTCCTGTAATTTATCAAGGCGCGGCCTCAGATCTCTCTGCCTCACAGATGCCTTCATCACTCGGATCAGAAAGACTTGCCTCAGGCTCCTACCGAAAAGTTTGCATCACTCTTATTTCTTCCCTGTAATTGTTTGTGTATTTGTCTTTCCACGGGGCTGCAACTTCTTGCTGGGTAGTGGCTCTGTTTCATTTATCTGTTCCCTTCCCTTCCAAATGCTTGGCAAGGAGAAGTGCCCTTTATTATAAATCGACTTTACTTGGGAGTGGTGGTAGGGAGACTGTCAATGAGAATGAATTCAGGGTTAAACTAGGTAGGACAATGTCCCAGGATTAGTTTAGGGTTGGGCAAGGGAGCTCCGGGTGTATAGGGAGGGGACCTATTGTGACGGTGGTGGAATAGCCATGATATTGAGTGACATTGGGTGAGTGAGGTGGGGGAGAGACTACACAAAACTCCACATAACCCATCTTGGCAGATATCTCAGAAAGATTATAAGAATTTGCTGGGCCCTCTGCAATGTGGGATTCTATTTTGCTACCTCTAGAAGGACAGGTCTTGTTTTCATAGCTCTGCCTCCTGCTCAGGGATAAAGGCATACAAGAGCTAAGCTACTCCTACTACAATACTCTACACAGAAGGAGAAAAATCAGGCACACCTGGACCCTAGTTTTGTGGGTGATTCCATGATTGCCTTCAGTGAACAATCTGGGAAGCACAGTGTCCATCTCTCCATTTCAGGGATACTGGCCCCAACATCAGCCCTTGGGCCTAAGCCCTAGAAACCTTGACACCTGGTGGCTGAGTCAGCATCTCAGGAATGGGCTTTAGAAGGAAACCTCATGATTCAGGTCCTCAAGAATGGCGTTGGGCAAGCCACCAGACCAGCTGCCTGGGCCTCCTCCTCATTGTTGAGGTGACAACAAGGAACTCATTTCAGCTCCTCCCTGGGTACTCAAATTATCCTTCTAAGTCCCAGACTCACAGCTGTCCTCCTTTCTGATTCAGCCAGGATGCTTTTCAGCAGGTCCCAGAAGTTGGATCCGGACTTGAGAGAATGTCAAAGTTCAAAAGGATAAGGATGGAAATGGAATGGAACTTTCAGAGAAGCCCATTTTTCTACTTTTTTTTTTTTCCAGACAGAGTCTAGCTCTGTTGTCCAGGCTGGAGTGCAGTGGTGTACTCTTGGGTTACTGCAACCTCTGCCTCCCTGGTTCAAGTGACTCTCCTGCCTCAGTCTACCAAGTAGCTGGGATTACAGGTGCCTGCCGCCATGCCCAGCTAATTTTTGTATTTTTAGCAGAGATGGGTTTTACTGTGTTGGCCAGGTTGGTCTCAAACTCCTGACCTCGTGATCCGCCCAAAATGCTGGGATTACAAGTGTGAGCCACCATGCATGGCCTCTCAGTTTTCTACTTTAAGCTCCCCAAAACGACTCTCAAATCCAAGACAGCTGCCTTTCCTGTCTTCTCCTCTTCTTAGTTTTCCCCAACTTGGCTGCAAAATCAGGCTCCCCCGCTTCCCTTCCTTAGCCCATCAGACCAATAAAACATGCAGCCTTTTCTTATTCTTTAAAAAATAATTGAGTGTTTTCTTTAGTTTTCATAGAGATGGTGTCCCCCTAAGTTGCTCAGGCTGGTCTTGATCTCCTGGCCTCAAGTGATCCTCTCACCTGAGCCTCCCAAAGTGCTGGGATTACAGGTGTGAGCCAATGTCCCTGGCCCTTTTCTTTTTCTTTCCTACTTTATTCACAAAACATTTCCCTGTTGATCACTGTAGTGAGCGTGTGGAGGGAAGCAGGGGAGGTACACTCTTAAGAAATGAAATATTTAACATCTTGGCCCTATGATTTATTGTAGAGATGGAGTCTTCTCATTCTGTTGCCTAGGCTGTTCTCCAACTCCTGGCCTCAAGCAATCCTTTTGCCTCAGCCTTCCAAAGTGCTGAGACTGATTACAAGTGTGAGGCACCATGCCCAGCTACAATCCTTTAATAGGATTTTTTTTGGGGGGGGGGCGTGAACGGGAATCTTTCCCAGGCGGGAGTGTAGTGGCTAGATCTAGCTCACTGTAACCTACACTGTCCCAGTGTAACCTGCACCAAGTCATCCTCCCACCTCAGCCTTCTGAGTAGCTAGGAACACAAGCACATACCACCACACCTGGCTCTAACACAGTTTTGCATTTTGGTTTTCTCATTTTGGCTGCTGCTCTCTTTATCTTTCATTCATTTAAGGTCTGAAGATGGAGATAATAGGAATCTCCTGTCATCTCAATGTGCTCTTCAGGCCCTGGCTCTTAAACTGATGCCCCTCTCAGGCCCTGAGGGATTTGGCCTCAGGTTGTCCTGGAAGGGGTGTGAGTGATCAGGCAGGTGACTGAGAGCTGGGACGCCTAAGGCCTGCCTGGGCTGAGTCACCTAGTATTGTTGTTGTCATAGCTCCTGTTGAAGTCCCAGCTCAGCATCACAGACCTCTGTGGAAGCAGCAACAGCTCCCATCCTTCTATCCTTTCTGGAGAAGCAGTGGCCTCATGGTGAGCCGAATGGGCTGGGGGAGGAGTAGAGGGCGGCTGGAGCAGTGGGGAGACCTGGGGCCTGGATCAGTGCCCCTCCTCCCCATGCCACTGCCACCTCCTCCTCCTCCTTCCTGCCGGGGACCTGGGGGAGGGAGGATCTCCATCTTCTCTCTGTCCCCTGCCCCTCATACAAGAAGCTCTCCCTCCTCATTTTCCCCTCTCATCCCAGGGCCCCCTTGCTCAGTGCTACAGGGGACAGGGGCTTCTCAGCCTTGCCACAGTGCCCTCCCCACCCCAGCCATCCCCCCAATAGAGGTTCAACCTGCAATGACACCTGCCTCTGCATCCCCCTCCTGGGGATCCCACTCCACCCCACCCCTGGCCTCGGTGACTGCCCCTCCCTCCCACCAGTGCCCCCAGGACTCTCCTGGGCTGCGGATAGGCCCTTTGATCCCTGAGCAGGATTATGAGCGGCTGGAGGACTGTGACCCTGAGGGGTCCCAAGACTTACCCATCCATGGGGAGGAGCAGCAACCCCTGCTTCACGTCCCTGAAGGGCTCCGGGGTATGTGTGTGGTGGGTCTGGGTGGGAGCTAGTTTGGTGGTGCCTGGGAGCTCCAGTACTTACCCCAGGCTGGGCCTCTGGCATCGGGTTGAGAACATGGAGAACTGATCACGTGCCAGGGGCTGACACTCTCCCCTCTGTGCCCAGGCTCCTGGCATCACATCCAGAACCTGGACAGTTTCTTCACCAAGATATCCTTTGTGCTAGGCCTGCAAGGAGGCGTGGGAAGGTCCCCTTAGAGCTGGCACTATTCTTGGCAGGGAGACTCCATGAGGGCGTCATGGGTGGGACATGTGTTGGGGCTGAGGGGAGGTGTCCTCAGGAGAGGCCCCTCGTGCCTCAGGCTTGTTCCTTGACATGCGGCCACATCTACAACTACCACCAGCGGAATGGCTTTGCCTGCATCCTGCTGGAGGATGTCTTCCAGCTGGGGTGAGACCCTTAGCCTGGCCATGTAACTTGGTCCCCTGGGCCCATGTGTTCCTCCTGTCATCTGCTTCCTTAATCATGCCTGCTGCTTCCATCCCATGCTTTCCCAAGCAGCCCAGGGGTTCAGCAGGGGCAGGGTTGGGGAGGATGACCCTGGGTGGCTCTGGGAGCCAGGACAGGAGCCTACCTGGCTGTCCCTTATCACTGCAGCATCCCGACACCCCCCTTCCTCCCGGCAGACAATTCATTTTCATTGTCACCTTCACAACCTTCCTCTTTCGATGTGTGGATTACAATGTTCTCTTTGCCAAGCAACCAAGCAACCGTACCAGACCTGGGTCATTCCACAGCAAAGTGACCTTGTCAGATGCCATCGTCCCCTCAGCCCAGTGTGCTGAGAGGTGAGTGACAACGTGGTGGGGCCCTGGGGGTGAAGCACGGGAAGCAGGTAGAGGAGCAGACAGGAGCCCCACTTTGTCCTGTGGTCTAGAGCAGTAGTTCTCAAAGGTTTTGGTCTCAGGACCAAAAATACACTTAATATACACTTTAAGTGTGTTAAGTGTATTTTTTTTTTTTTTTGAGACAGAGTTTTATTCTTGTTGTCCAGGCTGGAGTACAATGGTGAGGTCTTGGCTCACTGCAACCTCTACCTCCCGGATTCAAGTGATTCTCCTGCCTCAGCCTCCCCAGTAGCTGAGATTACAGGCATGCACCACCACGCCTGGCTAATTTTTGTATTTTTAGTAGAGACGGGGTTTCACCATGTTGGCTAGGTTCATCTGGAACTCCTGGCCTCAGGTGATTCACCCACCTCGGCCTCCCAAAGTGTTGGGATTACAGGCATGAGCCACTGCGCCTGGCCTATTAAGTGTATCTTAATTAAAGTGTATTAAGTGTATCTTAGTACACTTAAAATTGGTTGAGAACCCTAATGAGCTTTTGTTTATGAGAGTCTTATCTAACTACATTTACCTTATACAAAATTAAAATTAGGCTGGGTGCAGTGGTTCATTTCTGTAATCCCAGCACTTTGGGAGGCCAAGGCTGGCAGATTGCTTGACTCAGGAGTTCCAGACTAGCCTGGGCAACATGGAAAAAACCAATCTCTACTAAAAATACAAAAAAATTAGCCAGGCGTGGTGGCGTGTGCCTGTAGTTCCACCTACCTGGGAGGCTGAGGTGGGAGAATTACCTGAGCCTAAGAGGTTAAGGCTGCAGTGAGCTGAGATCACACCACTGTACTCTGGCCTGTGTAACAGCATGAGACCCTGTCTCAAACAAACAAACAAAACAAAACAAAACAAAAGAAACTAAAACTAGGCTGGGCACAGTGGTTCACACCTGTAACCCCAGCACTTGGGGAGGCTGAGGCAGGAGGACTGCTTGAAGGCAGGAGTTTGAGACCAGCCTGAGCAACAGAACAAGACCACATCTCTATAAAAAATAAAAATTGACTGGGCACGGTAGCTCGCGCCGGCAATCCTAGCACTTTGGGAGGCTGAGGTGGGTGGATTGCCTGAGCGCAGGAGTTTTGAGACCAGCCTGGACAACATGGTGAAACCCCATCTCTACTAAAATACAAATAATTAGCAGGGCATAGCAGTGTGCATCTGTAGTCTCAGCTACTCAGGAGGCTGAGGCAGGAGAATTGCTAGAACCTAGGAGGCAGAGGTTGCAGTGAGCCAAGATTGTGCCACTGTACTTCAGCCTGGATGACAGAGCGAGACACCGGAAGAAAAAAGAAAAGCTGCGCTTGGTGGCACGTACCTGTAGTCCTAACTACTCAAGAGGCTGAGGCAGTGACTGTCTCTGATCGCTGCAGCATCCCTCCACCCTCCTCCCTCCCAGCAGACGATGCATTTTCATTGTTGCCTTCACAGCCTTCCTCCTTCAATGGGTGGATTGCAATGCTCTCTTTGCCAGCCCATCAATAACTGTACCAGACCTTTGGCAGGGAGATAGGAGCCCTGATTCCACTGCTGCACTACAGCCCGGGTAACAGAGAGAGACCTTGTCTCAATAAAAAGGAAAAAAAAAAAAAAAAAGAAATGATAGCTGAGAACAACTTTAAAATGTAAGAGTATGCGAGCACATGTTTCATCAGCTGCCAGTATGATGTGACATGTCCACATGTCCTGTAGCCTCTGGAAAACTCCATGCTTGTGAGAGCGAGAATGAAAACATCAGCAAGCATTAGTATTATTTGAAAAGAGTTTGACTTTGCACACTTGTGAGGGCCACTTCAGCCCCTCCAGCCCCTGCCCCAGGCCCTACTTTGAGTGCTGCTGGACTAGCTGGATCCCCTCCTCCTGACAGTTTTCCCTCGCCCTGGAAGTCTGGTCTCCCTTTCTCTCCAGTGCCCACCTTTCTTTCTCCCCCACTGCCCCCCCGACCCCATGCAGGATCCGCTCCAGCCCCCTGCTCGTCTTCCTTCTGGTCCTGGCTGCGGGCTTCTGGTTGGTGCAGCTGCTTCGCTCACTCTGCAACCTCTTTAGCTACTGGGACATCCAGGTGTTTTACAGGGAGGCCCTGCACATCGCCCCGGTGAGCTGGGTGCCTGTATCTGTGTGGAGGGCGCCGTGACAAGGTGGGTAGAGGAGGGGGAAGAAGTGGGACTGTACAGATGAAACAGCCAACTGGAAAGAGGGCAGAAAGAGTGAGGCCTTACTGACACCTGCCCTAGGCCCAGAATAATGTCGGGAGGGGGCTACCACCACTTAGAGAGCATGGCCCCTACCCTACGAGAGTTTATTTAGGTGGCTCATATAAGATGACATGGCTGGCACGTGGTGGCTCACGCATGTAATCCCAGTACTTTGGGAGGGGTAGTCAGGCAGATCATGAGGTCAAGAGATTGAGACCATCTTGGCCCACATGGTGAAACCCTGTCTCTACTAAAAATACAAAAGTTAGTTGGGTGTGTGGCACATGCCTGCAGTCCCAGCTACTTGGGAGACTGAGGCAGGAGAATCGATGAACCTGGGAGTCGTTGACTGCAGTGAGCCGAGATCGCGCCACTGCACTCCAGTCTGTCAACAGAGCAAGACTCTGTCTCAAAAAAATGAAAATGACATATAGTCACATGTTTGTGCTAAAAACCTTGGATATTTAAAGGAAAGATGATCATCTGGCTTTCCAGAGCTGGAGGAATTTGGGTTGGGGTTGGGTGGGCAGGACAGGAGGGTGGGGAAAAGCCATGAGCTTTTGGAAGCTGCAGTGAGGAGATGGACCCACCAGCCTACAACAGAGCCTTCAGCGCCATCCCCGCATTGCGGTAAGCCACTGCCTTGGCCTGTCACTGTCCCCTGCTTCCACTCTGCCCCTTGTTTCCTTGCCGTCTTGAGCTGCTCTTCCTTCCTCTGTATCTGAGTTCTTTAAGGCACCGCTCAAAGGTAGCCTTCCATAGCTTGCTTCCCTTGCTCCCCCAGGAATTCTGGAGCCCTCTGCACAGCCTTCCTGTGCAGCAAGGGGAGAGGTCTTAAAAGGCCCCTGAACAAGGGAGAGGTAGGAGGTCAGGGAAGCAGAGGTGGTGAGAGCCGAAGCTGGACCTTGGATCGGCTCTGGCGGGAGACTGCTCACCTGTCTCGTTCTCTTCCTCCCTTCTTTCCCCTCCTCCCTGTTTCTTCCAGGGGAAGGGAAGGGGAGACACTGGGCTGGACTGGAGAGGCTGGCCTGGGGGACTTGACTAACCTGGACTGGGGAAGCTGAGCGAAACTGGGCTCACATGAGGTTTGCAGCCTCCAAACGAAATCTGAGAGTGCCCCACCCCAGACATGGACATAGCCAGGGTCCTGGGAAGGCTTCTGGTGACAGAGCAGAAGATGGCCTGGAGTGGCGTGGGGCTGGGGGTGTAAAGCATGCCCAGGCAGAAGGTGGGAAAGATTTTGTTCCAGAGTTGGTGGGTGCACTGGAAACAGGAAGGAGAGAGTCTCCCACAAACTGCTGGCCATTCTGGTTTTTGTTTTGTTTTGTTTTGAGACAGGGTCTAGGTCTGTCACCCAGGCTGGGGTGTAGTGCTGTGATCTCAGCTCACTGCAGCCTCCGCCCCCAGTAGCTGGGATCACAGGCACACACCACCACGCCCTGCTATTTTTTGTATTTTTAGTAGAGACAGTGTCTCACTATGTTGCCCAGGCTGGTCTCCAGCTCCGAAGTTTAGGCGATCTGCCCCCTAAACCTCCCAAAGTGCTGGAATTACAGGTGTAAGCCACCCTCCCCCTC
>NW_022436996.1:7827483-7851533 GCF_009761245.1 Sapajus apella
CCCCCCCCGCCCCCCCCCGCCCCCCCATCAGCTATTCTGTTTTGTGTGTACAACTGAGAGGGCCTCAGGGTCTTAAAGAGCTGAGAAGCCAGTCCAACGTCTGGAGCCATCACCAGGAAGCACATGACTACTGATAACATGAATGGCAGGGCTGATGAGGAACAGGGCAATTTAGAAGAGGATGAAGGAAGTAGGGCGGGAAGTGCCCTTGTTAGTGACAGGGTTAAGGGAGGGCAGAACGGGAAAGGTGGGAGAGGGGGACGATGAGGGATGTAACTTGGCCATGGTAAGTTTGTGGTGGCGAACTCAGTTTGCGGGTTTTCAAGCCGTGCACTTGGGGATGTGGAGCTTGAGCATCACTGTGGAGAGGAATGGGGGTCGCTGGCTCTCATCAGTCCCCCTTTCAGGAGGAGCTGAACTCGGTTCCCTGGGCAGAGGTGCAGTCCCGTCTCCTGGCGCTGCAGAGGAGCGGGGGCCTGTGCGTGCAGCCGCGGCCCCTGACGGAGCTGGACGTCCACCACCGCATCCTGCGCTACACCAACTACCAAGTGGCGCTGGCCAACAAGGGCCTGCTGCCGGCCCGCTGCCCATTGCCCTGGGGAGGCAGTGCCACTTTCCTCAGCCGCGGCCTGGCGCTCAATGTCGACCTGCTGCTTTTCCGCGGTCCCTTCTCGCTCTTCCGCGGGGGCTGGGAGCTGCCACACGCCTACAAACGCAGCGACCAGCGGGGCGCCCTGGCAGCACGCTGGGGGCGCACAGTGCTGCTGCTCGCCGCCCTGAACCTGGCGCTGAGCCCGTTGGTGCTGGCCTGGCAGGTGCTGCATGCTTTCTATAGCCACGTGGAGCTGCTGCGGTGTGAGCCTGGGGCTCTTGGGGCACGCCGCTGGTCCCGCCTGGCGCGCTTGCAACTGCGCCACTTCAACGAGCTGCCACACGAGCTGCGCGCGCGCCTGGCGCGCGCCTACCGCCCCGCCACCGCTTTCCTGCGTACCGCTGCGCCCCCCGCGCCCCTGCGCGCGCTGCTGGCCCGCCAGCTAGTCTTCTTCGCGGGCGCGCTCTTCGCCGCGCTGCTTGTGCTCACCGTCTATGACGAGGACGTGCTAGCCGTGGAGCACGTGCTCACCGCCATGACTGCGCTCGGGGTCACCGCCACCGTGGCCAGGTGCGATGGCAGATGCCCGGGGTGGTGGTGTGTGACGACGGTTTCTCTGATCTGGTGCCATGTGAGGTTTCCCCCCTAATCCTTACCTCTCCCACCACCGGGGCCCTGTAACCCAGCATCCCGCCGCGCGTCTTCCTAACCGCAGGCCCCTTCTCCCCACGCATACCGCCCTTCAGGTCTTTCATTCCCGAAGAGCAGTGCCAGGGTCGTGCGCCGCAGCTCCTGCTGCAGACGGCCCTGGCCCACATGCACTACCTCCCGGAGGAGCCCTGCCCCGGCGGCAGGGACCGCGCGTACCGGCAGATGGCGCAGCTGCTGCAGTACCGAGCGGTGAGGGTCCGCGCAGGGCGGCGGGCTGCGGAGGAAGTTGGGTCTGTCTGCGCCTAGGGTCTGTCTGGGAGAGGACATGAAGCAAAAGGGCTACCCCAGGAGTCTAGGGAGAGACTGGGTGGGAGGCTTCTTGCCCTGGCCAGGGTCGCTGGGGGTTGCTTGGTCCTGATATCGCGGGTGGGACCCTCAGCGACCCTTGTTCAGCCTCACCGCTGCTTCCCCAGGTCTCCCTCCTGGAGGAGCTCCTGTCCCCCCTCCTCACCCCACTGTTTCTGCTTTTCTGGTTCCGCCCTCGTGCCCTGGAGATTATCGACTTTTTTCATCACTTCACTGTGGATGTGGCTGGGGTTGGGGATATCTGTTCCTTCGCCCTCATGGATGTGAAGCGACATGGCCACCCTCAGGTCAGAGCCGTGCCCTGGCCCTGCAGGGTTGGGCTGGGTGGGATTTTGCTTGCTTCTTGGGAGCAGACCTGGGTTCCAGCCCTGCCTCCGTTGCTTGCCACCTGTGCCCTTAAGCGAGTCACTTCCCTTCCCTATGCCCTCATGCCCTCGTCTGTCAGATAGTGACAATGGCAATGTGCCCTCCAGAGCACAGCCGAGGCCAGGCTTGTGATGACACAGATAATGTCTGTGGAGCCCATAATGGAGCTGCTGGCATGTAGTAACATTAGGAAATGGGAGCAAAGAATCCCCTGGGGGCCGAGGAATGGGCTTGGCCCATGGGTGGGGCTGGACCAAGGACTGGTGGCTGGACCAAGGGTGTCAAGACCACCCTGGGCAAAGCACGGAGGCTCGGCCCTATCCCTGAGCTGGGTCTAGACCCTGGTTCTGCTCTGATGCTGTGGTTTTGGTGATGGCAAACAAGTCCCCATCATGCTCTGTTTCCCTCATATGGAAAATGGGGCCGTGTTTCCTGTCCCACCTAACGCCGTAAGCTGGATGTCCTTAGCACCTGAAAGACTGTCCTTGTTCGCAGTGGCTCTCAGCAGGGCAGACAGAGGCTTCGCTGTCTCAGCGTGCGGAGGACGGAAAGACTGAGCTTTCTTTGATGCGGTTCTCCCTGGCGCATCCTCTCTGGCAACCCCCAGGGCACAGCTCCAAGTTTCTTGGGCATCTCCGGGGCCGGGTACAACAAGATGCAGCTGTCTGGGGCGCCACCTCGGCTCGCAGCCCCCGCACCCCGGGGGTGCTCAGCAACTGCACCTCACCCCTGGTGAGTCCCAAGCCTGGCCTCCCCTTCTGCCTTCGCCCCCCAACTCCTCCCCAAACCCTTCCCCTATAGCCTCACCTTGGGTGGTAACCTGCCTCCCTGGCCCCACCCCCAGCCTGCTCTCCTGCCTTCTTTAGGCCTCCCCTTCCTCCCCACTCCCTTTCTATCCTCTCTTCTGACTCCCTCTTTGGCTTTCCCTTCCCTCTTGCGCCCAGCCTGAGGCCTTCCTAGCCAACCTCTTGGTGCACCCTCTCCTGCCCCCGAGGGACCTGAGCCCGACAGCCCCCTGTCCAGCTGCGGCCACAGCCAGCCTCCTTGCCTCCATTTCCCGAATTGCCCAGGACCCCAGGTGAGGAGTGGAGGCTAAGATGCAGGGGTGTGGGGGGTGGGGCTGATCCTCTAGGAGGGAGGAACTGGGCACTGTGGGGGGATTCAGAAGGGAAGCCCTCTGGGGTGTGGCGGGAGGAGGGTATGTCTTTTGACCTGCTTCATGCTGTGTTCCAGCTGCGTGTCCCCAGGAGGCACTGGGGGCCAGAAGCTGGCCCAGCTCCCAGAACTTGCTTCTGCTGAGATGAGTCTCCATGCCATCTACCTGCACCAGGTGAGCAGAGGGTGCCCGAAGGAGAAATGTGGGGAGAAAGCAGGTGAACAACATGGAGACTGAGGCAGGGGTGGAGTCCGAGGGAGGGCCTAGCACAGCCGCAGGAGGAGGTTGAAAAGCCTCTGCCTCTGGGGCCCTGCCCTCCTTCGGGGCGGCCCTCATTCCTCCTTTTCATGCAGCTTCACCAGCAGCAGCAGCAGGAGCCATGGGGTGAGGCTGCGGCCTCCGACCTGTCCAGGCCCTGCTCCAGCCCGTCACAGCCACCCTCACCTGATGAGGAGAAGCCATCCTGGTCAAGTGATGGTGAGGAGGGCGGGGCCTGCAGGCGGCAGAGCCTGGTGGACACTAGGCATCCTGGCACTGCCCAGCTGATGGCCTTTGTCACCAGGCTCCAGTCCTGCCTCCAGCCCCAGACAACAGTGGGGAACCCAGAGGGCCCAGAATCTGTTTCCCAGAAGGTTTCAGGTGACCAGAGACACCCAGAAGGAGCCTGGCCAGGCCTCTTGCACTGACTGAGAGGATTCCTCAGGGTCAGTATGGCCTCCTGTGAGGGGAGGGAGAGAGGGCTGCATAGACAATTGGTTTGGAGTCAGACTTGAATGGATGGGAGCGGTGGTGGGCATTCAGGGTGATGGGGGCAGTCATCTCTGGAACCTAGACCCCTAGACTGCTTGCCATGAGCCTTCTCCTCCCACAGGCGCCTTGGCTTCCGCAGCCACAGGAGATTGGAGGGTGGAGTAGAAGAACAATGGAGCCATCACTAGAGGCCCCGTAGATGACAGGCCCAGGTGTTTTAGTGGGGCAGGACCTGGGAGTCAGTGAGGAACTCGCCCCCAGAACAGAGAAAAGGTAGGAGAGGAGATGCCGAGGGCAACTGGAAACAAGTCTTAGAGATGGTCCCCATCCGGAGGGGAGAAGGGGACACACTCGCAAGTGCAGCGTGTCCTGGAGCAGCTGCCTGGGAAGAAGTCCTCCAGTTTCCTCCAGGTGGGGGACAGAGGTCAAGGACTAGCCCGAGCTAAATGGAAGGGCGACAGTGAGACAGGTGGGCTTTAAGGCTGTGGATTCGTTGTGCTGGTGGTCACCAGCAGCACTTTCAGGTTCCTGGGGGCTTGCAGGGGATGGGGACTTGGGAGTGGTGATGTTTTGGACTTCAGCATGGGTGTGGTATCTGAGGGAGTGGGTTGGCCCCCTGTGCTGTATGAAATAAGCAGTAAAGCTTGCTCATGGCTGTTGCACATCTCTGTGACTCTTGTTTCTGGCAGCCCCCACTTCTGGCAGCTGAGTGCTGCACTGCCTTCTCCATCATGAGCCTGAGACCTGCAGAGAAGAGCTGCCCAGACTCGCTGGAAACCATGTTTTAGAGTGCAGGGTCAAGTGGAGTGCAGGACTCCCTGTCAAAAGAATAACCCCTTCCCCTCCCCCCCACACAACTGCACGGGTTAAAACAGAAATCTTGTCATTTTATCATTGTAATCCACATGGGCTAGGTTAGGCGCTTTAGTAGTACTCATAACATCTGGCACAGTCTCTTAAATCTTCAATAATAAATACTTGATTTAGAGATTAGACTTTACAGGTAAGATACTCCTGAGAAAGGTAAGGGGAATCTAACATTTGCCTAAGAAACAGGAAGAGGGTAGGAGTAGGCCCTGGATACCGCTGCTGGAAGGGGCCTTCCAGATTTAGGCGGGCCCGGGTGGGAGGCAGCAGGCCTAGAGAGGGAAAGAGGCGTTTTGCTCCTTCCTGGTGGAATAATGCTGAATCCTTGCAGCCTCTGGACAGATGTGGGAAGGCACCACCTCAAGAAGGGAGGAGCGGGGCTTGTCCTGGTCGGGCGGACCTGAGTGCCGCGGCCGCTCTCCAGGAACTGGAAGGGAAAGCCAGGTGGCTCTCAGGGGCCATTGGTGTCTGAGGCGGGCAGGTCGAACGCCCAGGGCACTGCGCCCCGCAACTGCCGCTCCTGCAAGGAAAAACTCTGGGTGCGTATGCGGCTTGTCACCTCCTGGGTGCGCAGCGTCAGCCCAAAAATGTCTTCGTGGTAGCGTTGCTGATCCTGTCGGGAAAGTGCGCAGTGGATGAGAACCCCAGTCGGAGACCTGAGCGGGAGCCCCGCACGCCCTGGGCCTGGTCCCCGCCCTGGCCCGCCCCTCCGCACCCGCAGCACGCCGATGACATCGCCGGCCTCATCCAGCTCCATGTCGCCCTCCGTCGCCAGGATGCGCTGCACGGTCTGCAGGACGTTGGTTGCCATGGTGACATCGCCGCAGACAAACATGTGGCCCCGCTCAAGACACAGCACGCGGTGCACCTCCGCAGCCAGCTCCGTCCTTAGGATGTCCTGCACGTAGGTCTGCAGGGCGGCGGTGTTAGGACGGGTTCTGGTGGGGTGGGCGCGGGGGCGCAGCCTGGGGCTGCTGGCTGGCCCTGGGTGTGAAAGTCTCTGGAGCCCACCAGGTGGGGCCTGCGTGCCCTGGGTGGGTGTCTAGAGGGGCAGCGCCGAAGGGGAGGGGCTGGGGGCGGGGCGGGCCTAGAGGGGCCGGGGCACGAGGGTGGGCTGG
Organism: Sapajus apella; assembly: GCF_009761245.1. Taxonomy (NCBI): domain Eukaryota; kingdom Metazoa; phylum Chordata; class Mammalia; order Primates; family Cebidae; genus Sapajus; species Sapajus apella. Next base: position 7,833,350 of record NW_022436996.1, read on the forward strand.
AGTGCGTGCTGGTGGTTGAGTGGTCGTGGGAGGCCGCGGGAGATCTCTGGTCGGTCGTCCCCTCTTTCCCTATCTTCAGGTTACCATTGCGCCCTCAGGGTCTCATACCTTGGGATTGTCGGGTTCCCGGGAGAAGGCGGTGAGGACTTGGCCAAACACCCCGCGCTGCTGGGCGTCCTGCACTTCGTCGCGGTAGAGATGGTCAAGTTGGGAGCATCGGCAGCCGAACACCAAAGTCATGGGTGCGGGCTGCAGCCCTGCAAGCAACAGCGGCTTCAGAAGGTCCTTCTCCCAGGCACAGGGCCAGCAGTGCCTCCCCACTGGCCACCATCGCCGGGCCTGGCAGCCCAGCGTTTTGGGCTGAAGCCACCCTTACTTTGGCTGTTTTATCTCTAAGAGCGTGCAGAATGCTTTCACAGAGACCCTGCACATGCCTGATTTACAGAAGGAAGGGAAGCGCAGGTGAAGTGATTTCCTTCATGTAGGTGGCCCCTGGTGGAGCTGCGCTAGAATGTGCGGCTTAGGACTCAGAATTCTATGCCCTTTGCATTGTGTGACATTGCAGTCCCCTTTCTTGCTCCCACACCATATTCTCCCACACCATATTCTCCCACACTTTTAACTCTCCTCCCAGTCACAGCCCTCTTCTTTTGATTGACAGACTACCCTGGGCACCCCATGCTCAATCTGAACACCTTGGAGCATTCCCTAGGTCTTGGACGGACCCTGGTCAGCTCTGGCACAGTCCAGAATTCACCTCGGGCAGTTCTTCTTTGAGTCTTAGCCCTATCCCTTCCAAAATTCGATTTTCCTTTGTCCATAATCCAGTCAACACCTACTATGTGCCAGGCACCAGGCAGGCAGACACACAGGGCCCAGCCCTTGCCTCAGTACCTACCCTCCCCTCCATCTCTTGAGCATCTTTTCAGCTTCGTGGCCTCCATTTCCTGCCCTGTCTTTCCTATCTGTTTCTTGCCTTCCAGCTACACCCCTCTAAGCAGTCCTCTAGTCCCCAGCCTCACCTTTGCTCTCAATGTCATGCAGCCGTTCCTGCCAGAATCCCCGGAAGGGGGCAATGCCAGTGCCTGGGCCCACCAGGATGCAGGGCAGGCTGGGATCGGGCGGCAGCCGGAAGGAGGGAGCCCTAGCAGGAGAGATACTCCATCAGGTCCCCTTTGCCTTCCCTGCTCCCCTGTTCTCACCATGCAGGGCGGGTGGAGCCAGGAGAACCCAAGCTCTCCTGATAAATGAGGTGATATTTGTGAAGTCCTTAAAGCAGTGTTTGGCTCATAGTAAGCATGATGGGTTTATTAAAAGAACTCTGGGCTCATGTCTGTAATCCCAGCACTTTGGGAGGCTGAGGTGGGAGGATTGCTTGAGCCTGGGAGTTTGAGAGCAGCCTGGGCAACATAAAGAGACTTCCCATCTCAAAAAACAAACAAACAAAAAAAACCTCTGTTTGCTGAAACTCCTTGGATCTGCAGTTTCTGGAGATTGTGCCAAAGGAAATATAGTTCATTTTGGCTTGAAGAATACTCAGATGACTCAGGGGATTTAGAAAATGTGGGGAGAGTGAAAGACATACTTTCAGTTCATTATGGATTCACAGAGTGCATTTATTTTAAATGCCCTTAATAGTGGTATTTAGTTTATGTTCAGTAGATCGGTACAGTTTATCTGCAATTTAGCCGCCTGGGTGGATTGGAGTCACCAGGCCCAGCTGATGTCAGCCTAGGAACTATTCTCAGTCCTACCAGGACTTTTGGTTCCTGGCTGTGAGAGAGAGTAAGACTTCTGGACACAGCATGAGGGGAGGGTCTCTTAAAGTCCTTCACCTTCGGGCTGGGTGCAGTGGCTCACACCTGTAATCCCAGCACTTTGGGAGGTCGAGGCAGGAAGATCATGAGGTCAGGAGTTTGAGACCAGGCCAACAGGATGAAATCCTGTCTCTACTAAAAATACGAAATTAGCCAGGAGTGGTGGTGCACTCCTGTAATACCTGCTACTCGGGAGGCTGAGGTAGGAGAATTGTTTGAATCTGGGAGGTAGAAGTTGCAGTGAGCTGAGATTGCACCACTGCACTCCAACCTGGGTGCCAAGAGACCTTGTCTCAAAAAAAAAAAAAAAATTAGCTGGGCATGGTGGTAGGTGCCTGTAATCCCAGCTACTTGGAAGGCTGAGACAGGAGAATCTCTTGAATCCAGGAGGTGGAGGTTTGCAGTGAGGCGAGATCATGCCTCACTGGATCATAGACTCCAGCCTAGCAACAGAGCATGACTCCGTGTCCAGAAAAAAAAAAATCCTTCACCTTCTTTGAGCCCTCGGTGACACCAAGGCCAAGGGTGGTCTTTATCCTACCTAGCAGTTCTCCCTGGAGTGAGGATATAGTGACTGCAGTTTCCAGGTGCCATGCGGCCCCACATCAGACGGCCCGGGGACAGAGAGAGGAACACGGAAACTGCACTTTCAGAAAGCCACAGGGCCAGCTGGTTTGATCCCAGCTCTGGCTCTGGGAGCTGTAGATTCAGGACAAAACTCTGAGTCTAAATGAAGGAGAGAGCCAAAGCTTAGCCAGGGTTCTGAAGTGACCTAACGACACCACGTGCTTGGCATGTTACAGAGCTCCCTCCTGTTTCCAGTGACACTCCTCACCAGTGATGCTCCTCACTCCTCAGCAAAGCTGCCACCCTGCCCCTGGGCAGCTCCCCACCGAGTCCTCCATCTCACTTACCCCCGGATGAAGCAGGGCACAGGGTCTCCAGGCTTGAGTTGGCTTAGCCAAGTGGAGCAGACTCCATAGTGCAGGGGGCCCAGCCCATCTAGGGAGTGGGGAGGAGAGGCTGGTGAGGGGCCAGAGAGGGGCCTGTCCCACCCCTGTTGTGGCCAGGCCTGCTCCTGCTAGTTGCCTCACCCTGGGTCCTGTATGCCAGCACAGCTACAGTGAGGTGGATCTCTCCTGGGTGGATGCTGGGTGCTGAGCTGACTGAGTAGTACCGGGGCTGCAGCAGAGGCAGCTGGGTGAGGAGCAGTGGGGCAGGCAGTGCCACCGACGGGAACTGCTCCAGCACCTCCAGCAGCGTGGGGCAGCGGAACCACTTCCACTCCTCATAGCGCCGGGGATCCTGGCAGGGCAGGATGCAGTGGGTTAGGGGCCCCATAGCCCTTCCTAGCGACCTCCTTTCTTCACTCCTCCCCTGCTGAGCCTCCTTAGGGGTTCTCCCTCCTCAGTTCAGGCCAACAGAGCTTTCTCTAAGACCTGGAGAATCCAGATGTGAATTCCTCCCTGGGGAGCTGGGTCTTAAAGCACCAGTGCACGTCAGTCAGGAGAAGAAAGTCCAGGGAGGACCTTGCATGGGGGTTTCCTGCCACTGGGGCCCCCGCCCAACTCATCCCATCTCTCTAGCCCCTGTGCCTCATTGGGGGGGCCCCAACCTGGCTGAGGGCCTCCAGCTCCTGCTGTTCCCTGGGCTCTTCTGCCAGGGTGCTGAGCAGCCGCAAGAGCTGAGGACTGGGTGGGGAGGTGATGTCCAGGAAGAAGGTGAGAGCCTGGCGCAGTGTGCAGGGGGGCAGCCGGGGGTCCCGCACCCAGCCAGGGGGAGGGCCACCTGCGGATGGTGCACGGGGAGCTGTGAGGACAGGGCCTAGCAGAACTGCAGTGCCTGGGCTGATGTTTGCATTTTGGGGACTGTTAGGAGCCTGCCCTTGAGCTGCTGATGGGCCTGTCTGGGCAGCCTCAGTGTGTTGTTTGGGGGCCCCTGGCTGGACTGGGTTGGTCTGGGCTCCTCTGCCTCTGACCGCACCCATCCTTATTTTAAATAAAGCCCAGGCACTCATGTGGCAGCAAATAGCCCCAGTGCCAGCTCCAGAGCAAGCTAGATTGCCAGGGGAGCCTTGGGGAGGAGCCTGGAGGGAAGGGACAGCTTTCCGGTGGGGGTGCATTTGAGGGTGTGTGGATGGCCCAGCAACAAGGGCAGCCTGGCATCAGGCAGCACAGTCAGCACTGACCCCAGCTGCTGAGCTGTGGAGGAGTTGGCCACGCCCTGGATCCTGAGCTCCAGGAGGCCTGGGGCTCGGGGTGGGGCTGTACATGGGGTCGGTGTGCCCTGTCTCGTCCCAGGCTGCCCCTCACCAGGGCTGCCCTTCTCCAGCTGCTCTACTGCCACGGGCTCAGTGGGTGCTGGTGGGTCCTCCACGCGGCTCAGCAGCGCCTCCACAAGGCCGGGCCGGTTGGGTGGGCAGATGCCTATGTGGTCCCCTGGCTGGTACTGCAGCCCCTCCTGGCCTCTGGTGTCCAGGCGCACCAGGATGGTGGCCCGCCTGGGGGTGGGAGAGGGGCACTTATGGGGAGTCAGGGAGGGGCCAGGGTGGGAGGATGTGCAAGGAGGAGGATCCAGGGTGCGGGTGTGCGGGACAGGTGGCGGGACTGTATGTCGGGGGTGGGGTATGGGATGAAGAGGGTCCAGAGTGTGGATGTGTAGGACAGGTAGGAGGGGCAGTATGGGGGGAGGAAGATCCAGGGTGTGGGTGTGCAGGACAGGTGGGGGGGTGGTATGGGAGGGGAGGAGGAGGGTTCAGGGTGCGGGTGTGCAGGACAGGTGGGGGGATGGTATGGGGGTAGGAGGATCCAGGGTGTGGGTGTGCAGGACAGGTGGGGGGTGGTATGGGGGGAGGAGGATCCAGGATGTGGGTGTGCAGGACAGGTGGGGGGCGGGATGGGAGGGGGGGAGGAGGATCCAGGGTGTGGGTGTGCAGGACAGGTGGGGGGGCAGTATGGGAGAAGGAGGGTCCAGGGTGCAGGTGTGCAGGACAGGTTTTGGGGGTGGTAAAGCTGTCATCCTCACGTGGACTTGCTGCTTTGCAGGTTTTCCACTGAAAGGATTGTAGCCTGGAACATCTTCCGCCTGTGCACGTGGATCAGACCTGGGGGGTCAAGGGGCAGCCTGAGCTAGGGAGCAGGGCCTGGCCCCTGAGTGTGTTAGTCCTGGGGTGGGGGGGTCCTCAGAGAGCCAGCAGGGTCAGGGTGAGGGCAGGGCCGCACCTGGCAGCAACTGCAGGCCCTCGGCCTGGGCGCTCAGCCGGTACCTCTGGCGCTTCCAGCTCCGTTTGGGGCTGAAGATGTCTCGGGCGGCAGCTTTGGCATCCTCTCCCACACAGAAGGTCTCACAGGCGGCCTGAGGGATAGGCTGGTGAGGCTGAGGATCTTCTGCCACCAGGGAGCACCCTAGTGGGGAGCCTGGATGGCTTGACTGCCTGTTGCCCTGGGGGGTTGGCAGCCCTAGCGGCTGAGGCAGGGGCCAGCGACAGCACCTTTTCTGCCAGCCCATTTCATGGCTTGGCTGTTGGGCCTAGGGACCTGGCTTGCTCCTCCTCTGCACGTTCTGATTGGTGTCATCGTTCTTTATCTGGTGAGTGTTAATCCCGTGATCTGAGAAGCAAAGTGCTTGGCACACAGTGGCTCTGTGAAGACGTCTGTGTGTTCAGACCTGCACTCAAATTCCAATTCCTGTACGTACAGATACATGCCTCAGTTTCCCCACCTTTACATGTCATTGGGTTCTGGTGAAGATTAAATGAAGTACTTTATGTAAAGCCCTTAGCACAGTGTGTGCAGATAGTAAGTGCTCCTGGGTAGGGATGCACAATTCAGGTGGCAGAGGAGGCCCCACCGGGCAGACCCTGGGGAGGGTGTGAATCCTGTGCACTCCTGGTCAGGCACAAAGCTTGGCCAGTCCCAGGCTTGAAATCCAGGGCTCACCGGTGATTGGCTGAGCCTCATATCACCAAGTCCCGTTAATCTTTCTTTTGTGGTGCGTGTGAAGTCTTCTATCTCTTCCTTCCTCAGCTCCCTCCCTTCCTTCCTATCTCCACTGCTGCTGCTCTGGTTAGCTCAGCCTTCCTGCTTCTGGTTCAGTGATGCTCTAAGCCATTCTACGCCTCTGAAGTCCTATTCCCAAAACTTCACGTTGTGGTCTCATCCTGCTCCAATGGCTCCTTTAGATTAAATTCTTTAAGTTTTATTTTCCATTCCCTTCTTCCCAATTGGGGCCTATGTGTTTCTCTACCTGACCTCCCCCTCCTTAGCAAAACTCCCCCCTCCCCCAGGCAGCCCTCTCCCTCCCCCTCCTGTTAGTATGCCCTCCTCCTCCAATCAAGGCAAATTTGCTGAGCTCCAGCCTGGGCCCCAGGGGAGCAGCACTGCCTTGAACAGTGTAGCACTGGGGAGATGGAGCCCCTGTCAACTGGAGACACAATCCCCAGGCAGGCAGTGCTGCCCCTGAGGAAGCCCAGGTTTAAAAAGCCACAGCCCCGGCCCCGGGACCCACCTCTCCCTGCACTTGCTCTCCTGGCCCTGGACCAGTTCTGTGGTGCAGGCACCGCCCCAGGCTGTCTGGCTTCTCACTTCCTGTGGCTTCTGTGCTGGCTTCAGCTTCAACCCTTGCCTCCGTCTGACATTCTCTCCATCCCTTCCTTCTCCCTCCATCCTGCCCGTCCCAGGTGGGGTGCCCTGCCCTGCACCCCTTCCCTTTGTGTGCTCACTCCTGGGGCCCAGCCTGGGCCTGGCTGAAGCTCCCTCCTACCAGGGCTGTGCCTGCTGTCTTTTGGCTGCACTTCTGCCTGGGCTAGGCACCCCCTGTGGTCAGCAGGGCCAGTTGTCCTCAGCCCCTGACCCAGAAGAGCTGGCTGTGCCATGGAGAGATGACGGTGGATTTTGGAAGGAACAGGAAGGGACCAAAGAACCAAACAGAATCAGGGCAGCAGTGAGGCCTCCAGCCTCAACACTGCAGGCCCAGAGGAGGCATCCCAGGTGGGAGTGAGTCAGAACAGGGGTGGGGCAGGGCGGGGCTGGACTCACCTGGAAGGCGGCCTGGGCCCAGCCGCGGAAGGCCTCCTCTTGGCCACACAGCTCGTCGCCCTGGCCCAGCTGCAGCAGCCGCTCCCCGCCCAGTTCCTCCAGCCGCGTGTCCACCGCTCGAGCAAAGGCGCAGAAGTGGGGGTACGCCCGGGAGCCCAGCCCGAACACACAGAACCTGGGGTGCAGGGGTTGTCACTGGAGCTCCCTTCCCAGCCCACATTTGCCCAGGCATCTTGCCCATCTGTTGCTCCCCTCTTGATGAGGCCCCGACCTGAGGGTGCCCAGGGCCCCTGCACTGTCTGTGTTACTGGACTCCTTCCTCTTCCGCCGCCACGAGGACACCAGTGGGTCTGAGCAGGAGACGCTGTTGAAGCGGATCTTATAACTCCTGGCAAGAGAGGACAAAGATGAGGTTGTCACAGGGCCCTGGAGACACAGCCCAGGCCCAGGGACAGCTGCAGGGTCTCTGTCTCTGCGACAGGAAAGGCCCTGCCCTTGGGAGCGGCTGAGGGCCGGCATCCCAGGGGACTCTGAGCCTGGGCCCTGCCATGCCACACCCTCCTCTCTGAAGGAGACCTCAGGATGGGGCTCTCAGAAGCAGGCAGGTCCAGATTGCCGCTCCAGCCTGGAAGGAAGGCCATCCCGGAGCCCTGGTTTTGGGTGAGAAAACGACTCGAGGTACAGAGGGAGAGCTCTTCAGACCCCTGTTCGTTTGTGCCTCCAAATGCCTCAGCTCCCCCAGCTCCTCTGAAACTCTTGCCCAACTCACTTGTGCTGCTCCGGCCTCGGGGAGCTGTTGTAGGGGCCGGACATCTCCATCAGGGCAGCTGCAAAGCTCTGGCGAGGCAAGTGTTGGCATCAGGGTTAGTTTTGTTTCATTTCAAACTACATAGAAGTTTAAAACTGTACCAACTGGCCCTTATTATTAGTGATTTGTAGCTTTTAATTGTTATTTGTTTTGAAATTTTCAAAAGCAGTCTGACATTTTTGAAAAATTACAGAAATGAGGCGAGGTGCGGTGGCTCAGGCCTATAATCTCAGCACTTTGGGAGGCTAAGGCGCGCAGATCAGGAGGTCAGGAGTTCAAGATCAGCCTGGCCAGCATGGTGAAACCCCGTCTCTACTAAAAATACAAAAATTAGCCAGGCGTGGTGGTGTGCGCCTGTAATCCCAGCTACTCGGGAGGCTGAAGCAGGAGAATTGCTTGAACCCAGCAGGCAGAGGTTGCAGTAATCCAAGATCATGCCACTGCTCTCTAGCGTGGGTGACAGCGAGATTCCATCTCAAAAAAAAAAAAATAATAACATTACAGAAATGAGTAAAGTAGTAAGAGAAAGACTGCCCTATCTTCCCTTCAGGCATATCACTATTGACAGTTGTTAGCCTTGCACCTTCCAGCCCTTTTTTTCCTTGTACTTACGTACATGTGCATATTTATAGTTTTTTTCTAAAAATAAAAGTGGTACTTTACTTCCTTGCATTTATTTATTCCTTGCATAATTTATTGCAGATATCCCTCCAGGTCAACACATCAATATTGACCTAAGTATTATTATTGCTTTTAGATATGGGTCTTGTTCTGTTGCCCAGGTTGAGGTGCAGTGGCTTGATCATAGTTCACTGTAACCTCAAACTCCTGAGACTAGATTTTTCTGCCTTCCTCGTAGCTGGAACTATAGGTGCATTCCACCACACCTGGTTAGTTTTTAAATTTTCTGTAGAGACAGGGTCTCGCTGTGTTATTTAGTTTGGCCTTGAACTCCTGGGTTCAAGGGATTTGCCTACCTGAACCTCCCAAAGCATGACCTCATTCTTTTTAGTGTTTACATCATACTTGACTTCACTGAGACAGAAGGGCAGCAGGGTGGTCTGGGAACAGCGCTCCCTCAAACGTCCTTGTACGTGTGCCTTGCTCCTCTTTTTAAATACTTCAGCCAGGTAATCTTTAGAGGTGGAGTTGCTGAATCCCCATTGCTGGGGCGCCGGATCATCCTTGCAGCAGCAGGGGAGGCGGCAGCTCTTTCCTCACTCCTGGCCAGCAATGGCTAGGGCCAATCTATCCTGCGTTAGTGGATTTCATGGGTGGACAAACTCAGTTCCTTCGGTGGTGTTCTGGTCTCTAACAGACATTGTTCAGGCGGCCCTCCTCCAAAGACTGTGGGCCTGTTTGTGCTGCCATGAAGCGGCAGCGTGTCGCGGACCTTCCAGAGGGAACGAAGCTGGAAGGAAGCGCATCTGGTGCTAAACTGCAGATGTCTCTGGGTGGTGGTTCCCATGTTTGCCATAGTTAGCAAGTACGATTTGAATTTAATTTTTGAATGTTTTGTCAGCGTGCAACACAAGTCCAGAGGCACGCACATGTTGTAAATGTACAGCTCTATGGGTTTTCACAAACTGAACACACCTGTGTAACCGGCATCCCATCAAGAAACATTACCTGTGGCTGGGTCCAGTGGCTGACACCTATAATCCCAGCACTTTGGGAGGCTGAGGCGAGTGGATCACCTGAGGTCTGGGGTTCAAGAGCACACTGGCCCACAGGGTGAAACCTGTCTCTACTAAAAATATAAAAATTGGCTGGGCGTGGTGGCAGGTGCCTGTAATCCCAACTACTCGGGAGGCTGAGGCAGGAGAATCGCTTGAATCCAGGAGGCAGAGTTTGCAGTGGGCTGAGATGGCGCCATTGCACTCCAGCCTGGGCCTGGGTGACAGAGTGAGCCTCTGCCTCAAAAAAAAAGAAAAGAAATATTACCCACATCCTAGAAGCCACCTTTGTGCCTCCTTCCTGTCACTGCCACCCCCACCCCAGGGGGTGACTAACTCCCCTCCTAATTTCTAACTCCATGGATTAGTTCTGCCTGTTTCTGAACTTTATTAAAGTGAATCCTGTAATACAGTATGTATTCTTTGGTCTGGCTTTTACTCTTCACATTTTTTGAGATTCACCTGCATTGTTGTGTGTGGTTATATTTTGTTCACACTTAGTGCGATATGGCACTTGAATATACCACAATTTATCACTTTTTGTCAATAGTCATGTGACTTATTTCCAGTATGGGGTATTATACACAAATTTGCTATAAATATTTTTGTTCTTTTTTTTTTAAAGACAGAGTCTTGCTCTGTCGCCAAGCTGGAGTGCAGTGGCGCAATCTCGGCTCACTGCAACATCCGCCTCCTGGGTTCAAGTGATTTTCCTGCCTCAGCCTCCCCAGCAGCTGGGATTACAGGCATGTGTCACCATGCCCGGCTAATTTTTTGTAGTTTTGTAGAGACAGGGCTTCACCATGTTGGCCAGGATGGTCTTGATCTCCTGACCTCGTGATCTGCCCACCTCGGCCTCTCAAAGTGCTGGGATTACTAGAGTGAGGCACTGCGCCTGGCCTCTGCTAATATTTTTAGTGAGTATACCCTATTTTCTGTGAGCTGTATTCCTAGATTTATTAAAAACTTGGGATAAAATTAATATAAGTTGAAATGTACAGATCTTAAAGGTACAGTTTAATTTGCTTGTCTGTTTTGGAGTTTTATTTATTTGTATTTTATTTTGAATCAAAGTCTTGCTCTATTGCCCAGGCCGAGTGCAGTGGCGTGATCTTGGCTCACTGAAGCCTCCACCTCCTGGGTTCTAGCGATTCTCCTGCCTCAGCCTCCTCAGTAGCTGGCACTACAGGCGTCCACCACCATGCGGGGCTAATTTTTGTATTTTAGTAGAGACAGGGTTTTGCCATGTTGGTCAGGCTGGTCTTGAGCTCCTGACCTCAAGTGATCTGCCCACCAGGGCCTCCCAGAGTGCTGGGATTATAGGTGTGAGCCACCACGCCTCGCCTTGCATTTTAATTTTTTTAAAAAGAGAAAGATTAAACATACATCTACCCTATGACCTACCAATTCTACTCCTAGGTATTTATCCAAGAGAAATAAAAACATAAGCCCACAAAAGCCGGGTACAAGAATGTTCATAACAGCTTTATTCATAATAGCCCCGACCTGGAAACAGCCCAAGTGTCACCAACAGGAGAATGGATAAACAAACTGGGGATATTCACACAATGAACACCACTCAGCAGCAGAATGAGTGAAATACTGAGTCACGTAACAACACGGGTGCGCCTCGAAAACAGACTCAGCGGGAGACGCCGTAACACTGCGTGCTTCCATCTAGGTGCTGTCCTAGAGCAGGTGAAACTAACCTATGGTGACAGACACTTTGGCAGGGAGACAGACTGGGAAGGGATGCACGTGAGAAACTGAGGGAACTTTCCAGGGTGATGGAAATGTGCTATACCTTGTAAAGGCTGTGGGTTATATGGGTATTCATACACCTTTATACTTAAAAAAAAAAGTCAATTGCTGGTGCTATTTTTTTAAAAAAAGGTAGGGCAGAATGAGGGCTGAAATAGACAAGAAGGCAGCAAAAAGGCTTTCATCAGATTTAGGCTTCCTTAAGATACTGACGGCCAGGTGCGGTGGCTCACGTCTATAATCCCAGCACTTTGGAAGGCCAAGGCAGGTGGATCGCTTAAACCCAGGAGTTAGAGACCAGCCTAGGCAACATGGCAAAACCCCATCTCTACAAAAAATACAAAAATTAGCTAGGCACTATGGCACAGCCCTGTGGTCCCAGCTACTTAGGCGGCTGAGGTGGGAGGATCGCTTGAGTCTGGGAGGTTGAGGCTGCAGTCAGCCATGATTGTACTACTACTGCACTCCAGCCTGGGCCAGAGTTAGACCTTGTCTCAAAAGGAAAAAAAAAAAAAAAAAAAAAAAAAAGAGTTCCCGGGAGGTACTTAGTGCTAATAAGGGCTTTAACACTGAGAAGCTGAAGCAGGTAAGAACCAGAAATGAACCTAGCCCAGGGCAGCTCAGAGACATCTAAGCTGGCAAGAGAAGGCATTCAATGGTGGTACTCTAACTTTGTGTGTGTGTGTGTGTGTGTGTGTGTGTGTGTGTATTTTTTTTTTTTAAGTGAAGTTATCTAATCTACGTGGGCATCTAAACAGCGCTCTATTTCTTTTGTTAAAAAGGAGCCTGAGGCAGCTGAGGCAGGAAGATCACTTGAGGCTAGGAGTTCAAGGTCAGCCTGGGCAACATACATAGATTCTCAAAATAAATAAAACAAAGAAAAGAAGAAAAGAAATGCTGGAATAGTGTTGTAGGTGTTGTAAATTACAGCTTTATGGATTATCACAAACTGAACACACCTGTGTAACCGGCATCCAGTAAGAAATATTACCTGCATCCTGGAAGCCGCGCTCGGTGTATCCCTGTTTTTCTTATTTCTCAATGCCTGAGCACAGTCTAACCTCTTGGTCAGCCAGGACATGCCTTTCTTGTGTTAGAAACTTGCACTGATAATGGAAATGAGTTGAAGGGAGGAAGCCTCATGGGTAGGCTGGGAGTGTGCCTTGTGTGGGGTTTCAGGCTGGGGAGGGGTGTCTCTTGGCATTTCCCTTTCCATCCTGGTGTGTGTGTGTGTGCCCAAGTGTATGTGTGTGTGTTGGGCAGAGGTTCCTGCCCAGTCACTCCAATTTTGAGTCTCTCCTCATTCCCAGCAGCCCCTTTCCTGGAAATTCTTACCTCTCCATTCTCTGGGGGATCCCCATTCCCAAACGTGCTGGTTACCACCAGCACCAGCGTCTCGTGTTCGAGGGACACCACGTCATACTCATCCATACACAGGACCTGTGGGTAGAAAGGCAGATGTCCTGGGTGCTGTGACCCCCTGAGGCCCTGTCCTCCTCATTCTAGCCTTTCTGGCAGTGCAAGATTCAGGCCCCAACTTGATTTCTGAACACCTGTGGTTCTGGGGTTCCTCATGAGTTCTGACTTGTAACACTTCCTGTCCTCCCAGACACCCCTGAAGATGCTGATAGAGCCCCCTCTTTCTATCTCCCTGCTCCCCTGGGGGCAAAAGCCCTACCCGGGGGTCAAAAGCCTTCCGGAAGAGTCTCCCCAACTGCTGTGCATAGCCCTGGGCCCGGCCGGTCTCAGAGCCATACAGGATTGTTGCCTTCACTCGCTTTGCCATCACAGTGCCCATGAGCGAGGCGGAGATCTTCACGGCGCTGCGGGCAAGGGAGGCGTCAGGGTGTCCCAGGTGCACAGAGGCAAGACCTTCCCAGGCAAGGGTCCAACCCCCTCACAACAGGGTTTTGGGGTACTGAATGGTGGGCCCAGAACACTGCTAGGGCAAGGTCCCCCCAGGGTTGTAGGGAAGGGCGGTGCTCCTGGGGTACCCACTTGGCCACTTCCTTAAAGGTCTTCTTCCTGGTGATGCCGGTGCCCTTGGCTGCACTCCCCTTCCAGGGGTCTGGCTGCAGAGAGGTGATAGGGTTGGGAGGGGAGGTAAAGAAAAGGAAAGGTTACAAGTCCCTAGGGGCTGCTCAGAGTTAGAGCTGGGCCCAGGTGGGCAGAACCGGTTAGGGTGTGCACCTGGTAGCGGAATGCAGGGGACAGGAAATAGTTGACCATCTCCTGATGGAAGACAGGAGTGAGGCTGCCTGAGATGGGGGGTACGATCCAGGCCCAGTCTGCAGGGCAGCCCCCCCTGGCCTTCTGCTCATTCTCCAGGTGCTTCATGAAGGAGGCTGTGGCAGCGTGGTGGTCCACAATGGTCACTTTGGCCAGCTGGCAGGGGGAGAGAGGTGGAGAGGCTCAGACCAGGCCCACAGAACTCGCCCATTCTTTCTCTGCCACTCCTGTCACTCCAAACCACGTGTCCTAGGTCACCGCACATCTAACACATCCTGTGTCCCCTCAAACCAGTGTCACCCCAAGCTGCATCCTGCATGGTCATGCTCCAAGTTCAATGTGCAACAGCAGCTCTAGTCTCCAGCATCTGTATGCCTGCCTCCAAACCAAATAGCCCGCAGTACTCAGCAAACTACCACTCCTGGCGTGCCCTCGATCCTGGTATTAGTTTCCAGGATCCAGTGGGTCCCGCAAACTACAATACCCAATGTACCCTGGGAATCAGCATGACCTCGCATGCAGTAAACAACAAAGTCCCTGGCACACATTAAGCCACCAGATGACAGCACATTCCCTGTCCCAGAACTGCAGGCCAGTGTGCGCCATGGCACTGGGAATGTGGAACTTCTTCCGCCTGTCGGATCCTGCCCAGTTTCTAAATGCCTCCCTCTCCTCCATCCCCTGCCCCTGCTTCCCCCGGCACCCGAGCCCTTTGCCTTCCTGGCCAGTCTGGGCCTGTGCACCTGGTAACTGTGCAGCACAGCCAAGTTGATTTCCACCGCTGCCTTGTCTTTCCACAGGGACGAGGTCGTCCGGGTATCCAGGTCCATGCAGACAGCCACGTCCTGGGGCAGGAGGGTGCATGGCATCAGTAGGGACAGAGGTGATGGGGGTGGGGGTGGAGGCTATATCTGTTTCCCATCATGGCTGGAAGGAGTGAAGTGAGTGGTGGCCATTCGAACGCCTGGCTGCTGAGTGGGCTGGTTCGGGTTTTTGCCTGCGAAGGCATCTCAGAGCAGAGAGGGACCTTGGGCCAGTCACTTATCAGCCCCAGGCTTTAATTTCTCATCTCAAAAATGGGTCTTAACCCTTTCTGAGTCAAGGTCCTCTCTGAGAATCTGATGAAACCTCTAGAGTTATGGGTCTTATACCTGGAAAGACAACTACACGTTCACACCCACCCCCATGCACCCCTCACCCACCCACTCACACCCACACCCACCCACAAACACACACACACACACACACACACACAAACCCATACTCTCACACTCACCCCTACACACACCCACACTCACACCTACCCCCACACACACTCCCACACTCCCTACACAGACCCACACTCACACACCCCCCCTACACACTCACATCTACACATCCACACCCACCCCCACAAACCCACACTCTCACACCCTCTACACACACCCACACTCACACCCACACACACTCTCACACTCACCCCTTACACACCCCCACAAACCCACATACACCAAGCCCCACAACCCCACACTCTTACACTCACCCACTCACACCCCCACACACCCCTCTCACCCCTACCCCTCTGCCCCAGCCTCAGTGGCTCCAGAGCTGGTCCTCAGTTCCCATTTAGGAGGCAGCCCTGGCCCTGCTCTGATTGTCCCTGTGGCTGGTGTTTTGGGGATGGAGTGAGAGCCAGACCCCACCAGGGCAGGGACACTTGGTGGCTGTGCCGCAGCCCATCCCTTACCTCCAGGATGTTGTAGCGGTGGGGGTCACACAGGTTCCTGGTGCCAATCTCAGTGCTCATGTACCAGCCACTGAAGGGGGCTGCGGGGAACTCCAGACCCCCAATTTCCAGCAGCATGTTGGACACGGCCGGGAGGGCGTACCAGCGCAGGCCCAGGGCTGCGAACCACTCCAGCCTGGGGGTGTTGGGGCATTGGATCAGCACTCCCTGCAGGCTCTCCTCGAGGGGCTCAGGGACGGCCCCCTCCATCCCACCCAGCCAGTCCCTTTGGTGCTCACGTGGGGTGCTCCAGGGGCACCTCAAGGACCAGCTCGGGGGGCAGAAGGAAGAGTTCTGGGGGTTCGTCCGGGGCCTGCAGCAGCAGGGGCAGCACGTCGAAGCGGCCGCTTCCTGGGGTCCAGCCGTGCTGGATGCAGAGCTGTGGGGAGTGGGCCGGGAGGGGGAGGCCTGGGGCTGAGCCTCATGCCCTTCTCAGAGACCTCTCCATCCACCATCTCTTGCCTTCATCTCGGGGACCCCTCACTGGTTGCGTCTCCATGCCCATCCTGGCACCCCTCCTTTGGCGTTTTTCATCCTTCCTCTCACCGAGGCTCCCCTCTTCCTGCCTGATCCCCCGAGCCTTCTTCCACTGGCTTCCTCATTCTCCACCTTGGGGAGACCCTTGTGGATGGCTCTCAGTGCCCACCTCAGTGATCTCCACATTGGCCGGGTCCCCCCGCACAGAGCCGTCCTGCTGCCGGTAGCCCGCGTAGCGCACCAGCTGGCTGTTCCAGATTCGGAAGTCTCCGCGGCCAGGGCAGCGCTGCGGGAACACTGTGATGGCCGAGCTGGCATGCGTGGGGAAAGAGCTGGTCAGCACCCCGCCTTCCCTGCCTCAGGGGAGAAGGCTGGGCCTGGCGTGGGGGACACTCACCGAAGGTTGCCCCGGTTGGTGGCATACTTGATGTGGTTGCAGATGTAGGTGAACATCTCCTGTGCAGACCTGCAGTCCCGGGCATCGAACACCTGAGCCAGCCGAGGCAGCGGGAGAGGAGGCAGAGGAGAGAGACGGGGTCTTGAGTATGAGCCCCAGAGGAGCTGCTGGTGAGGGGCAGGGGCCCTGGTTCACCCCACGGCGTCCTCCTGACCACTGGCATCCACACTGATCCCTTCCTGCCCTGCTCTCTGACATATGTAGCACCCGGCCTGCTCCTCATCTCCTCCCTGCGCCAGGCGTCTCCCCATCCCTACAGAAGCTGACCTGGTACCCAGTACCGAGGACGGACAGCCTCTGCCAAACTAATGCTTGGGTTAGGCACCAATGGATGTCTCAAAGGCTGCCTAGGAGTGTGGGCAGCAAATCCCCATGATCCATTGCACTCAAGAAGGGACAGGTGACCCCAGGCAGCCGTCTGATTCTCTGAGAATCACATGGATGATGGGAAGGGAAGGCTGCACAGGGGGCCTCCTGGGACGCTGCTCGTCCTGACATTCTAGCGCTTGGAGGAGCTGTCTTGGCTGGCTGAGTGGAGGCCCCAGGAGGAGGTTGGGAGGTCCCACTCCTGCCTGAGGGAGGAGGAAACACGTGTCAGTGACAGGGGCAGGGGAGTGGCAGGGAGGCAGCTCTGAGAGGGGCCCACTATGGCGGCTCAGAGGGATCAAAGTTGACCTAAAGCTTTGAACGACTTAGAGGGTCAGGCAGGTGTCAGATCTGATTGTTTTTATTTTACTCGAAACTCCTTTGGGATTCACTAGGCACGAGGCTTTATTCCAAACTCTTTGGCGGCCAGTCCAGTGGCAGAGAAAGAGGTCAAGGCCGTAGGTGCAGTTCCCCCATGGGGCAGCTTGCTTCTTTTAGTGCCGTGGGCACAGGCTGTTCTAGTAATTGAGGCCAGCCCCGAGTCTGTGGGCTGGGGTGTGAGGGGGGTGCGGGCCGGGGCAGGGGACCTGGGGGGAGCACCGGGTGTGGGTGAGGGGCTGTATTGGGCTGGCCTGGTGGGAGAAGCAGCAGCCAGGGCTTTTCCAGGAGGCTGCTCCTGCTACTGACTGCACCCACCGCCCAGGGAAGCTGCGCCCAGCCGTCCTCACCGTGGAGGAGGCTGGACGTTCTCCCCTCCTCCAGCCAAGGCGCCACTGTAGGGCTTAATAACCAGGTCTTTACTACTGGACTGAGGTTCCCCTGGGTGCTGAGGGTGGGGCAGCCCATCTACCTTTCTAGTCTCTAAGGGAACAAGCAGCGATCTCCTCCACTGTTTGGGACCCCCTAGTCCCTGGGAAGCCTCAGGAACTGCCCGCCACCCTGCTCCCCTTTCTGTCCTGCCCGAGGTCTCGCTGGCCGCACCTGCAGCTTCCCCCACTGGATCCGGCCCACACAGCGGGGAGCGTTGCGCCAGGCCTGCTTGGCCCCGAACACCAGCTCGCTCTCCCTAAGCTGGTAGGTGCCTGTGGCTGCCACCTCGGCTTCCACCTCTTGAAGCCGCTGCTCGTGGGCCTGGGAGCCGCTCCTGGGGAGGAGGGGGTGGGAAGGGGAAAAGCAGGAAGTTGTGTGGGACAGGGAGGCCCGCCCCCAGGCTTTGTGCAATGCTTGGGGGGTGGGCTGGAGGGACCCACGTGGTGTTAGGATTTGGGAAGGGAGTGAGTCATGCGGGAGGTTGTCAAGGGGTTTCTGGGGCCTCAGTGGGACCAGGGAGGCTGTGGCATCCGGGAAGCTGTCACCTCTTGATGGAGCTGTAGTACTGGTTGATGAAGGCCCGGGCCTGACTCAGCAGCTGCTCAGGGGCTGTGGGGCCGGGGGAGGGCCGGCCCTGCAGTTTCCTCGGAAATACCAGGGAGCCCAGGCAGCGTCTTGGGGTGCAGGGCCCATCCTGGGTCAAGGGAATGCAAAGGTCAGGACAGGCCAGGGTGCAGGGGTGGGACAGGGTGGAGGGGGAGGGAGAAAGTGTACAGTGGTGGGATGGGAGGGAGGGAGGAAGGGTGCAGTGGCGGAATGGGGGAGAGGGAGGAGGGGTGCAGGGGTGGAATTGGGGAGAGGGAGGAGGGGTGCAGGGGTGGAATTGGGGAGAGGGAGAAGGGGTGCAGGGGTGGAATGGGGGAGAGGGGATCCAGGAGTGGGATGGGGGAGAGGGAGGAGGGGTGCCAGAGTGGGATGGGGG
>NW_022436996.1:7851543-7956373 GCF_009761245.1 Sapajus apella
GTGGGATGGGAGAGAGGGAGGAGGGGTGCAGGGGTGGGATGGGGGAGAGCTTGAGCCATGGCTGGGAGTAAGACTGGAGCCTGGGGATCACCCAAGTCCCCTGCATGTCCCTCAACTCTGGTTCTTCCCAGTCCTCTCCTCTTTTTGGAGACAAGAGGCCAATTCAGAGAAGGGTGCAGTTTCCCTCTGGGCCCCCTCTGAGTCCAGACCTCACCCGCCCTTTTCCCTGGTGACGATGGGGACGTGGTGGCCGGCCTTACCTGCTGTGCCTGGGCGCTGAGGGTGTCATAGGCAATGCTCCCCACCTCCCAGTTCTTCACTCGAGGGAACCTGGGCCCCTCCGGTGGCTGGGTTAGCGGGGAGCTCGGGGGGCTGTTGGGAGCCAGGGATGGGGTCATCAGGAAAGGGGTTTGCTTCCTTTCGCCTCCTCAGATGTCACCCAGAGACCCCTCTCACAGCACCAGCGACCTCATGGCTCACCCACTGCATGCCTTCTGAGGTTCCCCAGGCCTTAGGAGCCAGGCACTGACTGTGCCACTGCTTATAGGGAGCTCACTGCTGCCACTGAGCTCCTGAGCCCTTGCCTCGAGGCTGGGTCGGCATCCCCCCTGCAGTGCACACCTCAACTCTTCTGGAGATGGGGTGTCCAGCCCCCCCACGTTGCTATGAGCCCTACCTTGAGGGGGACAGAGCCTGGTGCCTGAGTGGAGGGAAGCCCTGCAGGGATTCCTCAGCCCTGATTTCCCTCTGCACTCACACCCCCTCCTGACAGCAGCCCCTAGTGTGAAGGGAAGCCTCGCAGGCCTTATCACTTCCTCCCAGAGCCACCGTCTGCAGGGAGGAAGGGAGGGACTCAGGCCAAGGGTGCGCCTGAGCAGCAGGGCCAGGGCCCTCAGCCTTCCCCACAGAACTGCCTGCAGCCCCAGCCACACTGCCCCTGGCCTGGCACCCCACCAGGCCTCCGGGTCCTTCCTCTCTCCTGGGACCTCTGCCCCAGGGAGGACTCTTCTGGGAACTGCATGGTCCAGTTTTTGGGTGACAGCCACTAGGAGAGGGGGCTGGAGCAAGAGAGAAAGGCCTGGTGGCTCTGTCTTCTCAGCCCCCTCACCCCAAGGGCCTGAGTCTCCTGCCCACCTCGCTCCCTTTTCTGGGAGACCCCACTCTCTCACTCTCGTGTAACCGCTGCCCTCAGCTCTTTTATTCTCCAGCTCAGTGATCATCACTACTGTGGAAGGCTTGCTGTGAGCTAGAAACTTACTACCCCATGGAGAAAGTACTGCCATATCTCCATTTTATATAATTGGAGGCTCAGAGAGGCTAAGTAAGTTGCTCAAAGTCAAACAGTTCTTGGTGGCAGAGCAGCATTGAAACCTTGGCTGGATTCCATAGCTGGCACCCTTGCTCCCAGCTTTCACTTGCGGACTCTGATCCTGGTCTCCTTTCTGAGCCTCCCCGACTGTCCTGTCCTATGCACACCGATAGCCCTTTTGCATTCGTGACCTGGCCCTCCTGGGTGGGCTGTGGGTTCCAGACCTTCCCAGCCCCAGGCTTCAGGTCTCGACATCACGCTTGTGCCCACCTGCTCCCAGCTGCCTGGCCCTTACCTGTGTTCTGGCGCTGGGGGGGGAGGGGATGCTGGGGCCCGGCTGGGCTCAGGGGCCGGGGTGGATGGGCTCTGCTTGCCGCAGAGCCCAAGGCCCAGCCCCAGCCCCAGGCCGCAGGGTGGCCCAGACTCCTGGGCCACGCTCTTCAAGTTGCCCATGTCGCCGTGCTTCCACTCTGGCGCCCGCTCCAGCAGAGCCCTGGCCTTTTCCTTAGGAAGAGGGAGGGGACCGAGAGGAGGGGGCAGTGGGAGGGGGCTCTTCAGTGCTGGCCCTCGCCCCGCCCCTGTCCCATACACAATGGGACAGGAACAAGGCTGGCTGGGAGGCTCTAAAGCCTCAGCTCCACGCCCTCTGGCCTGGAGGGTGGGGGGCCGGACGCCTGGGTTCCGCTGTGAGGACTGAGGCTGATAAGTGGGAACCCAGGTGTCCAGCAGAGCCCTGGGGCTGCAGTGTGGGAGCTGGGGCTTGGGGGAGTGGCAGGGTTGAGCCACCAGGGGGTCAGAAAGGCCCTTCTGTGATGTGGCACCAGATGGAAGGGTCTTTCCCTGAAGGGTCGGTCAGAAGGTGAACACTTTCTGTAGCAGGGGATGGCAGCCCATACTCTCAGTGATCACAGGGACCTCTAGGGTCACCCAGCTTCCCTCATTCACCTCCCCCCATACATACAAGAGCTCCTGGATCCCTGCCCTTGAGTCCTTTTGGGTTCTTGGGGATACAAGCCCAGCAAGGACACAGTGACTTTTTGTCCTTGAGTCTGACATTAGGGTATCCCTTCCCCTCCCAGCCCCAATTTCCTGGAACCCCCACACCCCCATGACTCAAGTGGGGGACACAAAAGAGCAGGAAGCTGTGTCCTCCACCCCCACCCTGTCATTCAGTGACGCATGTTTCCCGGGGCTGCAGGTCAGAAGGGAGACCAGCGTCGAGGCAGGGATAGCTGGCCAGGGAAGAGCTTGACGCCCTGGTGAGAGCATGGGACAGGAAGGTGGGGGGCTAAGGAAACTACAGTTCCCAGAATGCAGATGGGGTGCACCAGCACTCTTCAGTCACTCCAGGCCAGAGTGCATGTTGGGGTTTGTAGTTCTGTGCCATCTAGGGGTTGGAGAAAGGCCACTAGCTGGGATATCTGGTCTATAAGGGCTGAAGCCTTGTGGTTTTGAGACCTCAGAGACTGAGAGAAAGTTCAAGAAAGAAACGGAAGCTGAGAGACTGGGAGAGGCAGAGACTGGGAGCAGCAGACAGGCAGACAAACAAACAAGAGGATTTGTGTTGGCCAGGCTCCTCTGAAAAGCAGTGGAGGATAAGATTGGGGTGGGCCTGGGTAGGGGCAGGCAGGCGGAAGGAACGGGCTGTGCTCAGAGCTCTGGGGTCACACCAGGCAGGTGGGGTCTGCCAGTTTTGGAGGGTGGAGGGTGAAGGGGCCTCATGAACATGGAAAAGGCTGCTCCTGGACACCAGTATGCCCTGCTGCCCCTGTCTCAGGAGGAGGGAGATGGAAGGGCAATGCTCAGCCTGGGCTTTGTCCCATGGCCTCAAGCCTGAGGCCCCAGCCCATCCCACCACCTTGCCTTCCCAGTGAGGCAGGGGATGGGATCCAGCCCCTACCTCTCAGGCATCTTCCACCATGCTGAAGGAGACAACAGATCCCAAGTCTGGCTTCCATATTCAGCCACCACTTGAAATGTGCATGACTGAGAATGACTCATTTTCCTAGATCCCAGTTAATGGAGCTGTGACTGGCATCCTCAGTCTCAGTGATTCTTGTACCTCAGCCTCTGGAGTAGCTGGGACCACAGGTGCCCCCCACCACGCCTGGCTAATTTCGTATTTTTTTTCTTTTTGAGACAGAGTTTTGCTCTTGTTGCCCAGGCTGGAGTGCAATGGTGTGATCTCGGCTCACTGCAACCTCTGTCTCCTGGGTTCAAGTGATTCTGCTGCCTCAGCCTCCCGAGTAGCTGAGATTACAGGTGTTGGAAGCAAATTTTTGGTGCCGCAAAAGAAATAGCACTTAAACAGACATTTTCTGAGCAAGGCAAATTTACCTCTATAGAAGCGAGTGTCTCATGGATGGAGCAATGGCGAGAGCACGCAGAACAAAGGAGAGAAGGGATTTTCATTCCTAACAGTTAGCCTTAGCTGCTGTGTCGTTCCTCTATTGGTTGGGGTTGGACCACATGGTCTAAGCTAATTCCAATTGGCTATTTTAAAAAGAGTAGGGGCAGAGCCAGAGTAGCTGGGTGAGCAGTTTCGGCAGGAAGGACGGTTAGGGAGAAGGTGACTAGGTTTGACTCAGGACATAGCAGGTGACTAGCGGTGACTCAGGACTCTAAATATGTGAGTTAGAAGGGGTCGTTTACTGAAACTAGGGGCAAGAAGACATAAAGAACGAGGAAGTTAAACTTTAAAATGGACAACAACGAACAAGGGAGCTGAACATACTGACATACTGGTTCTTTGAAGAGAAACTCAGAATTCATTGTAGTCAACAATTTCCCTCTCTTGAATTTTACAGTTCTTTCTCTTCGAACTTCTTTAACATGTCTCAGCTTAGTTGTTCTGTCTGGTTTTCTAGAAGGAAGAACTTGTCAGAATATGGTGGAGGAGAACAGGGAGAAGTTTTAGTGAGGTCTGTTTCTAAAGTCTTTGGACTTGCCCGCAGATAGAAGGTGTGATGCGGCATCCAACAAGAATAAGTAAGCTTATAGCAACTGCAAGTAGGCAAACACTGAAGTCCATTTATTGAACCACTTTCCCATGAGGCCTGTAGAGGGGTCATCTATTCCGGAGTTTTTAGCTAACTTATCTGACAGGGAGGGAAGGCCTTGTAAGGCCTTCGTAATTGTGCCACTGGGGGCTGTGTTCTTCAGAATGAAAGTACAATGGTGGGTTCTAACCACGGCACAAATTCCGCCTTTCTCTGTCAGCACCATGTTGAATGCTGTTCTTTTTTCTTAGGCTATTTGATTGGTGGGCCCTAATGGTTTAGCTACTATTTTAATGGCATTTCTAATGCAATTAAAAATCATTGCTGGTTATAGTAGATATAATTTATCCAACCTACACTTTTATTGATAGTTACCTACCAGAATGATGTGGACTTGAACCTTGCAGCTATTTGATTCTGGGCTTTAAATTCATTAGGTACCCCATGGGGAACTCTAATGGCATCTACATAAACATGAGAGTCAAAGGACCCATGGGGGCATTTTTTGGTTTTATGGTGTTTTGTTCCTATCTTTTAATGGTTGATAAAATGCCAGGGTGAAAGGGACAGCCAACTGGACTAGCGCACAAGTGCTGCTCCAGTTACTTGGCAGTGTCCAGCAAAGGTCCACCACAAGACCACCTATACATCTGTTTGGGAGTGAATAAGGGCTGACTGATTGGTAAGCTCTTGGAAAGTCTTAAGCTCACTACATCCTTTTACGTCTCCAAGGGACACTAAGTTTCCTCCTTGTCGTGAGAGACACAAAGTGAACTCAGTGTCAGGAGACGGAAGCTGAATGGCCCTCGGGAGCTGACCTGAGGGTTGCTGAACTTTGAGATATAGCAGAGAGAGAGCTTGGCAAGACTGGCTACCCCAGGCTGTGTAGTCCTGGAAAAGAGCCACCATACAGCTTATGCCTGGTGGACTGGAGGACCAGTGAAAAGGGGGACAATTTGGGCCTCTGGCCTGCCGTGGGCATAAGCATAACAATTGCCTTTGTTTAAGGTGCTGATGGAATATTTGATCCATTCCAACCAGGCATTCGCATCTTGATATCCTGTCTCAATTACTAGTTTGTTTTAGGTCTTTGACTTCTACCATAGCTACATTGGTCTTGCCATTAGATGGAGGAGGAACAACAGTTTTCGCTGTGAGAGGTTCTGGAAGAAGGCTTAGGGGAAGGTGCAGGCGGTGGGGGAGCAATGAAGCGTATTTCAAAGATCTGATAAGGTCTGTTCCTGAAACCTCAGCCTCTATACCATAAAACCAGTTTAAAGAAGGGAACTGGCTTAGAGAAGGGGAAGAATGTTGAGGGTTTGAGATAATGACTAGTACTGGATTGCATTGGTTTAGCTGACAGGAGAAGCTGTTCTTTTAGTAAAATAAATGTATGGCCTTAGAAAATTACAACTACTGGTTGGGATAGTCTATCCTTGCTCTTTAGTGATCCACAGAACTTTGGACCAACTGCGGCATGAAAGCTCTGTATTGGGAGGGCAAGACTCCCAGTTGACCCTGGAGTCTTCATCGAACTCTCCCCAGACTAAATGATCTCAAATTACTGATGTCCAGTCTGAGGAGAGCCAGGAAGGACAGAGGTACTTTTCTGAAGTGGAGAGCTGTTTTTGATTTGACAAGTCTCTACAGGGTATAACAAGGCAAGCATCCAATGTAATAGTTTGAGGTGAAATCGACTTGGTCACATTAGGGGACTAGCAATCGAGGGGGAATGGAAAGACATGCAAAACAGGAGGGTTACACACATCTTTGCTTTAACTCGGTGGGAGTAGATCCTGGAGCCACTGTCCGACTCTGGAGCGGGAGGTGCCCTTTTGACTCCGGTGTGATGAGTCCATCTTTTCTCTGCTGTTCGGGTGGCCGTTTCCGTTGTCAAAAGCATTAGGTAGGGTTCTTCCCAGTTTGGCTCGAAATTTTCTTCTTTCCAGCTCTTGATAGGGATGTAGTCTCCAGCTGGATGTGGATGCACTGG
The DNA here is from genome assembly GCF_009761245.1 of Sapajus apella. Classification (NCBI taxonomy): domain Eukaryota; kingdom Metazoa; phylum Chordata; class Mammalia; order Primates; family Cebidae; genus Sapajus; species Sapajus apella. The sequence continues at coordinate 7,857,845 of NW_022436996.1, forward strand.
AAATGCGAGAGGTGGGGTTTGTGCCGGGAGACATTTGGTCCTAAAGAAAGACAAGGTTGCGGACAGGCCAAGTATATAATTCCTAAGAAACTGATCTTTGCTCTCAAAGGTGTGAAGGTCACGAGTGAAACTTAGACAGGGCATCCCATAAAGCATTTCATAAGGAGCTAGACCAATCTCTCTCCTGGGGGCTGTTCTAATTCTGAATGGTGCAATAGGAAGACACTTAGTTTATGGCAGTGGGTTTCTAGGACCAGGTTAATTAAATGGTTATTTAAGGTCTGGTTCGCTCTTTCTACTTTTCCTGTTGAAGGTGGATGCCAAGGAGCATAATATTCCTAGTTTATTCTAGGGCTTGATTAAGGCCTTTGATTACATTTGCAGTAAAACGTGTTCTATTATCTGAGCCAACTTTTTTTTTAATAATCTGAACTTGGGTGTAATATTTTTAATTAATGCTTTAACTACATTACTGGCAGCGCTCGGAAAGGGAACAGCTTCTACCCAGTGGGTGAGGTGATTTACTATCACTAATAAGTACTTTAGGTGACCAATTTGGGCATTTTGGTGTAATCAATTTGGACACTTTGGAATGGTCTTAATCCTGGACTTCTTTCCCTAAAGGGTGACTTTCTTAGAGTGTGCTTATTAGTTATATATATACATATATACACATATATATGTGTGTATGTGTGTATAGATATATATATTAGGCAATTACCTATAACTTGTTATGCTACAGTATAAATATTTATACATTTACAGGCAGGCTCTGAGAACTGCATCACACATAGTGAGGGGCTCAGGCTGCTGTGCGGGGACAGGGTCGAGGTGCTGATGACCAGGCTCAGGCTGGTGCGAGCTTGGCTCTCCTCTGTCCAGGGCCAGCTCTGGGGTCCTAGCACAGGGGGCAAGGGGCGGTGCGGGTGCTGCGGCACCAGGCAGTCTCGCCTCCTTTGTCTCCTAGCTGCTGTCTCTTACAGTTTTCCATCCCTCTCCTCACCTGCTCACTTGCAGTTTTCACTTCTTTGTCTCCTGTCTCTCCTTCTATATCATCTCTCTCCCTAGTCTTACCTTTTGTGTCTCTCTCTGATCTCTGTCTCTTCTAGTTTCTCTCTTACTCATTCTCTCCATCTCTCTCCCTAATCTTTCTGCTTCTGTCTAAATCTTTCATTGCCAGACTCAGAGGGTCTGTTAACTCTTTATCTCATTCACACTCTCTCTCTGTCTCTCTGTCTGTCTCTGTCTCTCTCCCTGTCTGTCTCTATCTCTCTCTCTGTATCTCTATCTGTCTCTATCTCTCTGTCTCTCTCTCTGTCTCTGTCTCTCTCCCTGTCTCTCTCTGTCTCTCTGTCTCTCTCTCTCTGTCTCTCTCTGTCTCTTTCTGTCTCTGTCTCTCTGTGTCTTTCCCTGTCTCTCTCTCTCTGTCTCTCTCCCTGTCTCTGTCTCCCTGTCTCTCTCTGTCTCTCTGTCTCTCCCTGTCTCTGTCTGTCTCTCTCTCTCCCTGTCTCTCTCTGTGCCTCCCTCTGTCTCTCTCTGTCTCTCCCTCACAGTCAGTCTCTTCCTCTCTCTGATTTATTTTCTCACTTTTTCCCCCTCCCGGTTTCTCTTTCCTCTTTTCTTACATATACTTTTTGAGCTTCTCCTCTCTCCTTTCACTATTCTGAAATGTCTGGCACAACCAGACATTTTACTTGAAGACAAAACTACTGTCTTGTTTACTGAAACTAGGGGCAAGAAGACAAAGAATGAGGAAGTTAGGCCAGGCGATGTGGCTCATGCCTGTAATCCCAGTGTTTTCGGAGGCCGAGGCGGGCGGATCATGAGGTTAGGAGACGGAGACCGTCATGGCCAACACGGTGAAACCCATCTCTACTAAAGTCCAAAAAATAGCCGGGCATGGTGGCGTGTGCCTGTAATCCCAGCTACTCAGGAGGCTGAGGCAGGGGAATCGCTTGAACCTGGGAGGCAGAGATTGCAGTGAGCCGAGATTGCGCCCTGCACTCCAGCCTGGCGACAGAGCGAGACTCTATCGCAAAAGAAAAAAAAAAAAAAAAGAATGAGAAAGTTAAACTTTAAAATGGAGAACAAAGAACAAGGGAGCTGAACATGCTGACATATTAGTTCTTTGAAGAGAACCTCAGCACTCATTGTATTCAACACAGGCACCTGCCACCACACCTGGCTAATTTTTGTATTTTTAGAAGAGATGGGGTTTCACCATGTTGGCCAGGCTGGTCTCAAACTCCTGACCTCAGGTGATCCACCTGCCTCAGCCTCCCAATGTGCTGGGATTCCAGGTGTCAGCCACTGCACTCAGCTGTTGTCTTCTTGCCTACACCACTGGCTGTGGTCTGTCCCTGCAGCCTTCTGACCCCTTCCAGGCCTCCCTGTCCCATCTGGTCTCCACGCTGTGCTAGATTCCTCTGGGAATCAGGGCTTACCTCATGCTTTGGCTCTACCCAAAACCCTCAGCCAAGGCCAAAGCCACTCCAAGACATTGGCCTGGGCCTCACTGTCGTTGGTGCACTGCTCAAATCCTCTGTTCTAGACGAATGGGCTTTCTCATGTGCTCCCTAATGGTCCATGCTCTCCTGCCCCTGGGCCGCTACTGTGCTGTTCCCTCTACCTCTCCCTTTCCCATTTGATGAATGAAAATCTTTCCCCTCTTCCTTGAGACCCAGAATGGGCATCTCTGGAGGTTCACTGCCCGAGCCTCCCTCCTAGAGGGCAGGTACCTGCTGCAGAAGGCGCTGGTAGCTGCTGGCTTCCAGACACCAGTGTGCAGTCCAAGGCCATGTGCTTCCCTGAAGGCTTGGACCGTCACTCAGCCCCGGGGCGTCTGTGGGCTAATCATTCCTGCTCCATGGCATTGTTATGTCAGAGTGCTCTGCTGGGCTGTGTGAGGCCCTTCTTCTTCCCTCTCCTTCTGCAGGGGTGAGCCCGGCGAGCCCGGCATCGCGGGCCAGATCCTTCCCCTGCTGCTTCCGCTCTGGGTCCCTGTTATCTTTCTCAGGCATTGCCCCCAGTATTCCTCTTGTGCTTCCAACTCCTGGGATTCTGCTTCCTGAAGGACCCAACCAACAGAGCCGCAGGATAACTCCTCCGTGAGGCCTTCCTTACATTCTCTTCTCCATGCTCCCTGGGTAGCTGTCACCCTGTCCCCAGGCCCTGGGGATAGCTCTTTCTCTGGGTCCTCCTGTCCGTGGTTTTTGGGCAGCTTGCTCTGTGAGTGCGGGTTCTCACTAAAATGAACCTGCATGCTCTGGAAGACCCAGGCCAGTTCCTCTCTGTGGGGATCCTCTGCTGGATTGAGCTCTTGCACTGAGCGGGATTGCTTCATACATTGGCTTGTTTTGTTGCAAATGTGTGCAGGTGCCCAGGGACTAGAAGCTGTGTTCTGGAGGCAACGGAGAGGGGCCACTGAGAAGGGAATTGGCTGAGGCTTGACGGGTCTGGATGGGCAGAAAGAAGTCAATGTAGGTGAAGGGGAGGGGTCCAAGAAGGAGCACTCTGAGGTCACAGGGAGGATGGGTTACAGTCCAGTACAGCCAGGCTGGATGTGGTGGCTCATGCCTGTAATCCCAGATCTTTGGGAGGCTGAGGAGGGTGGATCATTTGAGGTCAGGAGTTCAAGACCAGCCTGACCAACACAGTGGAACCCTGTCTCCACTAAAAATAGAAAAATTAGCTGGGTGTGGTGGTACACACCTGTAATCCCAGCTACTTGGGAGGCTGAGGCAGGAGAATTGTTTGAACCCAGGAGGCGGAGGTTGCAGTGAGCTGAGATAGCCCCACTGTATTCCAGCCTGGGTGACAGAGTGAGACTGTCTCAATAAAACAAAACAACAAAACAAAACAGTTCAGTACAGCCAGTGCTGAAGGCTGAGGATCAGAGTAGGCCTGGATTGGGTTTGAATTGGGGCAGCAGATCCCATGGCAGGGTCTTAAGAAAAGGAGGAAAAAAAAAGTCAAGCAGAAAAAGTCAGAGGTGAACTCTCCCCAGACAGGGTATTCCCTGCTTCCCCTTTCTTGGGCGGTGGCCAGTGTTGTCCTGAGAGTCCTGCCTTCCATCAGGGTGCTCTGATGAGAACAGTTGATTACCCGCCTGTAGGAAGGGGCCTGGCCTCCCCAGGGCTCTGCCTGGTGCTGGCCTGCTCTGTGCCTGCAGCCGATGCGTCCTAGTGGCTGACCGCTCATGTGGGTAACCATGTTTTAAAGAGTGCTTTCTGAAAAAACACAGTTTTCAAGGTTGGAGGTTTGGTGTTCGACTGAAAGAATTTCCATCTTAAATCATGAGACCTGAAGCTGGACAGGAGCTTTGGAGATGATCTGGTTGGGAGCTGAGCCCCCTTGTCCCTGACAGTGGCTGTGTTCCTGCCTTGGGGAGGGCTGGCCCAGACCCCAGGGGCAGGGTGACAGCCTTCTGTGGCTGAGTAGGGACCCCTCCCTGGGGAGGGCTGTGCCCTGTGCCCCTTGCCCCCTCCACAATACCCAAGAGGTGGCAAACCTTGCTCCTGACTTCCTTCTCAGACCACAGCGCTGTGCAGGGCTGTGCAGAGGACGCCTTGACCTTGGAGGGCTGTGCTGGGAAGGGAAGGCCCTGGTCATGGGGCGTGTGCATGGGGACCTGGGGGGTGAGGGCAAGGGTGACTGAGCGGAAGTCCCTGGCTCTTTATAGCCCAGCCCCAGGCTGTTCAGTGTGAGCTGGAAGTACCCCACCCTTGCACTATGAGCAGCTTCCTTCCTGCCTGCTGGCAAGGACGGGGTGGGAGCGGGGAAAGGAGGGAAGGGAGGCGGGAGCAGTGGGAGAGGGGCGGGGAGCAGCTGCGGCCAGGCCTCCCCCTCCCCAGGATGTAACTCATGCCGAGTGCTGGGGGGCAGAGAGATTTGCTCAGCTTCCAGATTGCAGAGCTGGTGCTGAGCATTTCGTGAGGGTGTTGGGGCGGGTTCTGGGGTGCTGAGGGTTCTGGGATGTGGACAGGGTTGCCAGTCTGAAGGAGCTCCTGTGTTGATCCTGGGCGCCCCCTGGCAGCCCTAGCCTTCTTGAGACAGCCACATGGGGGCAGCAGAGAGCCGAGGAGGAGCGATTCGCGCACAGTCCTGGAATAAAGACACCACGAAGGAAGCTGGAGACCCAAAGGTTGGGTGAGGAGCCAATGGGGTGTGCCTCTGATCCCACATCTGGTGGTGAGTTTACACCAGCCATCTGGGGCCCCAAAGTGGCTCATTTGGGCCCACCCCCAGAGGAGCAAGAGTACCTTTCTTGGGACACATATGCGCCTCCTTGCTTCTTGCACAGACCACATGGAGTGTATCAAACTGAACACTTAGGAAGTGACTTCACATACACACGCACACATCCATCCATGCATGCACACTCACACACATATACACACATATCCATGCATTCATCTACATTCACACACACATACACACATCGATGCATACATGCACACTCACACACACATACATACACCCATGCATGCATGTGCACTCACACACATATACACACACATCCATGCATGCATGCACACTCTCTCACACACAAATGGGAACATTTGACTTCTCCACAAATTCATATGTTGAGACCCTAGCCCCACAGGGATGGTGTTAGGAGGCAGGGCCTTTGGGAGGTGATTAGGTCAAGAGGGAGAAACCTTCCTGAATAGGATGCATGCCCTTAAAAAATAACCCCCAGAGACATCCCTCACCTCTCCGCCATGTGAGGACACAGTGAGAAGGTGCTGTCTATGAATCATGGGCCCTCACCAGACATGGAATCTGCCAGCGCCTTGATCTTAGACTGCACCCTCCAGAACTGTGAGAAATACATTTATGTTTTCTCTAGGCCACCCAGTCCATGGTGTTTCCTTACAGCAGCCTGAACAAACTGAGACACAACCACATACATCCATGCACACCCCCCCCCCCCCCACACATACACTCACTCCACTCAGGGCAGTGGTGTGGAAGAAATAATCTAAACCTGAAGGTTGATTGAGGCCTGGAGATGCTCACATTTCCCTTGGGGAGGTGGAAGTTGGTCCAGACTCCCAGGAGCCCCCAGGGGCTGGCAGTCCCCCACCACTGCCAGGATAAGGTCTTGGGTTTCCAGGTCACTCAGTCTGTTGGCCAGGAGGCAGAAGTGTCTCTGCTAGAGGCTTGGTCAGGCCAGACTATTCACCAGGCTGTGCCCCAGGGAGCCCACCTGAAGGCGGGGCGGCATCTCTCCGTACCCCGTCCCTGCTCCCCAGCTGGGGAGCTCCCCCTCCCACAGTTTTGCAGTTGCCCATGAGTGGTGCATCCTGGGCTCCCTCACTGACCAGCCTCCTCATCTGGACCCTGCCCCTCCAAAGCTAATTTGGGCAAAGAGCATCTGTGTGGATATGAAGGCTTTCCTATCCATGGAGACTTGAAATTGCCCTTTATTCTGAGGATCCAGAGTGAGAACGAGGGGGTTTCAGGCACAGGCTGAGGCCTCCTGAATGCTCACCATAGGAGCCCTGCCTGGGGCTGTGGGGGCCCTACACACAAGCCAGCCTATCTGCTGAGGCAAAGGTATAAGATTACCTCGGACTTGAGACGGATGGTTGTCAGGGATCCATCCGAAAGGCCCTGCCCCCTTCCTGCCTCCTCCTGCCTCCCTCTCCTCTCCTGCCACCCCTCAGCCTGGCCCCATTTCCTGGCATGGTTGCTGTGGCGTTAGGTCTCTTGGGAGTCAGGGCTTTGAGCCTCAAGTGTGGCCAGCATGGAAATTCCATAGCAACTGTCACTGGGATCGGCTGGGCAGAACCCTTTCAGGTGCCCCCAGACCAGGCTGGGAGAAGCAGCCTTTAAGGCTCCCTGGTGATTGTGAGATGTGGAAGTCCTGACTCCAAGCCAGGGTGACCCTTCAGTCATTGGTGACTTGTCTTTTTTTCCTGCCCTCCCCAAATGGATTTACATGCCCCTGACACCCAGTAACCTCCCAGAGGCGTCTCTGACATATTTGCTGGTGATGAAGACTTGCGGATTCCCTGGGGCTCCCAGGAAAGGGGCTTCCCAGTCTGTCCTCTGGTTTCCTAAACCTACGAGCCCTGGCTGCGCAGGGCATTGCTGAGCCCACTTCCTAGGGGAATGTTGTGTTCTGCCGCGCAGATCCAGAAGGGGGAGCTCTCTGGGCCTGTTCTTTTTCAGTGGGGAAAGGCCGAATCCGCTCTTCGTGGATATTCAGGGCCTCAGGATTGCAGTCGGCTTCTGCCGTCACTTACACCCTCACTGCGCTCTATCTGGCCCTGAACCGGACTGCTGGTCCTCCCCAGAGGGACACAGATGAGGTCCTGACCACAATTCTCAGCTCAGCCAAATTCTCCCTACGCCTTCCTCCCCGTGAAGCCTTCCCTTACCCTTCTGGCCTTAAAATGATTCCTTCAGATCCCAAAGTCAAAGCATTCCTGGTTTGTCCGGGTGCTGTGGCTCATGCCTGTAACCCCAGCACTTTGGGAGGCCAAGGTGGGAGGATCGCTTGAACCCAGGAGTTTGAGACCAGCTTGGGCAACATAGGGAGATCCTGTCTCTATTTTACAAGCATAAATAACATTTTTAGAAAAAGAAAGAAAAAACATTTATAGTGCACACCACTTCTTAGACTTGAGATCTGGGACTATGTAACGTCTCTTGTCAGCGCTTATTTGTATTTGATTCCTGTAATATTGTCTAATCATGGGTGAAAATCTTGTCTTCGCAACTAATTGCAAATTTTGTAAGGCCAAGGACTATATTGTTTATCTTATATTTCCTTAGGAGCACTTCACAGTGGGGGGCACATAGGAAGGGATGGATGATTGTTTACCGGCATATCAGGGAGATGATGGAGTGGGAGACCTGTTTGGTTTTTGTTTTTGTTTTTTTGAGACAGAGTCTCACTCTGTCTCTCAGGCTGGAGTACAGTGGTGCTATCACGGCTCATTGCAGCTGGGCACGCTGGCTCATGCTCGTAATCCCAGTACTTTGGTAGGCTGGGGAGGGTGAATCACTTCAGCCCCGGAAGTCAGAATCTGACTGGGAAACATAACGAGACCCTGACTCTAAAAAGAAAAAAGCAAAAGTTAGCCAGGCATGATAGTGCATGCTTGTAGTCCCAGCTGCTTGGGAGGCTGAAGTGGGAGGATCATTTGAGTCCAGGAGGTCAAGGCTGCAGTGGGCCAGGATTGTGCCATTGCACCCAAGCCTGGGAGGCAGAGTGAGACCCTGTCTCAGAAAAAGAAAAGTTAACAGCTAGCTGTGGCCTTGACTTACCTGGCTCAAGCGATCCTCCTGCTTCAGCTTCCTGAATAGCTGGGACTACAGGTGCATACCATCACACCCAACTAATTTTTTCTTTTTGTGGAGATAAGGTCTCAATATGTTGCCTAGGCTGGCCTTGAACTCCTGGGCTCAAGCCATCATCCCACCTCAGCCTCCCAAAGTGCCAGGATTACAGGTGTGAGCTACTGTTCCTGGCCATGCAAGACCTACGAACCTGAGTTCTCTTCTCAGGTCCTTGGTATTGGCTGGCTCAGTAGCTGATGATCCTTGGGGTGGGCTAGCTACCCTTCAAGATAGGAAGCTAGTATTGGGTTAGCATTTTCATTGCAAGCTGGGGTAGGCTCTTAGTTCTGCTTGATGTTAGCAGAATGAACAGGAAAAGTTCTGGAGAGCTGACAGAGCCAAGCCTGTATCTATCTCTGGTCTCTCGCTCTCTCTCACATATCTCAAATTTCTTTAGCTCTTGTTATATGTGTTATGTAATCCCCCACCTGGCCTGGTGTGGTGGAAAAATCACTTAACTAAGAACCAAGAGACACTGTTTCTTGTCCAGCTCCATTTCTAACTCGTGGTACAACCTTGAGGCAGAGTCCCTGCTGCTGTGAATCTCTGTTTTATTGTCTAATATATGAAAGTGTTCGCTTCTGGCTCTAATATTTCATAAAGCAACAGAAACTCCCAAAGGAAATCCCAAGAGTTGCAAGTGTAAAGTTCAGGGGTGTATTCATATCTTTTCCTGATGGCTGTCAGGGGAGTGAGGGAGGAAGGCACACTCTGGAATGGTGTGAGGTGTGGTTTTCTTAGCACTGACTGGCAAACCCAGTTCTTGCTTCACCGCCTGCTGCCTCCAGAAGCTCCTGTCCAGCTCCAGAGGCATTTTCAGGATTTGGGGTGGCCATCTAATGCACTGTGTCCTCACGAGGGCCTCAGTCTTGTCACCTGGGCTGCCCTTCCTGGTTTTCTGCTGAGCCTGCTGTAAAGTGTTTTCAGCACCTTGGACAGAGACAAAGCTCCAAAGGACGGCGTTGAGCAGCCAAGAGAGCTTGGAATCTCCTCCAGGGCCAGCTTTCCTGGCAAGGTTGCCCAAAGCATGCTTGGTTCTTCATATTTTTTAATCCTTCAAAGCCACTCAAAAATAAACCACCTAATATACCTCAAAACAGTGCACTAGTTCTGCAAAATCTCAGGGCATTATTTAAAACAAGCCAAAGTTTTTTTTTTTTTTTTTTTTTTTTTTTAGAATAGTGTTAGATACAAATCAGGTGCTTAGTAAATACATTTGAAAAGGAATACATGCAAACTCAACCTCCAAACAAATGTTCTAGCCCCTTTATAATTGGATTCTCTTCCCATCAGCCCCTCCTATATAGTAATTCTGGAGCTTCTAGTACTGGCTAAGTTTTAGAGCCTCACTTGAAGCCCCTCCTTGTGTCTAAAAATCTCGTTCCTTAATCAATCATCCTTAAATCAAAGGAACAGATGACTGTTATGTTTTCAGGCAGAGGAAACTGAAACTGGCCCCTTCTCTTTCTCATCTGGAGGTAAGTATAGATTGGTGGGGAAATCCACACCTGACTCCTCTTGGGATCTTGCTTTACGAAGATGTTCACCATCTTCCTTTGTACCTGAGAAAATCCTTACCATGCGGAAGGACCAAACTCCCCCAGGAAGTTTTCTGGGCTGCCCCAGCCCGCTCAGAGCCCCTCTTCTTCTGAACTCCACTCCATGTATCCTCAGCATCACCAGATTGTTCTTCTGACATTGCATGTCTAAGTTTTTTCATGCCCATTTGTTCTTTCCCCAGTTAGATAATGACTTCCTTGTGTTTGTGGTTTCCAGTAGATGCTACAGTGATATACACACAGCAGATAAAGTGGGAGACTGATCAGTCTCGGGGGCTTACTTCTTGTCCTTAGGGGTCTCCTGCTTCATTTATTTTTAGTCTGACATAAATATGTAGGATGGATCATGGTGCTATTTGTGGAGTAACCAGTGGCTCCAAGCACATCCAGGATGAGAGAGCAGAGGGAGGAGGTGGAGGTGAAGATGGGTATCGAGGAGAAATGAAGGAACTACTCATGGGTGGGTGCATTGTTGTGTGGAATTAAGGAATCACTCACTGTTAGAGCTGGAAGGGATCTCAAGATATCAGCTTGTTTGGTCTCCTCATTTTACAGGTAAGGAAAGTGAGATTTAGCAGCACTCCTAAAGTTACACAACAAATGGGACCTTTTCCATCACCTCTGACCTGGTTCAAGTCTTGGACATCTCTCCCTTGGACTACTGTATCGCTCTATGTGGCAGACGATATTTTCCCAAGGTGGTCGTGCCAATACGTATGCTTTTCTTGCAGTGTGACAGCAACACTCCTCCAATGAGAGGTGGGGGTCTGTGTTTGTTCTTCTTGAATCTGATGGGCCATGATTATGGCAGAAGTTGTTTTATGTGATTTTTTTTTTTTTTTTTTTTTGGACCGAGTTTTCCCCCATGTTACCCAGGCTGGAGTGCAATGGCGCGATCTCAGCTCACCGCAACCTCCGCCTCCTGGGTTCAGGCAATTCTCCTGCCTCAGCCTCCTGAGTAGCTGGGATTACAGGCACGCACCACCTAAGGCTAAGTTATTAAAGGTGATACAGCTGCTGACTGGTCTTCTCTTAGGACACTGGCCCTTGGAACACAGCCACCATGCTATGTGGGAGCCAAGTGGCCACACAGAACGGCTTCGTGTAGCTGTCTGGCCCCGGTCCTGACTGAGGTCCCAGCCAACAGCCAGCATCAACCACCAAACGTGAGTGGATGAACTTTCCAGTCTCTAGTTTGGAGTAAAGCAGAAAAAGTGGTTGCGGTGGAACCTGCCCCAATTGCAGATCCATGAGCAAAATACATGCTGTCATTGATTTAACTCATTAGATCTTGGGATGGCTATTATGCAGCAATAGGTAATGGAAAAACCTCATAGCCACCTCAGTTTCTCCAAACTATTATACATGTTTCATTCATTCAACAAACCTTTCTTGAATACCCACTCTTTGCCAGCATCTGTACAAAGGCAGACACATATCTGCATTCATGGATTCTGCATTCAGCTTACACTACTGTGTCTCCTTTGCAGACAGAATAAAATTCATACTCCTCAGCCCTTTGCAAATGGTGCCAGCCTGGGGCTCCACTGCCACCACATCAAACTGTTTTGTCCCCAGACCCAATCGCCATTCTCCAGTCTTTATGTCTTTATGTTGTTTCTTCTATCTGCAATGCTTCTACCCTGCCCCATCTCCAACCTTCAAGGGCCTGCTCTGAAATCTTTCCTGGCAAGGCCCTCCAAGACTCCTCCGGTTGAAATTAACTGACACCTCCTCGTAATCCCACAGCGCTGACTGCAGACTGCAGCTTCTGTCTGCCCACCGTCTCCCTCAAAACTCACTAGACTGTGAATCCCTGGAGGAGGGATCCTGGCTTATCCCTCTTGTCCCCCAGCAGTGTCTGGCACAGGGCCCAGTACTTAGAAAGCCCCCAGTAAACACTTGTTGATGTAACTAGTAGCAGAACCAGAATTAGAAGTCAGGTCTCCCGAATCCTCGTCTCCAGGGCCTTATTTGCTTCTTTTGACACCACAAAGGCAGGGAAAATGTCCCACCAAAGGTAGAGATCAGGTTGTCCGGAGAAGACCTTGGAATGGGCCAGGGGTTGGTGGGATTGCTACATGTGGAGCCCCAGAGGGCGATGAGTGAAGAGAGTCCTGGCTCCTGGCGAGGAGTTTCAGGCGAGTTCCTTCCTTCCATTCTTTCTTCCTTCTTTCTTTCCTCCCTACTTCCCTTCTTTCTATCAATAAGCCCTGATCATCCACTTCTGGAGGGGAGACATGCTGTTTTCTTTCTTTTCTCTTTCAACTCCAGTTTGTATCTGAAAACGTCTCTATTCTGGAGACCCAGTTGCACAGAAAAATAAAAAGCCCTACCATGTTCAAGCATCAAGGGACTGCTCATGCTGCTCTTCCTCCCCCAGGGTTTCCCAGGAACCACCGCTCTGTAAGCTGCCTCTCCTGTGTCAGCTGACTGGAGCTGCTTCCCAGTCCTCTGTGGGGACCCCAGGCTCTCTTGGGCGTGGCTTTGGTGGTGTCTAGTCTGGTCTGCTCCTTGGGGGACCTCTGGCAGGGTGGGCTTCCATTTTTCTTTTTCCTTCCAGGATGTCCTGGCTCCATGCTCTCGGGCTGAGCAGGAGCAGAGAGCAGGGTGGGCAGGATGCTTTCTGCAGACTTTTCTCCCTAAATTGTTTCTTTCTGGGAGCTGGGAGGAGCCTGGTTATCTCTGTAGCTCTCTCTTCCCTCAGTCACAGACAGGGTGCGGGAGAGCTCTTCCCAGGAATGGTTTCTGACATGGCTCTTGAAGCTGAGACGGGGGTGGGGCAGGTTCTAGAGGCTTAACATCCCAGCTCTTGGTATTAGGGTTGGGCACTTTTCTCTTTGTCCCAGATCTGGGGGTAGCAGAGGTGGGAAGTTGATGGCAGTGGGGGCTTCTCCATCAGCTCATCTGAAGGCCCAGAAACATTGCTTTGGGGAGAGCTTGCCCCCTCTCACAGCTTCTCTTCCTCAGCTCAATTCTTGACTGTGGGGGCGGCTAAGTGGGTCTGCCTTCAGGCTCTACCCTGAGCCTCCAAGGAAGTCAGAAATCTACATTCAGCTTTGACTTCTCAGTGTGTGGAGTGGGGTGGGGGGAGAGAGGGAGAGATCTGGCTCTCCACAGCCTGAGAGAGCAGCTCTCTTCTTGCCTCTGTGCATAGAAGGAGGGCTACCTGCACCTGGGCTCTGCTCTGTTTGGGAGGAGGAAGGGCCCCTCTGACTCCTTTGTCTTCCCTTTGGGATACGAGCAGAGGCCTGCCCCAGCAACATGAGTACAGGAGTGGAGGACAGCTGGCCAGCTCAGATGAGTAGCTCCTTTCCTTCAGGGCCTGGCTCTCCCTCTCCCTTGGTCTGGAGAGAGGGGAGGCTACAGATGTCCCTTTCCCTTCTCACTCTTTCATGCCCATTCTCAGCTGCTGGCCTTTGCTGACTTTCTCTCCATGCCCTGGCCTGGAGGGGAGGACGCTTCACTCACACATGAATCATCCTGGACTCATGGGAGGCAACCCAGCAGCCAGGGGTGGCCTTGGGGTGGGGTGGGGGCTGGGCCAGTCATGGAGTGAGTTCTACCTGGAACCCAGATGTGTTGATGCACCTGATGCCAAGTCACCAAGGAGGGGTAGCCTGTGCCGTGGAAGGCCCTGGGCCCCTGGGGGGTGAGTGAGGAAGCTGCTGGCAGTGGGGAGGGCCTAAGGAATAACTGCACAGGCAAGAGCCTCTGGACTTTTTTAGCATCAGCTGGTGGAGCCACCTCCTTCTCTCCCACTGGCTGCCTCCCTGAGTCACTGCCCACCCACCAGCAAATAAAAAAGAGTGTCATATGCTGGCCAGTGGCCCCATTTGGCCCCAGTGTTTGCATCTTTTTGTTCTTGGGTGGAAGGTGAGAGTCTGGGAGGGGTGGTCTCACCGCGACAGTTCTTTCTTCTCCTTCTTCCTTCGGGACTCCGCTTCCGTCCCTGCCCTTTGTTCTTCCCCTCCCCCCACAAGCCAGAATGGCTCTGGCTGGTGACAAGACCCAGCCCCTGCTCCAAGGACAAAGGCAGCTGCAAGCCCTCAGAAGCCCCCACATGGCCCCATCCATCTAGACAGGTCTCTGATCGGGCTGCAGGGAGGGGACCCTCGGCTGTTCAGCTGCGACTCCTCCCTCCCCGCCCGCCCACTCAGCTGTCAACACTCGCCTCCCCGCCCTGGCCTTCCCGGGGCCCTGCCTGACTGCTAAGTCCGAGGACACTGTGCCCCGAGACCCTCACTCAGACCCATGCAGGCGATGAGCAGGCGGCCGGCAGACACCCCGCCTGCCCTTGAGCATCCCCAGGCCTCCTTGCCTAAATAAGGGAGCCGCAGCTGGAGCGAGCCAGCTGGCCGGGGGGAGGGGCCTGAGGCTAGGCCACGGCTTTCGGAGGGGCTGGGCCGTGGCCGCCGCCGCAGGGCCCCGAGCCCGCCGATTGGGCCCGCAAGGCTGGCCCCGTGCTGCCGGGGGAGGGCGGGCCGCTCGCACAAGGGGATCCCCCGGCTGGAACCTCGCACTCAGGGGCCTCTCTTTGATCCTGCAGCTAGGAGGCCGCAAGTGCTGTCAGAATGTCCCTCTCTGTACATCCCCCTGCAGAGTCCTGCAGAGCCCTGGAGAGAGCTCCGTGTATGTGTGTGTGTGTGTCTGCTGGGGCAGGGGGCGTGCCCCTCCTAAATTTCACCCTCCCTTATTTCAAATCTCTGCTGATCTGGGGCCTCCAGATTGTCTTGCTCTTCCTATTTCCCGGGTCTCCCTTGACCCCAGGCTCGTCTTCGCAGGGTCCAGGCCTTGACCCGGTCACCCACAGTAGGCACTGAGCGCACGCTGTGTGTACCAAGCCGGTGCTCGGCGTGGTGGGGAACCAGGGCGGAAGGACCTGCCGTTTCCCTTCAAATCAGGTTTCTTGGCCGCTCATCTGCGGGGTGGAATCCCTTCTTCCCTCCCGGCCGCCTCCAAGTCGGCCGTGGCACCTGTCTTCACGGTTTCCCCAACCTAAGTGTCCCTTCCCCCTCTTTGGGGCGCGCGAGTCCCGGGGGCTCCCTGGCAGAGCCAGGGGCTGGCGCGGGGGGGAGCACTCTGCGCGGCTCAGCCAATAGGAAGGGCGGGCGCGCGGGGTGGCGGGGAGAGGGCGGCGCTGCGGGCGCGCGGCAGGCGGGAGGGGGCCGGGAGGCGGGGGCCGGAGCCGGAGGGGCGCGCGCGGCATTAACCCTTCCGCGGCCGGGCCGAGCCGCAGGCGCTGCCCGAGCCGCGGGCGCCGGAGCGGCTGTCGGCGCGGCGGCAGGCGGGAGCCGGGAGCCAGGCGCTCGGGAGGGCAGAGCGCAGCGCGGGGACGCGGCGGAGCGGGCCCCGCGGCTCGGCGGGGGCCGGGAGACAGGTGTGCCGGCGGCAGGCGACTCGCGCTCAGGAGGCTCCAGGCCGGGCCCGCTGTTCGGAGCGGGGAGCCGGGAGCCAAGCGAGGACCCGGCGCCCGCAGTCCAGTCTCGGCCCCGCCCGTGTTCGGCTTGGCTGCGGGGTGCTGGGACCACGGCCCGGCCGGGCCACCCGAAGCCTAGTGCTGGGCCGGGCCGGGCCGGGGTGGGTGGGGGCCCGCCCGGCCCGCCCATGGGCTCAGGATGCCGGTGCGGAGGGGCCACGTCGCGCCGCAGAACACCTTCCTGGACACCATCATCCGCAAGTTTGAGGGCCAGAGTGAGTGGGGGAGGGGGCTGGGCGGGGAGGGGGCTCTGGGGGCGGGCCGAGCTCTTTTGAGTGTGGATGGGGGGGCGTGCCCGGGCCGTGTGCAACGCCAAGTGCGAGTCAATGGGGCCTGGTGGGCCCCAGGCTCTGGTGGGGGACTGCGGGGGCAACGCCTGGTGCTCCTGGGCCGTGGGCACCGGGCAAAGGGCTTGGGGTTGGGGCTTGGGGCGGGAAGCTCAGCGCAGGCTTTTGGGATCGGAGAATGTGTGCGACACGCTGAGTGTGCAGGGAAGGGATATGGGATGGGAGTGTGCAGGTGTCCCCAACTCTGGGTGCCTGGACGTGGATGGGGACGTGTGGGTGCAAGGGCATAAGAATGTGTATGACCCATACCCTCGGATGCCTAGAGTCCGGCGCGCACACTGATCTTGCCCATCTTGACTATGTGGTGCCCGAAGGACTGGAAAGCCGAGGATGCAGGGTCAGCCCATAATCTGCTCTCGAATGTGTGTGCTGTGTGTGCATGACCCTGAGCCCATGTGTCACCCATGAGTTAGACCCTGGATGGGCGGTCGGGAGGTACCTTTGACAAGGCTGTGAGCTTATGGGCCCTGTGGAGACAGGGCGTCCTGGAGCAAGAGCTGGGCTTTGAGGGTAACTAGCTCCCTGTGGTACCCCCAAGTTGTGGGTTTTCCTGCTCTGGGCACTGTCACCTAATTCCCTTATGGGGACTGGGACTACAGCACTCCCAATGCTGGCCTGGTAGGGAGGCTTCTAGAAGGGTCCCATGGTAGGCAAATGTCCTGGCTGTGGGTTTGCATCCAAGTAGCATTCATGTGCCTGTCCCTAAGGCTGCATGAGCCACAGTGGGTGTGACTGCCAAGGGCCCTGGGAGTTGGGAGAGGATGACATTCCTTGCCCATGACCCTGTGAGCACAGGACAACGTGTGCTTGTAATGGTGGTGGGGGGAAGGAGGGGTCAGTGCAACAGTCAGTATTGTGTGAAGCGGAGGAACAAGATGATCCTGAGGGGGTGGAGACAGTGACACTGGTTGAGGGCCTCCTGGAGAGGCAGGGGTGGGCCCGGGGGAGCCTGTGGGGGGGCTCAGGGGGAGGCTGGGATGGGTGTGGGAGGGTGCTGGCTTCTAGCCCCACCTTTGCCACTGACTGCCGTGTGACCTTGAGTGACTCTTCCTTCTTTGGGTCTCAGTTTCCAGGTCTATAGCGGAGGGGCAGGCTTTCTGTCCCATCCCTGTATTCCAGGAGCTCAGCGAAGGGTGTGTGTGTGTGGGGGTGGGGTATGTCTTCGAAGAAACTTGCTTTTTTCTCCCAGGCCTGGGAGTAAGGACAAGGGGTGGTTTTTCTTCTAAGAAGCTGGGGTGTGTGGCTGGGCCTCTGGGCTGCCTTGGGCTGCTGCAGAGCTGGAGGCTGAGTTTGGGGGTCTTTTCAGGTGACAGCAAGCCCTGACTCCTGGAATTAATGGCTGCCTGGGAGGTCGGGGGGGCCTTGAGAACTGAGGGAAAGATGACCCTGTTCCAAAAAGCAACTTCCTGGGGGCCAGGAAGGGAGAGCTGAGAAAGGTGGGAGGAGGCAAGTCCCACCTGCCTGGTCCTGCCTCAGGGTGCCCTGCAGCAGCCCAGCCTTGCACATAGGATTGCCTAGGGCTGCAGCCTGAGGGCTGTGCCTGCTAAAGAGGGTACGGGGAGAATTCCAACTGCTACTAAAATCCCCAGCATTAAAGGCCAAAGTGGCCGGAAACTTCTGTTTATAAAAAGCTCTTATCCCAGGAGCGTCTTGCCTGGCATAAGTGAGGCTGCTGCCTGCCTGCTGTTCACTCGCCAGCCTGGCTCTTGGGGCAGGCCTGGAGTCGGGGAGCCAAGTGTGGCCGGAATGGAACCATGGGGGTGCTTATCCTCGATGTGAGGAAGGCTTCACATCCCTCGAGCAGGTCCCCTTGCTTGGGTCTATTCCTACAAGTGGAGCCAATGTCTCAGGCCCCTCCCAGGCTCCAGGTGTTTCCAGGGTTTGGAGCTGCCATTCCGTCTCTTTGCTTCCTATGACCTTGGCTTCTGCCTGTGACCCTCAGCTTCTTCCTCTGCCTCTGCCAGACCAAGGTTCAAAAGCTGGCTCTGTCATTTACAAGCTGCAAGACCTGGGCATGATGCCGAACTTCTCTGGAGCCTTGATTTCTTCATCTATAAAAGGAGGATAATGACACCTACCTTATGGGGTTGTCAAAGCACCCAATGAAATGCAGTGTCCCAGGTGTTCAACGGGTTACTTCCCTCATCCTCTGCTTCCCTCAGCTCCTGACTGCCCTTGGAGGGGCTGCATAAGTCCCAGGGGGTACTGACCTGGTGGGATCCTCAGATAACTGGGGAGTGATTTCCTAGGGAGCCTCAGGGCAAGGAGTGGCTCAGGGAGCGCTCCCCGCCCCCCCCCCCCCCCCCCCCCCGGGGGGGGGGGAAATAAAAAGCAGAATCCAGAGAGCCCATGCAAAGGGAATCCTGGCCGCCATCTCTGGCCTTTCCCAGGCTCCCTCTCTAGGCCCAGTGTTTATCCCTCCGCCGCGGCTGCCGGCTGCCGACACGCGTTGCTGACACCCGCCAGGCTGGCCTCAGCCTCGGGTACGGAGGGGGCGGCGGGCTGCTGGCAGCCTGCCTGGGGGAAGCCATGTAGCCAGCCCGCAGGCCAGGAGGAGGAGGGGGCGCGCCGCACAGTCAGGCCCTGCCAGGCACCTGTGTCGGGGCACACGCACCGCTGCGTTCGCCCCCTGCTGGGGACCCCAGTCTCGGCCACGCTTCCTGTGGCGGGGAGTCCCCGGGCGGCTAAGTGTGAGTGGAGAATGTGGGGAAGGGCTGGGAGTCCCCGAGGCTGGGGTCCCCGCTCACGCACCCCTTCCTCCCCGCTCCCCCCAGGCCGCAAGTTCATCATCGCCAACGCTCGGGTGGAGAATTGCGCGGTCATCTACTGCAACGACGGCTTCTGCGAGCTGTGCGGCTACTCGCGGGCCGAGGTGATGCAGCGACCCTGCACCTGCGACTTCCTGCACGGGCCGCGCACGCAGCGCCGCGCTGCCGCGCAGATCGCGCAGGCACTGCTGGGCGCCGAGGAGCGCAAAGTGGAGATCGCCTTCTACCGGAAAGATGGTAGGCGCGGGCCGGGGCGGGGCACGGCGAGGGGCGGGGTCAAGAGGGCAAGGCGCGCGGGGCTGTGGGGGCAGCTGGAGAACGGCCCGAGGCCGGACAGGGTTCTGTAGGGGAGTGACGCGGGCGGGGGCCCTGCGGTGTGCCAGGTGGGGGGCGCGGTTCTGGTGCCTGCACCTTACTCTGCTGAGATGGTTTTCAAGGGGGCAAAGGAGTTGCTAGGCTGTGGGTCTGGTGCTTCTGGTTCCTTTTTCCCTGGGCAGGTGTGGGTGCCTAGGGCAAGTTGGACTTGAGTTAGACCGAGCTGGGAGGGCAGGTGCGTGCGGGGATAGAGGTAAAAGGTCAGGCTGGCTGTTGGGCGCTGACCTCCGGCCACAGGTCCCTAGCTACCTTAGGACAGTTACTGCCAGGTGACAGGTCTGGGAGATGTCACGGAGGGAGGGGCCAAGGAGGGCTGCAGGATTCTGGCTCTCTCTGCTGCCCTCGTCCTGCCCTGCACTTCAGCAGCACCTGGGGGAGGTGAGTGCGTCTCCCTGCAACCTCAGTTCCCTTTGTCTCAGCGGTCTAGCGCCGCGCCCTGCCACCCTCTCCTGCGCCAGGTGTCTTTGCTCAGCCACCGCCTCCCCCAGCACAGCTGCTCTGGGCTTCCGGAGAGCGGATAAACAGATCCTGGGGTGGGGCTGCTCCCACAAGGAGACTGCCCTGTTGGGGTGGGCTCTGCTCAGGGCGGGCAGAGCAGGAGGGCTGGGGTCTAGCAGGCAGAATCTGGCTGCAGAGGCGGTCTAGAACACGTGCAAACCCTGCTGCTTCCTAGCGTGTGTCCCGTAGCATTTACTCAACCCCTGTGAGCCTGGCAGGCACTAGGCTCTTGGAGATGGGCAGGACAGAGGATGCTCCTGCCCTCAGGGGGCTTGTCTGCTGTAGACAGTGAGCACACTCTGCTTCCTGTGTGGGACCAGGCCAGCCAGCCCCATGCCTCAGCCCCCTGTGCTCAGGTTTGGCCGGGGTGGCCCTGCAAAGCCCTGCATCCTGCAGGCCACGCTTTTGCAGGTGTGCACATTCTGTGGCATCATTGGATGGCACTAGAGGGGGCACGGTCCCTGCACCCTGTGGA
Source organism: Sapajus apella (assembly GCF_009761245.1). Taxonomy (NCBI): domain Eukaryota; kingdom Metazoa; phylum Chordata; class Mammalia; order Primates; family Cebidae; genus Sapajus; species Sapajus apella. The sequence goes on from NW_022436996.1 coordinate 7,877,698, forward strand.
AGGTTTTCTCACAGCAAATCAGGGTTCTAACTGGCAGGAGGCAGGGGCTGTGAGACTAGACTCAAACCCTGAAGGCAGTGGCTGGATTTTAGGGGCTAGACACTGGATCAAATGGTTTGCCTCTCTTATCTCATGCACTCTTACCAACCCAGGGAGGTAGACACTACCATTGTCTTCATTTTGTGGATGAAGAAACCGAAGTTCAGAGAAGTTAAGCAACCTTCCCCACAGTCACACAGCTAGAAAATAGCAGAGTTGGGACGGAGCCTACGTCTGTCTGACCAGAGCCCTGTCTTCTCTGTTCTGTCTGTCATATGTTGAGAATGACACCAGGTAGTTACAGGTCTGTCTGTATGCTGTATGTTATCTCTACCACAGGTGTAACGAGAAAAATACGAACCTGTAAGTCTTGGGTTTGCATCTAAGACAGTGCCAGAAATTATACGCTATTGGACAAGTTGGTGGCCTTCCCTGAGCCTGTTTCTACTTCTGGGATGATGTGCCTCACTTTGGACCCTCACAAGGGTGCTGAGCATTCACAGACAGTGCCTGCAATGGGCCATGCCCTGTAAACACCGTGCCAGTCCCACTGAGGATGTAGCTGTGCTGGGGATTTGGCCTCTTGGCAGCAGGGGGCTGAGGGCTCTTTGCTTTGGCTGTGATATATGTGGAGTGCTCTTAGGTGGAGCTGGCCCTCCCTCCTGGCCTAGGCTGGCCCCTTTGGGAGAGAATGGCCATGGGCCCCATTCTGCAGAGGAGTTATTGTGGGATCACCTCATCCAGCTCACTCGAGTTGCAGGCAGAAGGAGCTTCCTCCTTCTTCAAGCAGAGGTCTGATGACCAGTGAATTAGTGGAGGGACTGGGATTAGAACCCAGATCCCCTGCCCACGTTCAGACTTGTCACCTCTCCAGGTTACGACTCCAAATGGGGCTGTGACCCAGAAAACCTTGCGCCAGCCATCTCTGCCTGTCCCCTTCTTCACTTCCACCTAATTTCCATGGGGCTAAGGTGTCTCCTGTTGGCCAACAGGCTGGCCTGGCCCTTGGCCACCTAGGACCCCATGTATCCTGGCATTCTAGGCCTGGGGTGATGCAGACAGATTTCCTCAGCCTCTGCTGCTTCTGCCTTGAAACACTCAGTCCTTCCAGTGATCCCGGGCCTGGACTGGGCTGCATGCGTGCCTGTGTGTGTACTCACACGTGGGCCCAGCAGGGAGGTGGAGGTGAGGAACACCTGTACCACCCCTTGTTTCCGTCCAGGCCTGTCTCAGGGTCTCTGCCTGAGCCAGCCCCAGGGAGGGGGAGTGGGGCAGGAGGTGGAGCCTTCTGCTGGCAGGCGCCACCGTGGACAGCTGTGCTGTGTCGGTGCCTCTAGCCTTGCTCTGTGCAGTGTCAGGGCCTGGAGCCAGACAGCCCCATTATTTAGTTGCTGGGACTGCTGGGAGGTGGGGAGGCTAGCCTGGGGGAGTGTGGGCTGAAGGAAAGACATGAAGTCCCTGGGACTCACTGCCCCTTGAAATCAGGCCTGGGATGAAGGTAGAATTGGGGGCAGAGCCCAGTGGTGTGAGGCTGGCTGGTGGTAACATCCCCCCAGGGCCCAGGCAGCAGATGCCGGCTGGGTCCACACCTGTGCTCCTACATCACCATGGGGGCTGTGGCTCCTCCTCTGCCAGACCTCTCAGAGTCCTGTCTCTCTGTCCCCTGCATCCTCTCTGTTCTTCGTTCCTGCCTCTGCTCCCTGCCTTCCTGCCGCAGTGCTCAGCCAGTCTGACTGTGTGCATCCTCTCCCGCTCCCCGCGTCTCCCTGCCTTTGTCTCCTGCCTGCCTGGCTGACTCTCTGTCCCTTGGTCTTTATCTCCTCCCTGATGCCTCTGCCTCTCTTCTTCCCTCGCCTCAGCACCCCCGGAGCCTTCTTCCTTGCCTCTCTGCCTCGTCCCGGTGCCCCCTCTGTCCCTCGGAGCCCCTGTGTGGAAGGCTCTGTCTGGCTGCTCATACCTCCAACTGGCCTGGCTCTATGTCCCTGTGTCCCTGGGAGCTTGTGCGTGGGTGGGGATGGGGGTGTCTCTGGAGAAGAGTCTATTGGCTTCTCCACTCCAGCTGCAGGCCGGTTGCCATGGTAACAGGGTCAGAGGGCCCCCCACTGCAACAGCTGATGCTGTGGCTGTGGGGAGGGGATGGGGACCTGCCATCCAGGACTGCTCCCCAGTGCACTGTGCCCAGGGTGGCCCCCACACCCACCCGCTTCTGTCCTGGGCCTCGGACCCCAGCCTTCCAGGTATTCCTGCAGTCCTCAGACCTCAGACTGCCTTGAAACCCTCAGTACCTCCTGTGATCAGCCCCACTCTTCTGGGCCTCCTGCCCGTGTACATCCCCCAAGGCCATATGTCCTGTCTTCAGTGATGCCTCGCCTCCTTCCTCATGGCTGACCCCTCCCCAGCTCAGACACCCACTCTGCTTCTTTTCAGCCCCCTAGGCCTGAGCGGGGAATGAAAGAAGCTTTTCCTGGAAGGGAGGCCTTGAGGCTGGGAAGGCAGGTGGGACAGGGATTGGTGCATAAGTGGGTTTTGTCTCCTTGAGATAGGAGGCAGAGCAGAGTGATCCCAGAGGAGGATGGGGCTTAGACACATGAGCACTTTTCCTGCGGGACTGAAGCTATCAGGGGAGTGCCCTTCATCTTGGGGACAGGGATATTCCTATCCTTCTGGCCAAGGCCTGGTGAGCCTGGAGACAGGGCTGAATAGGCGAACCTGCAGGGCTGCCAGGTGTAGGCGCAGGGGCACAGGGGTTGGTGGGGGCACAGGGGTCCATGGGGGCCCTGCCTCTGAGCCAGTTGCCTCTTGCCCTGCAGCACTTTCGCTCCATGCTTCCCTTCTCCAGCTGGGTCAGAGGCCTGTTGGAGGGGCTCCACGGGGATCATTCCCGAGCTGGGGCCAGCTGTCCTCTTCTGCTGGGGCTAGGGTCTTCCTATCCCGGTCCCATTCCATGGGTGAGGCAGGCATGACACGATTGAAGGGTGCTGTCTACTCCTGGACCCATCCTGGAGTCTGGAGAGCGTCGGACGGCAGCTTCTCCGTGTTGCGTCTTCTGCAGCCCCCGAGAGGAGCTATGTAAATATTTGTGAAGAGCTGTCTGGGATGGGAGCAGAGTTTGACGGTGGCCTTGGGCTCTGGGGAGGGGAGCCATGGGGCAGCAGAAGGGCCAGCTTGGGGTTGTGAGATGGGGGGAGACTGGGCCTCTTTTCTGCCCAGAGGTGGCTTCCTGGGTGGCATGATTTTCAAGGTTCCAAGAAGGGTTCCTGAAACTCCTCCCTTAGAGAACTTCTGCATTTAGAATGCTCCTTTTTCTTTAGAAACACATTCTCTCTCATTGCCCCCTCCCTGTATAGAGAAAATATTTAGCCCTTTAGTGTGAGGGAGTTTAACAGAATTTCCCTCCCAACATGGGCAGGAGGGTCAGCAGAGGAGGGAGGGGTGCTGGGACAGGTGATGAATGCAGGGTGGGGCTCCCCTAAAGTCCCCTCCACGTCTTGGGGCCCATAACGATCTCTCTGCTATGGCCTGTGGTTGGCCTCAGATGAATCCCTCTCCTTTTTGGGCACTTATCTAGGATGAGAAGCACCTTAGGAGCCAGGCAGCATCTTCCCCTTGGCCCGCCGCCTCCCACAGTCCTGGATGAGGTCTCAGTGCCAGAGGAGGTTCCCTGTCCATCTCCCCGGACTAGGTCGCCAGCTCCACGATGGGCGAGAGCAGCCCATCTGCTTTGTTCTCTGTTGTATCTGCGTGCTTGGTGCACAGCGGGAGCTCGGCACATGTTTGCCGAACAAATGAATGAACAGGGTGGGCAGGAGCCTTTCCTGGGATCAGGTGACTTGGCAGCAGTTTCCAGCTTGGTTACAGACTTGCTGTGCCTGGGAGTCCTCTAGCCTTGCTTCGTGTGGAGGACACTGTGGGGCACAGGAGCATCTGGGGGCTCCCAGCCTCTTCACCCTCAGAGGTGGAGCGAGGAGTATGGGGTAGGGGGACAGAGTCTTAGAGCTGCCGCAGAGAGCACAGCTGAGGTGGGGGTGATGCCACGTGCCCAGCAGCACAACTTTTATTGTTGTGACCGCACTTTACAGTTTGCAAATGGGGGAACCGTGCTTTACTGCAGGTGGTCCTTGTGGCCCTGTGAAAGGTAGGATTTCTCTCTGCCACTTCACAGGAGGGAAGCTCTTGCTTAGAAAGGCTGAGGCACTTGCCCAAGTTTACCCAGCTGGCGGGTGCCAGAGTGGGAACCTGAGCTCAGCTGTCCCCTCCCTGCCCAGTGTGCAGTGCCAGTGTGCCTGCTCTCTTGTGCCCAGGGAGCCCTTCTGGGGCATGATGGGCTCAGGGCCTCAGGAAACTTGGATTCTAGCTGGGGTTTGCCAGCCTCCATTCCTCGTTTGCTGAGTGGGATCATAGCACCTGTCCCTGATGCACTTTGGGGTGTGAGGGTGTTCCTGGAATGAGATGACAGACACCCACAAAGCAGCGCGCAGTGCCAGAGCTCATTCTGCTCACCATGAAGCTGGGCGTCACCTAAGTGGCTGCAGCACTGTGCTGTTGCAATCGTGGGAAATGAGCCTGACCCAGGGCCTCAGCACCCCTGCTGCTATGGTGCACCTCACCTCAGCCTGCACCCTGTCTGCCTCTCCCCCTCCTGCCCCCCAGGCTGCTGCTGGCCCCAGGTCCTGCCTGTTCTCCAAATAATTTAAACCACAGCATTTGTGTTGTTGCTTTTTCCTTTCTCTTTCATTTGATTTTTTTCTTTTCCCTTTTATCTCACTCTCTAGTCTCATTACCCTCCCCGCAGGCAAGCGTTCAAATGTACTTACTGTGAATGTGTTGCTTGCATATGTTCTTGCAAATGTGTATTTTGTCTGGATATATGCATATAGATTTAATTTATGTAAATGATATTGTGCTATATGTTGTATTTTGGTGTTCGCTTTTCTTACTTGGGAATCTGCTTTAAGTCCCACTGGGTTGCTGTTCGACATCTAGTCTGTAGCCGTGGATTCTGTGGCATGTGGCCGCCACGCTTCACCTGCCCACTGTCCCAGGGAGGGACCCCAGAATGTCTCCAACTCCCAGTCACCATCAATGAGGCTGTAGTGAGTATCCTTGGATATGGTCCCTTCTGGACTTGGGTGAGGATGTCTGTGGGATACACGCCCAGGAGTGGAATTGCTGGATCGTGAGACATGTGGACACTTAACTAAGTACTGCCATGCCTGTCATCACTCTCCTTCTCAGAGCTGCAGATTCCCATACCCCTGTGTCTCTGCCACTCTTGACATTCTCCACCTTTCTAAATTTTGCCAATCTAATAGGTGACAGTGATTTCTTGTTGCTTTAATTTGCGTTCCTTTGATTTCTTTTGAGTCTGAGCATCTCTTAGGCCTGGTAGCCTCTTGGGTTTACTTTCCTGTGAATTGCCTGCTTATGCCCTTTGCTCATTTTAATTTAGATGTCACTGCCTTTTGTCCTTGTTGACTTGCAGGAGTTGCTTGTGTACTCTAGAAATACAAATGCATACTGTTAAACATTCAGTGTATTCCAGATTTAAGCTCTTTGTTGAACTGGAAAGAGATATGGCAAATGTCTTCTCCCATTCAGTCTCTCTTCAATTTATCCAACAAAGATACTTAATTCTGTTGCAAACAACTTCATTGATTTTTAGTTTTGTTTGTACTTTTGATGTTCTCTTGAAGAAATTCTTCACCCTTCTCAGGCTGCAGAGGGTCTTCATTTTCTTCTTCTTCTGTTCTCTTAATTGTTTTACCATTCTCAGTTAGGTCTATAATCCGTCCTGAGCCTACCTTGTATGTGGTGTCAAGCAGGGATCGAGCTTTATTTTTTCCATGTAACGTGCCAACTTTCCCAAGGCATCTAGTAAACAGTCTGTTCTTTTCCGCTGAATTGTGGGAGAGCCTTTATCAGGTTAATCTCCCACATAGCCATGGGTCTGTCCCTGTGCTCTCTGTTCTGTTCCAGATATTTATTTACTGGCTCTTGCTTTGATACTAGCTTAACAAAAACCTATAGACTTCCGTATGCCTTAGCATCTGCTGAGGGGAGTCCTCTCTCTTCATCCTGCTTTTTTTTTAATTGCATTTTAGGTTTTGGGGTACATGTGAAGAACATGCAAGATTGTTGCATAGGTACACACGTGGCAGTGTGATTTGCTGCCTTCCTCCCCATCACCTATATCTGGCATTTCTCCCCATGCTCTCTCTCCCCAACTCCCTACCCCCCGCTGTCCCTCCCCTATTTCCCCCTGACAGACCCCAGTGTGTGATGCTCCCCTCCCTGTGTCCATGTGTTCTCATTGTTCAACACCCACCTATGAGTGAGAACATGCCGTGTTTGATTTTCTGTTCTTGCATCAGTTTGCTGAGAATGATGGTTTCCAGGTTCATCCATGTCCCTACAAAGGACACGAACTCATCATTTTTTATGGCTGCATAGTATTCCATGGTGTATATGTGCCACATCCTGCCTTTTAAAGGCTGACATAGCTATCTGTGGATCTCCCTTCTTATTCACAAACTTTATTTATTTATTTTGAGATGGAATCTTGCTCTGTTGCCCAGGCTGGAGTGCAGTGGCATGATTTCGGCTCACTGCAACATCCACGTCTTGGGTTCAAGTGATTCTCCTGTCTCAGCCTCCTGAGTAGCTGGGACTACAGGCGTGCAGCACCACACCCAGCTAATTTTTGTACTTTTAGTAGAGATGGGGTTTACCATGTTGGCCAGGCTGGTCTTGAACTCCTGACCTCAGGTAATCCTCCGCCTCGGCCTCCCAAAGTGCTGGGATTACAGGCATGAGCCACTGTGCCCGGACTCCCTTCTTCATAAACTTTAGAGAAAGTTTATTGAATTCCTGGAAAGAAAACACCCACTAGATTCTTGATTGGAATTAGTTTGGTTCTATAGATTAATTTGGAGAGAACTGATATCTTTATATTTGTCCCACTCAAGAGCCTGGTTTGTCTCTCCAGTTACCAGATCAATTCTGTGTGTTTTTGCTTGTTTAAAATTTTGTTTCCCGTTCCCCACTGCTGCAACAGGGTTCTTGTGCCTTCTTGGTCAATTTCTAGATACTTCAGAGGTTTTGTTGCTATTGTAAAAGACGTATTGTCTTTGACTGTGTTTCCTAATTGCTTGTGTAGAGAAATGCTCTATATTTTTGCAGCCCGATCTTGTAACTCGCAGCCTTGCTGTACTCTCTGATCTAACTAGTTCTAATTGTTTACCTGTTGATTTCTTGGGGGTCTGTAGGCAGGTGACCCCGTCATCTGCAAACGATGCCAGCTTTTGCTGTTTATGTTTGGATCATTGTGGTGTGTCTTGATGCTCGAATGTTCCACTTGACTTTTTGGGGGCTTTTTATTGGCACTCATGTTTGTTCATTGGTGCTTCACAGTGTCCTGTGTGTGTGTGTGTGTGTCAGTGAGGAATTATAACCCTTGGGTTAAGCTGTGACCCATGGCAGAGCTGGAATTGAGACAGGGCTTTATCAAGGCCTTACCAGGCTCTCTGGTGGATGCTGGGTGCTAAGACAGAGCACAGACCTAGAAGCCTACAGACCACTCACTGGAGGAGACCCCAGTGTCCCCTGGTGGCCAGTGGCAGCTGTGTGCACCTTCACTGCCCTGTGGCCAGCTGTGTGTGGGGTCACAGTGAAGCGGGGGCTGAAGGGGACTGAGGATCAGAAGCCTCACACCTTGTGCAGTTCCTGCTTTCCCCACCTCCTCTTGGGGTCCTAGGTAGTCAGCCTCTTGTGTTCCATGAAACTGATGACCAGGTTGAATTTTGCTTCATCAAAAGGCACCATAATTCCAACTCCCATGGTTGCTCTGTTGGCTGCCCAGACTTGGGCTGGAGGGCATCACAGCTCGAAATGGGCAAATTCAGTGGTGAAAGTGGGGGCTGTGCCCCTGGCTCTGGAGGAGAGCTGAGAGGGTGGGAACGTGGCCTGTCCCCACCTGTCATGAGTGCAGATCGCCACCCCTGAGTCCACCCTCGGTCCTTCTGCAACTGCCGGTCCTTCCCTGGCCTCAGGGCTCTGGATCGGGTGGAGGGGGAGCCCCGCTGGTGTACAGTGGCCTTCTAGACAAGGGGCATTGACTTGGAAGAATGCTCCAAGGGCAGAGTCCATGTGGGTCAGATGGAGCAGTCAAGGAGAGCTTTCTGGAGGTGGGGGTTCTAGAAGGTGTGGAGGAGTTGGAGGGAAGAGGGTGGGGACCACGGGGAGTCGGAGGGAAGGGCTAAAGCTGGGTTGAAACTGCAGGGGACTCTGGCACCTGTGCAGGGAGCCATGGAGAGCTGCTTCCCGGCATCAGCCTGCCCTTGTTTCACCTTCCCAGGGCTTCTCAGCAGGAGGGCAGGGGGTGGGACTTCCCATTCAGGCACCTCCTGAGAGGCAGAGCTGGGATCCAGAGCCTCTCTGCAGAGAGCTCTTCTCCCAAGGCCGTTACTGTGGTCCAGGGCAGAGGTGGCTCAGGCATGCCACATGCAGTGGGTTTGGATGGATCTAGATGACTACAGAGGCCCCCAGGACCCTATAAATGATCCCATAGATTGCTGGCTAGGTCTCAGGCTGGAAGGGCTGGTGGAGCCTCTCTGGGGATACTGCTTCTGTGGGGTCAGGGTCTGAGCTTAGGACCCCTCAACCTTGCCCTGCATTTCCCAGCTCCTGGAGGCAGGAGCTTAGGATTGGTCTCTCTCTCTCTCTCTTATTCACACACGCACGCACGCACGCACGCATGCACGCAGGCACGCACACACCCACACTCTCTCCCCCATCTCTGTCTCTCTCCCTCTCTTTCTCTCATTCACTGACTGGCCTCTTGGGCTCTCTAAATCTGTCCCCTGCGCCTGCAATGTCCCTGGCCTTTCCTAGGCCCCTGGCTGCCCATGAGAGCTGTGTTAGTGACACGGTGGCCCCCTGCCAGGAGCGGCTCCTGCTGCATCTTCCTGTCGCCGCCACCAGGCTAAATATAACCTGACACTGCACAGCCCTAGGCTGCTGCTCCGGAGACAGCCTCTCTGCCTGGGGCGAACGGGCCAACTGGAGCCCCAGCCCCCTGCCCTCGGCGTGACTTTGGGCCTGTCCCGGGCACAGCTCCTCCAGCTTCAAGCGAGGCAGGGAGGCAACCAGGGCAAGGATGGCTGCTTCCTTGAGGTCACCTTCCCTGCAGGGACCCAGCACCCTGCCTTGTTCCAGCTCTGGATGCTTCCGCAAAGCCATCTGTCATCTCATCTGGCACCCAGTGCAGGAACCACTTGTCCCCACAGTACCCGCAGGGAGCCTGAAGCTCAGGGAGGTGGGTGACCTGCCCACAGCCACAGCAGAAGAGAGGTAGCACAGGACCCCCGATGGCTGGGGAGAGTGGCTCGGCTCCCTGGGGCTCCTCTGCCTGTCTGGCTTGCTCTCTCTTCCTCCCTCTTGCCCTGTGCACCGAGCTGGGGTCCTGTTGGATGGCGGGGGGTGGTCACTGCGCGTAGGCACCCAGTGTCTTGTTGGTCATGGTGGCTCACTGCTTCCCATGAGTGGATGTGCTCAGTGATTTGCGGAGGCCTGGGTGGAGCCGCCTGGGAAGAAGCTGTGATGACACCTCATTTACAGAGAAGCGCACAGAGACTCTGACCTCAGGACATTGCCCAAGGCCTCTCAGGGTCATCTGCAGCCTCCTCCTCCCCACCTGATGCTGACATGGGAGATAAGGCCTGTCCCTGCCATAGCCAAGTGTGGCTCCAAGTGGGGCCGGGCCTAGGCCAGGGTTGCCCAGAGGTGGGGAACTGGGTGGAGGCCCTGACCTCGGGTGGGTTGGGATGATGGGCAGGGACAATGACCTCCACCCCAGGTAGACTGCTGGGTGTGGACTGGCACCAAATGAAAGCAAGTTGGTGGCATGGTGTTCTGAGAAATGACAGGGACCTTTGGTGGGGGCAGGATGGCGCTGTACCTGCCGCCCTGGGAATGTGTCCAGGCCTGGCTCTCCCGTTCTGCACTGAGCTGCATGGCCTCTGGAGGCCTGCTGGGTGGCCGGCCGCCTGCCTCACCCGGGCCATTGGGCCCCAAAGCACGGGGGTTCTAAGGAGCCTTGGAGCCTGTGCGGGGATGGTTGCATCCCTGGGTGCCACCCCTTTCAGAGGGCCTGGAAGCAGGCCTGGGCCAGGCAGGGGGAACATTCTCACCCAAAGTGAGGGGCCTTCAGCCAGCGCTGGGGCTGAGGCTGGGGTGGGAGTGGGGCCAGCACAGACTGTTCTGGCATCAGCCATATGAGCCAGGCTGGCCCTGGGGTCTCTCATTGCTAAGCTTCCTCCACCCTTGTCTGCCTCTCTTCTGTCTCAGGCTTATGGAGACTTCAAGCCAGGCTCTGAGATTCACATATCTTAGGCCATTTCGCCCCTACAGCCTCAGGGGGTGGGCCGGGTCTTCCCGCGTTGAAGATGAGCGCCCCAGGGCTCTGGGCCACTAAGTGACTGGCCCAACGTCATTCTTGTGCAATGCGCAGAGGCCACTCGACTCCACAGCCCATGCCCCCTTCCTTGAGACTGGGAACCCCTCCCCTGTTGCACCCTTCCGTCCTCCTTGCCTGTCCTGGCTGCCCCCTGAGAGTGCCCAGCGCTGGCTGCCTCGGGAGTGTGGGCTGTGCCTGCCACAGAGTGGCTCTCAGTGGAATTGCAGCCTGCAGCAGCTGGGTCCTTTGGCTCTGCCCTGGGGAGCTGGGTCCTGGCAGAAGCCAGGGTGAGTCGAGGGAGAGGGGAGCGGAGCAAGGGCCTGGGGTTCTGGAATAGGTGGGCACCGGCGCAAATGAAGGGACTCCCAACCCTCATAACCCAGCTGGCGGTGGGATGGGGTCTGGCTGGGGGACCTGGCTGAAGAGCAGGGAGCAGGTGATGTGGCAGCTCACAGAAGCCCAAGCTGACCCAGGAGTGTGGCTGGAGGCAGTGCCTCGACAGCCCAGGCCTGTCTGGGGTCCCAGCTTTCCTTCCTTCGACATCCCCTTGACAATCGCTAGATCTCCCCGCCCCAGCCCCCGCCATCAGGCAGGGCTCCAGTTCACATTTTTGGAATAACCAGGCCTTTGACAGGGTTATTTTGAAAGGAAAAATTTCTTGAATCTCATCAAAGGAAGAGGGCCAGCAGATTCTCCTCTCTCTCTCTTTCTCTCTCCTCTCTCTCTCTTTCTTTTCTGTCTCTCTCTTCTCTCTCTGTCTCTGTCTCTCTCTCTGTCCCTGTCTCTCTCTCCTCTCTCTCTCTCTCTCTCTCTCGTGTGTGTGTGTGTGTGTGTGTGTGTGTGTGTGTGTGTGTGTCCAGGTGTGGGGCACGGACTTGTGCTGTGAGATGGCATATACCTAGAGTTTCTGCGACCCCAGTGGGGAGTTTTGAGATGTGGGGTCCTGGACTGGGTAGGCTTCAGAATGCCATTCTGACCTCTCTTGCTGAGCAGCTGGAGCTGAAGAGGGGACGGGGTGCTAAGGTCTCGAGGTTGGAATTTCTGGGGCCCTATACTGGGGACAGAGCCTCCAGCCCACTCTGAAGGTTGGGGTCATCTTGGCTCCAGACTGTAGACTTCTCTAGGCGAGTTCCCTGTGAGGACTGAGGTTTGAGGGCCTGGCTGGCTGCTGTCCCTGGGGTGGCTGCTGGGGTCTCTTGTGCTAAGGCTCCCTGGTCTCCGGCCTCTCCTCAGTCCTGGTGAGGCACGTCCCTGTTCAGGCCGCTGCCGGCCATCACCATATTAGGGCATAAACTCCAGGCAGGCTGTCTGGGTGCCAAATGGTCTCCAGCTGGGCCCAGCCCCCTGCAGCTTCCAACACCATAACCATGTGTCAGAGGCCGGAGGTCAGGGGACAAGCGTGGCTGCTGCAGGGAGACCCAGACAGAGCCCCTGAGCTCAGGGCCCTCGGACAGAGCCGTGAGGGTCTGGGATGTGGTGAGTGGAAGGGCTGCGGGGTGGGGCGGACAGTTCCTGGCCAGCCCCTTCACCTAGTGAGGTTTCAGAGGACCTCATTCCCCTAGATGGATCCCCAGCTGCTTAGAATCCCTGAGCCTGGCCAGCATCTCCCAGGCATCAGGCGCTTCCCACCTGCCTGCTCCCTGGCTCCCCAGCATGCAGCCCCTTGACCTCACTGACAAGCATCGAGCACCAGCTCCTATTCCCAGGGGTGTCACTGCCTCCAGGTTGTTGACCTCTGCCTTGACTCACAGCACCACCACTGTCACCCCTGCTGTGAGTGTGAGATCAGGAGTAGGGGTGAGCCAGGGAGGCTCTAGGAGGTAGAAAGGTGAGGAGAGGCTGGCGTGGTGGCTCATACCTGTAATCCTCGCGCTTTGGGAGGCCGAGGCGGGCAGATCACTTGAGGCCAGGAGTTTGAGACCAACTTGATTAACACAGTGAAACCCCATCTCTATGAAAATCTACAAAAGTTAGCTGGGTGTGCTGGCGTGCAGCTATAGTCCCAGCTATCTGGGAGTCTGAGGCGGGAGAATCGCTTGAACCTGGGAGGTAGAGGTTGCAGTGAGCCAAGATCATGCCACTGCACTCTGGCCTGGGTGACAGAGTGAGACCCTTCCTCTCTCAAAAAAAAAAAAAAAAAAAAAGCGGCGGGGGGCTGGGTTGCTAAGATGGAATGGGACTTCGTGGTCATCACCCTCGCCTCTCCCCCATGGCTGCAGCCTCCCTGTTAGCATGGTCTGTCACAGACACCATGGGCCAGTGCTGGCCCCAGGGGTCATGACTCTAGGCACTAGGTCCCCTTTGGTGGGGACAGGAGACACTGGGAGGCAGAGAAGACAGCTGGGCAGAGGGGGAGCTGAGAGGAAGGAAGAGACTCCCTGGGGAGAGTGGGAGATGAGGAGGCTGCCTGGGTCCCCAGGGGCCATAGAGGAGCTGGAGCAGGATGTTAACTGCCTTCTGGTTTCATTAAGGACTTCCTGTGGGGAGGTTCTGACCTGGGCCTTTGGTAGAACTGAGTGCTTGGCCTAAAGGGGTCTCTTTCGGAAATCAGCATGCGGGGAAGTGTGTGGGGGCCCACGTGCTCAACAGGGAGCTGAGGGAGGCCAGGGGTGCTTGGCCTGGGGGACTGACCTCACCTGGTGCAGGGGCTTTGGAGGACAGAGGGAGACTGGAAAAGAAAACATCAAGGATCGGGAGAAACACAAGGCGAACCGAAGATGAAAGATCTAGAAGCAGTGCTTCTTAGACTCTTTGGTGAAGGATCAGCTTTCTTTAATGCTAATATGTTACAGGCTGGTACATCTGTGAAATACAAGAGCACATGCGTGGATATTGTGGTGTTGCCAAATTGCTGTAAAGCTTTTGAAACTCTTGCTCTCAACGTCTGTCCTTAGCTTGTGAGCTGACACAACGGCTGGTCTAATCTAGAGAGAACACAGCCAGAGACAGATAGGAACAGGGGACCGTCTGCAGCGCGCAGCACACGCCAGGCACTGCCTAAGGACTCAGCATGTGCTGACATGGTTAATCTTTACAACTCATGAGAAAAGAATTTTATACATTGGATGTATCGCAACATCACTGTGTACCCCATAAACATGTACAATTATTATGTCAAAAAGTTAAAAAAAAATTTTAAAAAAATTATTCTTCTTCCCATTTTATAGATGGAAAAAAATGGGGCAAAGGGATGTTAAATAATTTAGGGAAAAAAGTATAAGTGATTAAGCAGCAGAATCGGGCTATAAACCCAGAGATCGTAGGCCTAAAGTCTATGGCCTTAAGCACCGTGCTACAGTGCCTCGCGTGAAGGAAAGACAGAGGCGCTGGGAGGATATGAGGAAATGAGATGGGGAGGAAACCAGATCAAAGATGGAGGAAGAGAGGATCGTAGCCAGCGTCAGAGAAAGTGCACCTGGGAAAGAGCTAGAGAAATCACAGAGGCAGAGACAGGGGCAAGGGAGGCAGCAGCAACAAGCTGGGGCAGATAGATTGAGGGGAGCCATGACGGCGGCAGGCAGGTGGCCGGGTGGGGGATCAGGACAGGAGGTCCCTGAGAGGAAGGGCCATACAGGGAGGCAGAAGTACACGGGCCATCCTGAGCTCCAGGGTCCATCCTGCCTGGCTTTCTGCTCTGCCTACTGAGAGGGCACTGGTGCCAAGGGGCTATGTCCTCCCACTCTGTAGGGAGCTGCTTCCTATGTCTGGTGGATGTGGTGCCCGTGAAGAACGAGGATGGGGCTGTCATCATGTTCATCCTCAATTTCGAGGTGGTGATGGAGAAGGACATGGTGGGGTCCCCGGCTCATGACACCAATCACCGGGGCCCCCCCACCAGCTGGCTGGCCCCAGGTAAGTGTAGGCATGCTTTAGGGCAGGCTCAGGGGTACGTGGTCTCACCTCTCTGGGGCTGTGAACTGCTCAAGGTCAATGCTCTGCAGGAAGGGAGGATGTAGTGGTTGGGTAGGGGGGTCCTTTGGAGGTGGGAGAGTGAACCCTGTACCCTGAGGATGTGGCCTGGTTCCCCTGGACACACAGGGGTGGAATGACAGGGCCCAGAATCCCAGGTCCTTGGCGTGGGATAGCACGGTATTCCTATCCTGATGGGCTTCCGATCCCAGCATCCCCTGGGAGTGGTCCTTTCTCCAGCCTGGCTTGAGCAGCCCCAGGGTGGTGCAGGTGACCACCTGGGATCGGCTCCTCGGCTCAGTAGGAAGCTCTGTCCATGGACTCAGCTCTGTGTAGTTTCTGCCCTCTGATCCTTGTCCATGGACTGGCCAAATTTCCTGGGGGTCTTGGCTAGCAGAGGAGAGGCTTTGAGGGAAGGAATGTCCACCTGGGCTGGACTATCCTTGACAACAAAGGCTCTGAGCCCCCTCCTCCGTCAGGATGGCGTAATTTTCAGCTTTCCCTCAGCATCATGACAAAAGTGCTCACCTCCCAGTTTCTCACACTCTAAAATGACAGTGTCAGTAACACTGACCCTACCTGTTCAGCAGATGCCAACCCCCAGGGCAGGGCCCCTGGCATTGCTCCGCCCACTTAGGCGTGTGGGGGGCACCACTGGCTGTGTGACATGGCGCCTTTGTGTCCACACTTCCTCATGTCTAAAATGGCAGCCAGCGGCCGGTGTGAGCCAGGGATGATTTATGGAATCCGCCCTGAAGTGTCGCTTCAGATATGGTGGTTTATGATGACTGGCTTCTAGAATGATTTTTGAGACCCGAGGTCGAATTATTGTGCATGGGAGCGGGGATGGAGGGGTGCCGGTTCCCCTCCTTCCCTTACACAGCGGTTGGGGCTCCAAGGGTACAAAGGAGGCCTTGCCCCCTCCTGGGCTGCTCGCGGTCACCGAGGCCACCTGCCTCTCCTCTCCCGTAGGCCGCGCCAAGACCTTCCGCCTGAAGCTGCCCGCGCTGCTGGCGCTGACTGCCCGGGAGTCGTCGGTGCGGTCGGGCGGCGCGGGCGGCGTGGGAGCCCCGGGGGCCGTGGTGGTGGACGTGGACCTAACGCCCGCGGCGCCCAGCAGCGAGTCTCTGGCCCTGGATGAAGTGACGGCCATGGACAACCACGTGGCGGGGCTCGGGCCGGCGGAGGAGCGGCGCGCGCTGGTGGGCCCAGGCTCTCCGCCCGCCCCCGCGCCCGGCCCGCTCCGGTCGCCCCGAGCGCACAGCCTCAACCCAGACGCCTCGGGCTCCAGCTGCAGCCTGGCCAGGACGCGCTCCCGAGAGAGCTGCGCCAGCGTGCGCCGCGCCTCGTCTGCCGATGACATCGAGGCCATGCGCGCCGGGGCGCTGCCCCCACCACCACGCCACGCCAGCACCGGTGAGGGCGCCGGGGGACCCGTCCTGCCCCAGCCCAGCTTCCTCGGCTGCCAGGCTTGCCGCAGTCTCGGCCCTCGGCTTCCGACCTTTCCACGACATCCTGGGTGCCTGGGAGATGGAAATCCCATTAAGCACTTATTTAATTCCATTAAGTGGTCTGTTGTGCTATTAAATGTCCATTCATTCCATTACATTCGTCCACTCCCAGAGCCCTGGTGGGCCTCTGGAGCTGGCTGTCCCGGGAAGGCCTGGGTAGGGATGCCCTGGGCAGGAAAGGAGCCTGGCCTCCGAACACCACCTGGGCCCCTGCCTGCCAGCATCCCGGGGCAGACCCTCTCCTCTTCCTCCTCCTGGTCCCAGGGGTTTCTCCTGGCAAAGTGGGGTGGGGTCTGGCCTCCCCTGTTTCTTGTGACTCCCCTGGTCTCCTGAGTGGACCCCATGGACTCCCTGTGCCCCATGGTCCCACCTGTGCAGGCCCTGGTCTCCACTCTCCTGGTCTCTGTGGGTGGTTTTTCTGGCCTGGGACCCCAGGTCTGCTGGCCTGACCATGCCGCCTCTCCATCTAGGGGCCATGCACCCCCTGCGTGGAGGCTTGCTCAACTCCACCTCAGACTCGGACCTCGTGCGCTACCGCACCATTAGCAAGATTCCCCAAATCACCCTCAACTTTGTGGACCTCAAGGGTGACCCCTTCTTGGCTTCGCCCACCAGTGACCGTGAGATCATAGCACCCAAGATAAAGGAGCGGACCCACAATGTCACCGAGAAGGTCACCCAGGTAGGTGCCCAGTGGCTGGGCTCTCCTCTCACCTTGGAGGAGCTTGGGGAAGGGGTGGGAGTGGGCTGTGGCCCAGAGGAGGGAGGAGGGGGCTAGACAGTGAGGGCCTCTTGGAGGAAGGCAGACCTGAGGACTGGGGTTGGTGAGGTATTCCAGAGCTGGGGTGGGGGAGGGGACAATCTGGAGAGGGGACTGGAGGGACCTGGGGAAGGGCTGGGGACGGCAGATGCTGAGGATGGGTGCATGAGCTGCGTGCCTACAGGGCACAGGGTGAGCACAGGGTAGTTTATGCTGGGGGCCTGGCCAGTAGCAGGAGGGGAAGGCAGCCTCAGGGACATGAAGTGTCTGGCTGCAGGGTGTGTGAAGGGGGGACTGGGGGCCAAGCCAACTGGAAGGCTTCAAATGAGAAGGGGCCACAGAGAGCAAGGACAGGAGGGTACTGATTCTTCTAGGCCAAGGTGCTGTGCCAGGCAGAGAGTGGGCCCCAGTCCTGTGGGGATGGCCAGGATGGCCTTGAGGGGCCCAAATATGTCCCTAAAGCATGGGAGAAGTATGTTTTCTTCTCTATAGGGAGGGGAGTGGGTGGGGTGGGTACAAAGATATGGAGGGGTCAAGTCCCTGAATCCTGGGCCAGAGAAGACCCCTCAGTCTTGGGGCATTAGCCAGCCTGGTCTTCTGTCCCCTCCAGGGTTATGGGTCTTCCTGGTAGCGAGAGGACCTGAGACCCTTCCATGGCCCCATCCACCACACACCTTATCCTAGTCTTTGGGGGCTAGGGGTTGGGGGGTCAGGAGTGTAGATCCCTGCAGTGAGTGAGAAGCTGGGATAATGTGGGGGACTCCTGTCCCAAGCTGTCCCCTCCTGCCCCTTCCATAGCAGCTGCCTGGGTTGGCCCATGGGAGGGAGCAGCTCCCTCAGCGGCCTCCTGGCCCTGCTCCCACCTCCTGGCTTTCTGGGTCCCCGCCAGGTCTCCAGCCCATTGGCCTTGACTCCAGAACATTCCCCCTTACCCTGGGCCCTTATCTGGCCGCCTAGCCCTCTCTCCCTCCTCCCTTGCCTGTTTTGGTTCCCACCTGAGCCCCTGGCGTCTGCCTTCCTGTGCCCGCTGCGTGTGCCCCTGAGTTGTGGTGGGTCTGCATGTGCGCCTGTATGTGTCGGCAGGAGCGTGTGTTCCTGCCAATCACTGGCAGTCTCTCCATCTCTGGGTGTCTCTGTCTGACTCTGGCTGGCTCAGTACTGGACTGGCTGGGCGGGGGTGTTGGGGAGACCATTAATCTGCGGTGACAGGCCTGGCTGCTGGCGGAGGGGGAGGGGCTCAGGCTGCGGGAGCGCTGCTGCAGGAGCCTGGGCTGCGGGGGAGGGGGCCGCTGGCCGGGCACCGGCGGGGCGGGGGAGCCCAGTGTGGTGGGGTGGGGGTGGGGACCCAGAAGGAGGAGGGGCCGGCTGGAGGAGCCAAGGTTCTGAGTGCTGCCGTTGCTGGGCTGGCGGGCGGGCAGAGCGCAGCACCCTGGCAGCAGGGCCCACACCACGGGGCCATGGGCAGCTCAAGCCAGGCAGGTTGCTGCCCACGCTTACTGCCAGGGTGACCCCAGCCCCGGGGCCCAGCCCCAACCACGCTGGCTTCATGCCAGAGGCTGCCCTGGCTGCCAGTCGGCCAGCCTCAGGGGCACAGCCTGGGCTGGGGCTGCTGCTGGGGTGCAGGTGAGGTGCTGGCCAGGCCCTCAGGCCCCAGGGCAGGCAGGCTGCGGGGAGTCAAGTCCTCCATGGCGGCCCCAGCAGGGAAGGCGAGCAGGACAGGGGCTCTGCGGCCCAGGGCCCAGAAAGGCCGGGTGAGGCGGGCCGTGCGCATCTCCAGCCTCGTGGCCCAGGAGGTAGGTGACCCCCGGCCTTTCCCCTTTCTTCCGGGGCCGGGGCACTGAGGCAGGTGGCAGCCGGAGGGCTCTGGCTCCAGGCTGGGGAGAGGGCTGCTGGGAAGCAGGAGGCTCTGGGAGCCGTGGGGCCTGGCTCTGCTTGTCCGGGCTTGGCTCCTGCTCTCTTCCCCTCCCAGGCTGGGCTCACAGTTTCCCTTGCCGGGACTTTCCCTCTCCTGTGGCTGCCATGGCCCACAATCCTGGAGTTAAAAATGCAAAGTGGGGAGATGACGGGAATGAGACGGGTACCCAGAGAGGATGGTGGGGAGGCGGAGCGGGGAGAAGGAGCCCATGGGCAGGACCATGAGAAGCTGGCAGGTGGCAGCAGCGCCTGGCATGGAGGCGCTGGGACTCCCTTGCTGTGTGTGCTGGGGGAGGACCCTTGTGGGCAAGGGATGCTTGTGCTGTTTTTGGGGGTCCAGGAGGCTGGAATCTGTGGAAGCCACTGTGTGGGTGGTGAGGGTGCGCTGGGCCGAGGCACCTGGCTCATCTCTTCACGGGCCGCCGAGGTGTGGTGGCTGGGCCAAGCACTAGTCTGTTACCTCCTAGAGCCATGCAGCGGCTCTCCCATCAGAGCCTGGGGCCCGACGGTAGAGGAGGAGTGGGAGGTGGCCCAGGGCTGAGTCTGGGAATCCACCCCTGCCCCCACCACCCCACACCTGAGCCCTCTGCCTTGGCTCATATACTCTTTCCAGTTAGGGGACAGATACAGGTGAGAGTCTTCCCACCCACAGCTGAGGAGCCAGGGTTTGGCTTAAACAAGCTAGCTTCAGGACAACAGGCTGGGGGTACAGACCTGGCCCAAGGCCATAGGTGAGCTGGTGGCTGCAGAGCTGGGACTGGCCCTGTAAGGGTGAGATGTGCCCCATGCACATGTGAGTTTGTGCCCTGGTGCAGTGTTGCCCATGCTGAGTGCAGACATGGGTAGGGTCCCTGCTGTTGGGGGTGGTCCTGACATCCTTGCCCAGAGGCTTGGCCTCTCAGGCGTAGGGAAGAGTCCTATCCAGGGGCAGCTACCTTTTGCCACCTTCTCAGCAGTGTTCTGGCCAGTCATTTATTTATTTATTTTTTCAGTCCCCACTTGGTCACTGAAGGGCCACCCACCCGTTGACATTTGCTCTCTGCTTTAAGGAGCTGGACACTTGGACAGCAGGCAGAGCAGACATGGGGGCCTGGGAGCCTGTCCACAGGTTCCCTCCCTGCCCCGGGCCCCACTGCTCCCCTAGCCCATCTGGTACCTCTGGAGGCCCTGTGTCCACCCCAGGGTGGTCAAATCCTTAACTATGACTTGTCTTAATTTCTAGTTATCTAAGGAGATGTTGTCCAAGCAGTGCCATCTGTGAAGGTGTCTTGGGCAACCACAGCCTGAATATGAATGGGAGTCTTTGGGACTCATCCACTATGGCCTCACCAACCCAGGAGCCTGAGGCTGTAGGGGCTTGGGAGCCAGTGCTTCTGGAAGCAGGGCCAACACCTCTGGACATCATGGGGGCTGGACAAGGCCTTGGGTTCAGCTGTCTGCCCAGGGATGGCAGGAAGTGCTTGGGAGGGGACTCTAGAGTTGAGCCGCACATCTGAGAGAGGATTCTGAGGGAGACCCAGAGGCTTCTGAGACGGTATGGAGGAGCTGGCTGGAGCTCTCCCTAGTTTGTCTTGGGAACAAGAGGCACGTGTCACAGGGTCTGGATGGCTACCTGCATCTGTCTGTGGAGGAGGCAGAGTGTGAGTGTGAGCGGCACAGGGCTGCCTGTGTCACCCCGAGTGGTCCCTGTGTGCACATCCCTCTGTATACATTGAGTGCCATCTCCTCCCAGCTGGGCTACGTCTTCTTTGTCCCTTTGTAAGAGGGTGGGAGGATGAGGACGGTCTGTCCTGAGCCTGGAGAGGGGGCTGAGGGAGTGGGAGTGGGAGTGTCTTGGTCTTTCTCCATCCTGAAAGGCCAAGGCACCCGAGACTGGTTGCCTGGTGTCCTCGGGCCCATGGCATGAAGAGGGGCTGATAAAAACTGTGGTGACTACTGCTCGGTGGGTTGGGACTGTGGCTCCTGGGGCCGCTGCCCAGGCTGGGAGCTGTAGTCCTCGGAACCTTTTCTGGCCTGAGACTACGGCGTGTGTGGTTGGGGGTGTGGGTCCGAGTCTCAGGGCAGTCACAGCAGCAGGCCCGCATCTGCATTGCCAGTGGGGAGCTGAGTGCCCTGAATGCATGTCTGCCGGAAACTGTTGGAACTGTTTGGAGCCAGCCAGGAGGTCCTGTGCTGCGTGGCATTTTGGGAACATGGTGCCCAAACCTGGGGGTGGTCATTTGCTGTGGTAGCTTGGCTGAGGGGTGGGCGTTCTGATGGAAGCTTTTGTGGCCTTCTCCTCACTCTGCTTGGCCCCGGCGGAGACATCATGGCTCCTGTCCCCCGAGGTCCCGTGGCCCACCTCACCCACGCCTCCACCCTCCCCATGTGTAGGTCCTGTCCCTGGGCGCCGACGTGCTGCCTGAGTACAAGCTGCAGGCGCCGCGCATCCACCGCTGGACCATCCTGCACTACAGCCCCTTCAAGGCGGTGTGGGACTGGCTCATCCTGCTGCTGGTCATCTACACGGCCGTCTTCACGCCCTACTCGGCTGCCTTCCTACTGAAGGAGACAGAAGAGGGCCCGGGTGCTCCCGACTGTGGCTATGCCTGCCAGCCGCTGGCCGTGGTGGACCTCATCGTGGACATCATGTTCATCGTGGACATCCTCATCAACTTCCGCACCACCTACGTCAACGCCAACGAGGAGGTGGTCAGCCACCCCGGCCGCATCGCCGTCCACTACTTCAAGGGCTGGTTCCTCATCGACATGGTGGCTGCCATCCCCTTCGACCTGCTCATTTTCGGCTCTGGCTCCGAGGAGGTGGGGTCAGCAAGGAGGCTGGTGGCGGGGGGAGAGGAGAGGCCAGGAAGGTGGTGGAAGGTAGTGGGGTGGAGGGTGTGGTGAGGAGGACAGAGAAAGAGAGAGAGAGAGAGATGGAGAGAGAGACAGAGGGAGAGAGGGAGAGACGGAGAGAGAGAAAGAGAGACAGAGAGAGGGAAAGCGAGAGGGAGAGAGAGAGGGAGAGAGGGAGAGACGGAGAGAGAGACGGAGAGAGAGAAAGAGAGACAGAGAGGGAAAGCGAGAGGGAGACACAGAGGGAGAGAGAGAGAGAGAAAGACAGTGGGAGAGAGACATGGTGGCGAGGAAGCTGCAGAGGCATGGTGGGTACCCCAGCAAACCCATGCTCCTCTCCATACAGACTCCTCGAAGGGTTGCAGAGGGCCACAGAGGACACCTTTTTTCTAATTCACCTACCCCAAGGGGCAATTATTTTGTAGCTCACAACAAAGTGCCCTAGAAGCTGGTGGGAGTTCTGGCCAGGTACCCTAGGGTGACCACTGGCCCATCAGCGCCCATTTCCTCATCTGCACTATGGGGGGCGGCGACCCCTCAGTTCCAAAGCTGGCACTAAGATTCATAAGACACCTGTGCCGGGCCCAGCGTAGGCTTCAACTCTTAGGAGGAGGGTCTGGGAAGTCTTTGGGGATCTGACCTCCAATGCCCGCTCAGAGGGCTGCAGCGCCTCCCCTCCTCTCTCACTCCATCCACCGAATGTGCACCCTCTCTGACCCCCAGCTGATCGGGCTGCTGAAGACTGCAAGGCTGCTGCGGCTGGTGCGCGTGGCGCGGAAGCTGGACCGCTACTCGGAGTATGGCGCCGCCGTGCTGTTCCTGCTCATGTGCACCTTTGCGCTCATTGCGCACTGGCTGGCCTGCATCTGGTACGCCATCGGCAACATGGAGCAGCCACACATGGACTCGCGTATTGGCTGGCTGCACAACCTGGGCGACCAGATCGGCAAGCCTTACAATAGCAGCGGCCTGGGCGGCCCCTCCATTAAGGACAAGTACGTGACAGCCCTCTACTTCACCTTCAGCAGCCTCACCAGCGTGGGCTTTGGCAACGTCTCCCCCAACACCAACTCCGAGAAGATCTTCTCCATCTGCGTCATGCTCATTGGCTGTGAGTGAGCCCTGAGGCGGGCGGCGGGGAGTGCCCAAGTAGAGAGAACTGAGGCTGCTAGCTGGGCCAGAGTGAGGCCCCTGGGACTTAGAGGCTCCAGGGGCCACTATGATGACATGGTTTGGGGGCCAGGCCACCGGGCGGGCACTGCTAAAGGGTGGGGTGTGCTGGAGCGCAGATGTACTTGGGCATCTCATGGGCATGTCGACTCTGAGGCAGGCACTGACCTGGTGCGGGGCCTGAGCAGGGTCCCTGTTTGTGGGTGGGGGGGGGTCCCTGCAGATGCTGACGGCCCCACGTACACCCACGCCCCCAGCCCTCATGTACGCCAGCATCTTCGGCAATGTGTCGGCCATCATCCAGCGGCTCTACTCGGGCACAGCCCGCTACCACACACAGATGCTCCGGGTGCGGGAGTTCATCCGCTTCCACCAGATCCCCAACCCCCTGCGCCAGCGCCTCGAGGAGTATTTCCAGCATGCCTGGTCCTACACCAACGGCATTGACATGAACGCGGTGAGACCACTGGAGCGAGGTGGGTGGGTGGCAGGCTGGGAAGAGTCGGGTGACAGAGGGGAGCCTCTTGGCACAGCAAGCAAGTCTCAGGCGGTCACAGTCCCTTCCGTACTAAGAAGGGCCCTGGAGGCATGTTGCCCCTTTTTGCCTGTGAGGAAACGGAAGCCTTTGGAGCCCCTTCCCTGGAGAGCTCCCCTTCTGGGGTAGGCGCTATATATCACATAGGCGATGGAGTTAAACCCCTATTACAGCCCGGGGCGGGAATGGTCTCTACGCCTTACAAATAAGAACATGAAGGGCTAGAACACAAGGGTGCCCAGTAAGGGGTGGTGAAGCTGGAGTGGGAACCCAGGTCCTTTCCAAGACACTGGGCCCCTGATGCTTCTGAGATCCCCCAGGCCTGCAGGGTGAGATTTCCCTGACATGGAGGGGTGGGATGGTGAAGTGGAGTGTGGGTCGGGGTCCCGAGGGAGGATGTGTTGAGCTGACCCCCTCCGCGCCCCCAGGTGCTGAAGGGCTTCCCCGAGTGCCTGCAGGCCGACATCTGCCTGCACCTGAACCGCTCGCTGCTGCAGCACTGCAAGCCCTTCCGAGGGGCCACCAAGGGCTGCCTTCGGGCCCTGGCCATGAAGTTCAAGACCACACATGCACCACCGGGGGACACCCTGGTGCATGCCGGGGACCTGCTCACCGCCCTGTACTTCATCTCCCGGGGCTCCATCGAGATCCTGCGGGGGGACGTCGTCGTGGCCATCCTGGGTATGGGGTGGGGGGTGGGCACTGGCCTGGAAATGCCCTCTGCAGCCTCCAGAGGCGCGAGCCTTCTGAATATGCAGTCGCTGGGGCTATGGACCTGGAACTGCCTGCAGGGTCTTTGGGCTCCTTTAATTCACCTAAACTCAGGCCCTCCAAGCGGGGCCATGGAGAGGAGCCCCATGAGGGCAGGGGTGCTGAACTCTGGGGTTCCCACATTCTCCTTCCTTTCAGGATCCCCCACAAACAGACACTTTTTGCTTCCTTAAAGTAGGCTCCAATCTAGATCCTCTAGTCTGGGCAGTAGAGGAAGCAGTGCTCACCTGGAGGTGGGGCATTTGGTTTCACTGGGGGCCATGTAGTTCCCTGCAGCCTCTTGCCTGGCCTCTTGACATATCCAAAGCCAAGGGAGGTCTGCCCCTTCCCCACTTCCTTTCTACCTCTCGTGCATGGTGGGTGTGTCAGTGTGTCTACACACTGGGGACCTTTTCCCCTCTGCCTGTCCTTCCCTCACCCTGCATGCTTCAGGGCAGACATTTCAAACTCTTTCAACCATGGTTTATGTTAGGACATTTTAGATTTTGTTTCTCCGCTCTGTACAAACACAAATACAGACCCCCGCACAACTAAAATCAAAGTTTCACTACGTAACACTTGGCCTTACTACATGTGGTACATTCTAGCATTTCTGTTCTGTGCTGTGCTAAGCTAAACTACTGTATGTTCTTTCAGTAAAAAAAAAAAATGCTGGTTTTGATTCACTGCTGTGTTCTGATCTTTGGTTTGAAGAACATTGCTTACAAGGGTGCAGTGACTGGCTAAGAGGGTGTTTGGGACATGGGTCTGGGTAGTCCTGCTGTCTGGGTCTCATTTGCTGGGAGACTCTGGGTTTCTGGCCCCTTCTGCCGACCCCCTGGCACTCACTGTCCTGCCTCCCAGGAGGGAGGGTGGGCTGGCATCCTGGCTGTGTGGGTTGGGGGCCAGCCAGCAGGCGACACAGTAGAGGGGACATGCCCTGCCCGGGGTGGGGATGCTGGGAGAAGGTGCCTGCTGCCTGGATGCCCCCGCCCCCCAGGGCTGAGCTCCCTGTCCTCTCCGTGGCCTTCAGGGAAGAACGACATCTTTGGGGAGCCTCTGAACCTGTATGCGAGGCCTGGCAAGTCGAACGGGGATGTGCGGGCCCTCACTTACTGTGACCTACACAAGATCCATCGCGATGACCTGCTGGAGGTGCTGGACATGTACCCCGAGTTCTCCGACCACTTCTGGTCCAGCCTGGAGATCACCTTCAACCTGCGAGATGTGAGTCGGCTGTCCTGAGCTGGACCCCGTCCTCCTGCTTCCGGCTGTGTGGCTGCCCCTTCGCTGTGTGACATTGAATGTGATGCTTCTCTGCCTCAGTTTCCCTGTCTGTCAAATGGTATTGTAGAGCAGGCTACAAAAGTCCCAAACTCAGGCCTTGTCTGGGGCAGAGGTCACTTGGGGGCAGGGAAGTGTTTCCCCAGAGCTGGGCGCCCAGCCCTACTTTTTCTATGTTAAGGAGGGAGCTTGGGGCCTGACCCTGGTGGGGCAGGAGAGCCCTGATGCTGATCTTGGTTCCAGACCAACATGATCCCCGGCTCCCCCAGCAGTGCGGAGTTAGAAGGCGGTTTCAGTCGGCAACGGAAGCGCAAGCTGTCATTCCGCAGGCGCACGGACAAGGGTGAGGCGGGGGAGGGGAGGGGAGGGAAGGGGAGGGAGGGGAGGGAGGGGAAGGAGGGCGGGGCCAAGGTGAGGCTGGGACCCCGAAGTCCAGGCGGCCGTGTCTGCTTCACTCAGGTCCCAGACCTTCCCATCCCTTCCTCCAGTGTGCGCACTCCTCACCCCAGCTGTTTAGATGCTGCCCATCTTTCAGGGCTCCTGCAGCTGTCACCTCCTCCAGGTAGCCCTCTCCCACCCTCCAGGGCAAGCCTAGGCTTTTTGGACCTCATAGGGCTGGGGTCTCTGTGAGCGTTGCCCTGAATTAATGAGGAGGAAAGTCACAGGACAAAGGAGGGCCGGGGGACCAACAATAGGGCGGAAGCCCGGAAGTCCCAGAGAGCCCCCAACCCCCGAAGCACCACCATTGCCGGTGCTTGGGCAGCCAGGGGGCGCAGGGAGTTCTCGGTTGGCTTGAGAGAGTGGGTGCAAGACAGCAGAAGCAGCAACGGGGGACAAACCAGGGCGTCCTGCCCAGTCCTCTCCCAGGCTGGCTCCTGTCCCCTCCTCCACCCCTGCCTCTCTCCTCCCCACCCTTCTCTGAGGCCCATTCTCTGTTTCCCACAGACACGGAGCAGCCAGGGGAGGTGTCGGCCTTGGGGCCGGGCCGGGCGGGGGCAGGGCCGAGTAGCCGGGGCCGGCCGGGGGGGCCGTGGGGGGACAGCCCGTCCAGTGGCCCCTCCAGCCCTGAGAGCAGTGAGGATGAGGGCCCAGGCCGCAGCTCCAGCCCCCTCCGCCTGGTGCCCTTCTCCAGCCCCAGGCCCCCCGGAGAGCTGCCGGGTGGGGAGCCCCTGACGGAGGACTGTGAGAAGAGCAGCGACACTTGCAACCCCCTGTCGGGTACGCGGCTGGGGTGGGCGAGGGAGGGCCTGGGTGGGCGAGGGAGGGCCTGGGCGGGGCTGCGGCAGGGTGGGCAGGGCTGCGGCAGGGTGGGCGGGGTATTCACCTGCTCACCGGCTCAATGGCTCTTCCGCTGCAGGCGCTTTCTCGGGAGTGTCCAACATTTTCAGCTTTTGGGGGGACAGTCGGGGCCGCCAGTACCAGGAGCTCCCTCGCTGCCCTGCCCCTACCCCCAGCCTCCTCAACATCCCCCTCTCCAGCCCGGGTCGGCGGCCCCGCAGTGACGTGGAGAGCAGGCTGGATGCCCTCCAGCGCCAACTCAACAGGTGAGGGAGTGCAGGTGGGGTGCGGGGGACGCCCTGGAGTCTGGTCCAGGTCCTGGCGGTGTTGTTGGGGAGAGGGAGAGGGCCTGTCTGTGTGTGTGGCAGCTGGATCCCCTTCTTCCATTCCAAGCTGAGCTGGAGGCTGCCACATTGGTCAACCCAGCGCAGAGGCTTGGGTTGACCAGACGCCCCTCCCCCTCCCCACTCCCAGCGGAGTCTGTCCCTGGTGTCCCCACTTCCCTGAGTTTCTCCCCTGCTTCCTGCCCCAGGCTGGAGACCCGGCTGAGTGCAGACATGGCCACCGTCCTGCAGCTGCTACAGAGGCAGATGACGCTGGTCCCACCTGCCTACAGTGCTGTGACCACCCCAGGGCCTGGCCCCACTTCCACGTCGCCCATGTTGCCCGTCAGCCCCCTCCCCCCTCTCACCCTGGACTCGCTTTCTCAGGTAAGCTCTGGTCCCCCTTCCTCAAGGCACCCCTACCCACTTGCTCTGTCCCGAAACCAGTCTAAACCTGCTTTGCTACCTTTCTGCTGGGCTCTGTGGCCCAGCCTCCCTGACCCTTGTTCCTGCCCTCCTCCTCCCTGTCCTCCTGGAGGAAGGCTGCCTCAGGAGCTGAAGGCTCAGGGTAGGGCAGGAGAGTCCCCTGTTCAAAGCCCCTAGACAGCTGGACGCAGGGAACCCTCAGGGTAAGTGGCCCACAGCCTCACTCCCCTAGTGTCCACAGTCTCCACCGCCAGGCCCTGAGCATCACCTGAAGAGCCAGCTCCAACTGTGGTGCCTGTGTCCTGGCCATGGGTAGTCTCCAAGCAGAACCGATGGAGCCCGAGGCCTGGCGGTGGAGGCTGCATGCCAGTGTGTCCAGGGACAGGGTCCCAGGTCCCTGCCGTGAGTGACACTCCCTGGTCTCACTGTCCTGCCCATTTTCGCCCTTGGCACTGGCCGTCACAGGGTCATCTTGAGGACGCCTGGCATTTCCCAGGGTTCAGAGGCCAAGCCCACAGGGGAGGACTTCCTGGGCCTGCTTTGTACCCTCTGCTAGAGATGGGTCTCAGTTGCCCCTCGTCCTCTCTCGGGTGGTCTGCATGTCCCAGACCTCTGCAGGATGGCAGTGTCTGTGCCACCCTCCATGTCCCTTATGGGGACTCCTCTGGTTGCCAGAGGCGGCCTGGGATCTGCTCCCTCCCCCCTTTCCTTGGCATCCGCTCCCCCCTCCCATATGCTGCCTGCTCCTGTTTGCAGACACCAGGGCCCACGTCAGCAAATGTGCCAGTCTCCCTTCGCAGCCGCCCACGCAGAGCTCTCACCAGCAGACGCTCGGCACCCACAAACCCCTCCCGCCGGCCCCGGCCCTCTCCCTGGCCTTCAGATGCCTGGCCGCCAGCCTGCCTCTTTCTAGGTCCCTGAGTTCTTTCTGGATTGTGGGAAGGAATCTTGCCTCTTTTTCTGTCTCAGCTTCTGTCCCAGCGCAGAGACTGCTTATTCCAGGTTGCGTTTGGGCTCAGCGGCCACGTTGAAGGCCTAAGGTTTTCCCTGCTCCCAGCTCTCCTGTTAGGCCTCTGCCCTGGGAGAATGCCTTTCTCTACTTCACACCTTGGTGCCTCCCCTTGGTGGCCCCTGTCCTGCTCTCGCTGCCGTGGCCCTTCTCCTTGTCCCCTCCAGCTCCTCTGCCCACCTGACCCTCCTCCCATCCAACCTCTATGCGCCGGGTCCTCCTCCCCTTTTCCTCCCCTTCCTCCTCCTCCATGGCCTCTTCATCTGCCCATGCTCGGTGTGTTTTGCAGGTTTCCCAGTTCATGGCGTGTGAGGAGCTGCCCCCAGGGGACCCAGAGCTTCCCCAAGATGGCCCCACGCGACGCCTCTCCCTGCCGGGCCAGCTGGGGGCCCTCACCTCCCAGCCCTTGCACAGACACGGCTCGGACCCGGGCAGTTAGTGGGGCTGCCCAGTGTGGACATGTGGCTCACCCAGGGATCAAGCACTGCTGGGCCGCTCCCCTCGGAGGCCCTGTTCAGGAGGCCCTGACCGTGGAAGGGGAGAGGACCTCGAAGGCACTGCTCCTCCCCCCGGCCCTCGGGACCATCTCCTGCCGCAGTCCCCTGAGCCCCAGTGAGAGGGGCAGGGGCAGGGCCGGCAGTGGGTGGGGCCTGTGGTCCCCCCACTGCCCTGAGGGCATTAGCTGGTCTAACTGCCCGGAGGCACCCGGCCCTGGGCCTTAGGCACCTCAAGGACTTTTCTGCTATTTACTGCTCTTATTGTTAAGGATAATAATTAAGGATCATATGAATAATTAATGAAGATGCTGATGACTATGAATAATAAATAATTATCCTGAGGAGACTCCAGTGGTGCTGGGCAGGTGTAACTATTACTTGCTGTGTCCTGTGATCGTCTGGACATGCATGGGGTGCCTGCACAGGAATCCGGGTCTGCCACGTGCCCAGGCCCACAGGGCTGCCCTGTGTGGGTGGGTGTTGGGGGGCGGTGCTCCCTGTGCTGACACAGGTCATCTCCAGGGAGACAGAATCTTGTCTCCATAGGGCCTTGGATTCAGGATAACAAAGATCCCCTGGACTGCATGCGTTTAGAGGCAGTCCTAATGGGACAGTGGCCTGGCGTCCAGCGCCTGAGGGCCATGTGCCTCTGCTAGGCAGGGCACCCTGGCTCCCACAGCTGGCCTCACACTGACTGCCGACACAGCCATGTGCTGTCTCCCCCAAGCGGACCCTGAGCCCGCATTGACCCTAACCTGAAATTGGCTTGAGTCCTGGCCCCCACCTCCACCTCCAACTTGGCCTTATCTTGTCCAATACAATTGGGGCCTGGACACACTGGTGACCCCAGCCCTGACCAGAGCTCACCTGGTGTCTGGCTGCAGATGGGCCTCTCTTGGATCACCTTGGTCCCCTGTGATCCTGGATCTTGAGGAGCTTCCTGAAGAGGGTACAGCCTTCAGGGTGACTCATTCCCATGACCGGGGAGCAAGCAAGGCAGAGGTCCTGGGGACAGTGAATGGTGTGTGCATAAGTGCCTTTGTGTGCCTGTGCCTGTGTGTGTGTGTGTGTGTGTGTGTGCATGTGCTGCTGGGCCTGCGAGGACACGCGGCCCCTGGAAGATTGCGGTGCTGGGGCTGCAGCTGGTGCAGAGTGCCGATGGGCAGTGGGCAGGCTGTGCCTAGGTGGGCTGGTTTGCAGGCAGGAGCTGCCAGAGGCCTCCAGAGACCTCAGCAGCTTCTCACTGAATCCTCGAAACCTCTGACCCTTGGGGGTGGGTTTGTTGACTCTGTTTTAAAGATGAGTGAGCCATTCTCACTGCCCTTGTCTGGGTGGGGCGGGTGTTAGTTTCTGAGCAGCCTGGCAGCTTCCCTGTGCTCAGAGCCGGGAGGAGAGAAGGAAGGGATCTCCCACTTTCCTGGGAGAGACAGGGAGGAGGATGAGAGCCATAGGTCAGAGGTGGGGAGGGGTGACAGGCCTGCCAGGCAGAAAGGACAGGGTTGTGCATCAGGATCTGTTCCACACTTGGACACACATGCACACGTGTGTGTGAGCTTGCTTCTGCTCATGGTTTGAAAGTTGAACACAGGCCTTCCTGGTAGGCTGATGTGACTGTTGGTGCAGGTGGGGGTCTTGCTTGGGGTGGCCAAGATTTGGTGCAATGGGGCGTGGCTCTGTTTATGGACTCTGGAGCCCAGGGCAGGAGACAAACCCAGGCAGCAGTTTATGGGGAACAGTGAAGGTACACACGAAGCTCAATGCTCTTCTCATGCTGTGCTGTGAGCTGAGCCCAGTCCCTGCTCCCCGGCGCTGTCTTAGCCTTGTCCTTAGAGTGCCTTCATCCTGGGAGCTCGCCTGATGCCCACCACTCAGTGTCCAGCAGCCGGGTGGGTGTTGGTGGGCACAAAGAGGAGAGGAAGGAAGGGTCTTTGCTCCCCTCCTGGCTTCACAGCAGAGGTGCCACTGGTTATTTCTTTGTGGCACCATGCCAGCACCATGGTCAGCTGCCTTCCGCTAGGTGAGGGCCTGCCTGGGCGGCGGCGATGTGGTATAGGTTGTGGTGCTCCCGAGAAGTGAATGCGTGTGTTTGAGTGTGCATGTGTCTGTGCTCAGGATGGGGACTGGGCCCAGCAGAGGGCAACCTGTCCATGCCGGTCCTTGACAGAGACACATGGGTGTCATGGGGTCAGTCGTTCGGTCTGGATGGGCCAGGCTGCTCAGATGCCCCATGCCAAGTCCCTGCCAGGAGTCCCCTGCTAAGACTGGAGAGTGGGTGATGAGCAGTCACAGTGGCTGTGTTTGCCAAGTGGTCCCTGCTTCCAGTCTCAGCTGGGTGCTCTGTCCTTTCGTCCTGAATCCCTACCCTGCACGTTAGCATCCACATGAGGACAGTCAGTTTCAGGCTGGTCTGGTGACTGGCTGGCAGTGGCATCCCTAGTTGGTGGCAGGTGTGTCTGACTCCAGGTTTTCCCTACCCATCCTCCGGCCTGCACTGCTCAGCCACAGGCAGGCCTGCCCTCTGGCTCTTTCCTCACCTGGGCTCCCAGAACAACAGGAAGTTTGGTGGTGAGGACAAGGGCAAGCCATGGTGGTGCAGCCTCCCCTCCTGCAGGCCTGGTCACCTGGCTGTTAAGGGCCTGTCATCCAGAATTGAGGGTTTTCCCAAACCAAGAGAGCCAGGGGGCAGGATGGGCTGGAGGGACTGTGGCAAGACAGCAAGGGATCCATGCGGTGTCAAAACCCGGTGGAAGCCTGGTGCAGGGCCCTGAGCTGCAGTCTGGTCAGGGGCTAGGAGCAGGAACCGAAGGGACAGGGCGGTGCCTCTCTCGCCTCCTCCTCCATACCCAGAGCTCCAGGAGCGGAGGGATGCCCAGCCTGCCTGTCCAGGTGCAAGCTGGTCTCCAGCACCTGTCCTTACCTGAGCTCCCATCCCTGCTCAGCTGGGTGGGGGCATCTCTCACATCTCATTGACAAATAACAGCAATGGTTATTTCCTGAGCATGCCCTTTGCAGCAAGCATTATTCCAACTACCTGAAACCAAAGCCCCAGAGGCTGGGACTCCCCTGAGCATCCCTTGCTCCTGAGAGTGGAACTAGAATGTGAATCCAGGTGGTCTGAGTCACATGCCTGCTGGTCTTGAGGGACAGATGGACTTCTCCTCCTTGTCTGCAGGACAAAGCCCTCCATGCCAGGTTTGCACAGAGGTTCTCATCTTTCTTTCCAGACTTGCCTGTCCCCTCTCCTCCTCTCCCTGCCACATGTCCAGTGCTGCAGCCATGCAAGCTTTCGTCCTGTTCACTGTGTTCTGGCATCTGCTCCATCTTTGCCTTCTTCTTGTGACTCCCTCATCCTTGGTGTGGAGAGACCCTTCCATCTTCCCAGTCCCAGCAAGGACATCGCTGCTCCCAAGGACTTCTGCAGGCTTCTCAGCTGGCTGCGTCACCCGCTGGCACCTGTGTGAGGGGGCTCCCGACATCCTGCCTACTTGCTCGTCTGTCCTCTGTAAAGGAGAAGGGCTGAATGCTGGTCATCTTGTCATCTCTTTCCACCCAGTCTAGCCCAGTGCCCAGCACCTGATGTGGCCACTAGAAAGCCCACACATCCCCGTGTTTGAGGATTGTGCACAGAATAGGGAGATGTCTTCTGGGCAGAGTTTCCTGGGCCAAAACTTGCTTCTGTCCCTGGAGGTTGCCTTCCTCCCAAAGGCTTGGCCTCTTAGATTGTGGCTGCCTCCTCTGCTCATCTCCCCAGGGAGCATAGGTCCCACTCCTTCACTGGCAATGCGGGTACAAATGCTTATCTTTTTAACTTTAGCACAGCCAAGGTAAATATTAAATATTTGAAAGAGAATGATGGGAGCGGTGGGGAGAATAAACCAGAGACTCGGACCAAGAGCCTCCAGCCGTTCATTTTGTAGAATGAATATTGGGGCCTGTCTGTGGCTGCCTCCCAGTCTGGAGGCTTGCAGGCCCCACCCTATTACTAGGCCCTGGGATGCCTCTAAGGTGGAGCTGGGATACATTTTTGCAGGAGGTTTTCCTCCCCGTTCCAGTTTCCAGATGGCCTCTGAGTGGAGGGCTCCAGCTCGCCACCCTCTGGGTGGCTGTTCATTTGTCCTTTGATGGTCAAGGCTGAGGGAGGTTTCACCCAGGGCTTTGCACCTCCTGATTCAGGTCTGTGGGAATCCGCTTGTCCTCCGGTGGTGACAACTTTCTGGGAACTGAGACCCGATTGAACATGCTTTTCACTGAGAGCTTACACTGCTGTAGGAAGAGGTATTTCCTTGTGGGAGCCCTGCTGGCTGGACAACACAAGGACCATAAGAGGACACACGTGGTGCGTTAGTTTCTCTCAAGTGCTCAATGACGTCGAAATGAATGGGAAACACAGGGCTTTCCAAAGTGACTGTTTGGGGGGCATTTTAAGGTAATTGTATGTCATTCAAGAGTGGTTGGTGTGAAAATTGACTTAGTGAAAGATTAAATAGTAATGATTTTCTTAATGCTGCATAAATGCATGCTATTAAGCTATAAAAACTCAATTTAAGGCTGGATACGGTAGCTCACGCCTGTAATCCCAGCACTCTGGGGGGGCCGAGACGGGCGGATTGCTTGAGCTCAGGAGTCCAAGACCAACCTTGGCAACACAGCAAAACTGTGTCTCTACAAAAAAATACAAAAATTAGCCAGCATGATGGCGTGCACCTGGAATCCCAGCTACTTGGGAGGCTGAAGTGGGAGGACAGCTTGAGCCTGGGAGGTGGAGGTTTCAGTGAGCTGAGATCGCACCACTGCACTCCAGCCTGGACAGCAGAGCCAGACCCCGTCTCAAAAAAACCCAGCCCTTCCACCCAGAAAACTCAGTTTATCTTGATCTTCTTAACAGTAGCATTTTAAGGAAAGTGATTCTTAATCACTTTGAATTACTAAACATCCAAGTACAATTCGAGTTTTTTGGGTTAACTGTTGTCTTAAAAGAAAAAAAAGAATGCATTCTGAGGCGCTTGTTTAAATAATCAGCTTCATTATTTTATATTAATAATCACACCCTATAAGTGAGTTAGAAGTCTGCAAGAGACATTGCTAAGAAACCAGAGCAGAAGAATTTAGCATGATTCTCTTACGATTATTTTAAAATTAGCAATAGCATAAGGCCTGGCTACAAAAGACTTAGATGCTAACTGGCAAGAAAATCAGTCATTAGGGAAACAGTCTGGAGAGGGCTCTCACAGCAACACAACCATATGTGACAGCTCCGCTTCCCCTTTCTGCTTTACCAGGTGATGACGGCCAGATAATCAGATGGAACTTGCTGATTAGGGACACCAGGAAGATCAAATCAGGGTGATCTCCTGGTCTTAGGCAGCCCAGGTGGGATGGAAGTCTCAGCAGAGGGGTTTTGTTTAATGTCAAGTTGCCCTGGGTGCCCTGGGATTATGACTCTTCTGCAGGGAAGTTTGGCTTTCTGTGGGGCTCTAAGTGGCCTTAGGGAAGAGTTATTATTCTCAGGGCTGGAGGAAGGAGCGTGGAGGAATGAAGATTAGGAATGGCAATGAGTGAATGCTGTCAGCTGTCGTCCATCCTCTGGCCCTGGGGGAGCTTTTTCTTTCAAATACCGAGAAATGGGTTGAGTCCATGTGCCCAGTGCCACCCCATGTCTCTGGGGATGCCTGGGGGCAGGGGCGAGGCTTATGTTCTGAGTCAAGTCACCTGAGACATTGGACTCAGCAGGCACTGGCTCTTATGCATGGGGCCGGTTCCTGTGCCTGGGAAGATTGCTTTGGCTCAAGAGTTCAAGACTAGCCTGGGCAACATAGTCAGACCCCGTCCCTTCAAAAACATTAAAAACATTAGCTGGGCATGGTGGCATGTGCCTGTAGTCCCAGCTACTTAGGAGGCTGAGGCAGGAGGATCCCTTGAGTCCAGAAAGTTAAGGCTTCAGTGAACCGTGATCGCCCCACTGCACTCCAGCCTGGGCAACAGAACAAAATACTGTCTCCAAAAAGAAAAAAGTGGGGGAGCTGTTGTGAACACTGGGGAAATTACCTCACAATACAGGCCAGAAAACAACTTAAAAGATGGTGCCAGACCTTCAAGCCCTAAGCTCTCTGCCACCCTGTCAGCGCCGTCCTCACTGGTAACCTTTTTCCTAGTCCTCCCACAGCCATTGGGATGCTATCCAGATGCATCTGATGAACTGCAGGGAGGAATGAGCACATGACCCTGGAAGGGAGGAGGGGCTGCAGTAAAGGCTTCTGTCTTGGTCAGCAAGCAGTTTTCCCATAATAATAATTAGTGATCATGATGAGGCATCACGTTGCAGAGATGAGGAGCTGGCGAGGAGGTGAGGAAGCTGCAAAGGAACTGAGCTGAAGCTGAACGGGAGGCACAGAGCCTCCTGGGAGAGCAGAGCATGGTGCAGGTCTGAGGGTCGGTTTGGGCTAGGCTCAGTGGCTCCTGTCACGGTGCCCACATAGGCAGTCCCGAGGGGCACAGGAAGTGGTGTGTGATTGTAGGCTGAGCTGTTCGGCTCAGGGCTCGCAAAGCCGAGGTCTTAGGAATATCCCTTCCTGAGCCAATTAGCTTCCCACTTGCCGAGGCGCTGCTGCAGCTCCAGGCCAGCCCATCCTCTCGTTACCTCAGGGATCAGGTGAAGTATCTGTGTTTGGAGGGGACGGCAAATGCCATTGCTTATGAGACACTCAAGTCACACCAGACATGACTGAGGAGGGGTTGGGGTATAGCGCTGCTTGCGGAGGACAGACTCCTTGAAGCTTCCTGCTAACTTTTCAGCAACTGACTGGTAAACGTTGAATGCTTTGGGTAACTGCCAAATTTGTGGTTCAGAAATGGAAAAAGTGCAGAAAGGCTGAAAGTGACTAGTGAAGAGGTAGCTCCTTTGGCCGAAGTGCTTGGTGGGTTGGACGTAACTGACGCAGCAGGACAGACGCCTCTCTCCTCAGCATCCCCGGCGGGTGGCGTCTCCTTGGCCCTTGGCCCTGGGTTAGCTTTACAGCTGGACCCGGTGCTGGTGAGGCGCCTGTCCAGGTGGCCTCACTCCAGCAGAGCAGACCGGGATCCCCCATGGAGATTTTATACCCCAACTTAGGGCAGGAGAGCTTTCATTTAAAAGCTTTTAAGCGTTTCCTTGAGCCCCACCTAGAATCACAGAAAGTCACAAAAAGTCCTGAGAGAGCACAGCCCACCCCCCTCAGTTTTCAGTGGAGGCAACCAGGCTCAAAGTTGCTCAAGGCAGGAGGGTGCAAGGCAGCGCAGCCCCTCACTTCCTGTCCTGCTGCAGGCTGATGGGATACACCTGCACCCTTCAGTATCTCATCATTTAGTTGAAACCGCATGAGAGAAATAGAAGAAAATGACCATGGCCCCACTTTTATGAAGTGCCCAACAGAGCTTCTTTCGATCCTATGCAAGTCCTCCTCATTCTCCAAGACCTGGCTCTCGGCAGCCTTCCCCATAAAGCATGTCCTGAACCTTTGTCAGTCTACAGCGATCCTCTGGGACACTGCATGACACATGATGCCACATTGTCCTGTAACAACTTTTTTTTTTTTGAGACCAAGTTTCGCTCTTGTCGCCCAGGCTGAAGTGCAGTGGCATGATCTCACTGCAACCGCTGCCTCCTGGGTTCAAGTGATTCTCCTGCCTCAGCCTCCCGAGTAGCTGAGATTACAGGCATGTGCTACTACACCTGGATAATTTTGTATTTTTAGTAGAGGTGGGGTTTCACCATGTTGACCAGGCTGGTCACAAACTCCTGACTTTGGGTGATCACCCGCCTTGGCCTCTCAAGTACTGGGACTACAGGTGTGAGCCACCAAACCTGGCCCTGTAACAATTTTTTAAAAACTATTATTTTTTTAAGACACAAGGTCTCCCTCTGTCGCCCAGGCTGGAGTGCGGTGATGTGACTGTGGCTCACTGCAGCCTCAACCTCCTGAGCTCAAGTGATCCTCCCACCCCAGCTTCCCGAGCAGCTGAGACCATAGGCGTGTGCTACCACATCTGGATAATTGAAAAACAAGCGTTTGTAGAGATGGAGGTTTTGCTGTGTTGCCCAGGCTGCTCTCTAACTCTTGACCTCAAGTGAACCTCCGCCTCCGCCTTCCAAAGTGCTGGAATTACAGGCAAGGGCCACCAGCTCGCTAATAGGACTGATACTGGATATGGATCACGGAGCTGAGAGGACACTCTCCTCAGTAACGACACATGTCTGCTGCCGGACTTCTTGCCTGAGCAGAGGCACGTTTTGCAGCCCTCTCCACAGACGGGTTCCCAATGGGGCTTCTTCCATGGAGGTGGCTAGGAGGCCAGCTGCCTAGAGTGTGGGGGAAAGAGCTGTGACTGCCTGGTGTTCCCCTCATTCAGCTTCCCCAGTTTTCTTTTCTTTTTCTTTTTTCGAGACAGGGCCTCACCCTGTCATGTAGGCTGGAGTGCAGTGGCACGGTCATAGCTCACTGCAGCCTCGAACTCCTGGGCTCAAGTGATTGTTTTGCCTCAGCCTCCCAAGTAGCTGGGATGACAGAAGCAAGTCACCGTCCCCGGCTTGTTTTCTGAGTTCCTGCTTTTCTTCCTGGCTGTGGGGTGCCGTATTCTGCTCCTCACTCCACCCCGTGTTAGTCAAGGAGAGCTCATGATTTGGGGTGCTTGCTCTCTTGGAGGGCTCACCTGTCTGTGATGGTGCCACCTCTTGCACCCCTTTTTTCCCATAAGAAAGCTGCAAGCTGCCGTATGCAAGACCAGGGCCATGTGTGAACTATAGCTTGGGACTTAGGTAAACTCAATTCGGAAGCAATTTCCTCTTAGAGCTAACTATGTGCGACTATCTGGTTACCTGAGATTCTGACCTCACCTATATCCCACGCCCAGATGGTGGGCTCCAGGATGACTCATAAAGGACCGAACTTTCAGGCTGGGCACAGTGGCTCATGCCTGTAATCCCAGCACTTTGGGAGACCAAGGCAGGTGGACCACCTGAGGTCAGGAGTTAGAGACCAGCCTGGAAAACATGGTGAAACCCTGTCTCTACTAAAAATACAAAATTAGCCAGGTGTGGTGGCAGGTGCCTGTAGTGCCAGCTACTTAGGAGGCTGAGGCAGGAGAATTGCTTGAACCTGGGAGGTGGAGGTTACAGTGAGATGAGATAGCTTGGGCGACGGTGAGACTCCATCTCACAACAACAACAATAAAAACCAAAAGGGCTGAACTCTCAGCTCTCACTGCAAAGCTCGCAGGGGCAGGGTTTTCTGGACTGGAGGGATGTCCACTTCTTCCTCACAGCATGACTTCAATAGTGTGTTCTCTGTGGTCTGAGGAACTTACCAATGTGGCTTTAGGAGTCTCCTATGGTAACCATGTTATTGAGTTGTTTTTATTTTCAGAAATCGTTAAGGGACGCATTTGACTTACGTAGAGGAGGAATCTACAAATGAGCCTCTGAGACTGGCAGGGTCCCAGTTCCCTGCTCAGTTCTCAGACAGGGCCAGGCTGATGAAAATTCAACTTAAGTCATTCATTGATGCATAATAGCAATGGCACAGTTGTGAATGGAGGTGGGGTCATTTGAAACTGGCTCTGGAGGATGGGGCAGGGACTTGGCTGTTGGCCGTGAGAGCACCTGGGAATGACATGGAGGGAGTAACAGGTGTCTCGACACTGGCACCTGGAGAAGCGTGAGGGGACAGGATGGACTCTCGTTAGAACGATCAGCACATCCAGCACAGCCTTCAGGGAAGCAGATGGCCATGTGCTCCTGGGCCAGAGGGAGATGGAGGGGCACTGTGGCCCAGAGGTTAATGATGGATTTGCTCGTAGTGTAGTGTAGTGTAGTGTAGTGTAGTGTAGTGTAGTGCATTTTTGAGATACAGTCTGGCTCTGTCGCCCAGGCTGGAGTGCAGTGGCGCGACCTCAACTCACTGCAACCTCCACCTCTTAGGTTCAAGCATTTCTTCTGCCTCAGCCTCCCGAGTAGCTGGGATTACAGGTGTGAACCACCATGCCTGGCTAATTTTTGTACTTTTAGTAGAAACAGGGTTTCAACATGTTGGCCAGGCTGCCCTTGAACTCCTGACCTCAAGCAATCCTCCTGCCTCTGTCTCCCAAAGTGCTGGGATTCCAGGAGTTGAGCCACTGTGCCCAGCCATCTCTTTCTGTATTTTAAAGTGGAATTTAAAAGCACAGGTTAAGGGTTAAAATTATGAAACACACCTGATATAAACCAAGTTATTTTGGGGATAAATTTTCCTGGTTGTGGAGGAGGTGGAATATTTCACCTTTGGTGAAATAAACTAGAAATGTGTTGTTAGTCTTGTCTACCTAACACAACTATAAATTCTTTGCAGCAAGGGCTGAGATTGTGATGGAGATGAGGTGAGAGTTTGTTTCAGGAAGTCTCTCTGCAGAGGTATACATGAAGGACCAGCAGCAGAGTGGCACTGCCCGATGCTGTCGTCATGGGTATCCCTTGCCCCTGAGGACTGGAAATAGAAACTTGGGGTTTTAATTCTGTCCATTGTTGTCATTGTCATGTAGCTCAGGGAAAGCTGGCTGGCTAATTGAAAATATCAGGGTTGGAAAGTGGGCTTTTGAGAAAACTTAACAAGTGACAGATCCCTGGAGGCTGGGACAGGCACAGGCTTGGGAGCTGAGAATGGCAGGAGGGAGGCTCTTGAGAGCACATGGCTCCACCCATTCACCATGCAGAGCAGGAGATGGAGTCCTGGACGCAGTAGGTGGCTTGGCCAAGGCCATGGAAATAGAGGCAGGGCCAGCTGTAGGACACAGCCCTGGTCCCTCAGTTCCACAAATGCAGAACTATGATGCTCCCAACCCTTGGAACATAGCTTTGTAAAACCCAGATTGTTCTTTTTTTTTTTTTTTTTTTTTTTCCTTGAGATAAGGTCTCCCTCTGACAGCCAGGCTGTAGTGCAGTGGTGTGATCACAGCCCACTGCAGCCTTGACCTCCCTGGGCTCAAGTGATCCTCCCAACTCAGCCTCCTGAGTTGCTGGGACTACAGGTGAGCACCATATACTGGGCTAATTTATTTTTATTTTTATTTTTATTTTGTAGAGACAGGGTTTCACTATGTTGCCGGGGCTGGTCTTGAACACCTGGGCTCAAGCAATCTACCTGCCTCAGCCTCTCAAAGTGCTGGGATTCCAGGTATGAGCCACTGTGCCTGGCCTGGCCTGTTCTTGAGTGTGAAGGTAACTGATGCAATGGGCGGCCTGTGCTTGGGGTTCTTTCTCTGGGGTTGGAGGGGCATGGTGTGGAGCCCTTCAGCTGCTCCTATCCCTTCCCCCAGAAGGTGTTATGTCTTTGAGAAGAGGGAAGCAGTGGAATCTTTTTCAGGGATAATCAGTATCTGGCTGGAGCTCCTAGGCCTTCGCCTTACCCATCTCTCCATTTCTCTGGCTCCCTGCCAGTGGCTCCCGGTCACAGGCCTAAACCTCAGGGGAGGGCAAGGACAGTCTCAGGTCAGAAGGAACAGAGCCAGGGTATCTTGTTCTGCTCTTATGTCCAGGCGGCCATGTCTTACCTCCAGTCCACGGGTCTCACCCAGGGGCAATATTGCTCCCAGGCCTGTTTGGCAATGTCTGTGTGCATTTTTGGTTGTTCCACTTCAGGCTGGTGGTAGGTGGGTAGTTACTGGCATCTAGTGGGTGGAGGCCAGGGATGCCGCTAACCTCCTGCAGGCACGACAGCCCCCGCATCGGAGAATCAGCCAGCCCCAGATGGCCGTGATGCTGAGGCTCGGAAGCCCCGCTCCAGGCCTGTTCTTTATGATTATTTTGGAAGAGGGGTTTCCCAGCAACCTTCCTCCCCTGCACAGCGCTGTGGCAAGCCACTGCGGGCCTGGTTTTACCTCCTACCTCCACGTTTCCTCACTGAAAGTGGAAACAGCCATTTCTGTCTTCTATATTAGCAGAAAAAGTATTTTTAAAAGCTGGCTGTAGTTTGAGCTGAATGTCCTGAGAAAAAGGCAGATTATTCCTGTGAGGAAGAGATGGCTCCTTTTGTTTAGAAGCACCCTGGGGTCTGCTTGGCTATTAATGATAAGGTTCTTAGAGAGGGGCCTGGGTAAGTGAGGGCTGGTCAGAGGTGACACACCAGGAATCCTTTTTTTTTTTGAGATGGAGTTTCACTCTTGTTGCCCAGGCTGGAGTGCAGTGGTGTGATTTCAGCTCACTGCAACCTCCGCCTCCTGGGTTCAAGTAATTCTTCTGACTCAGCCTCCTGAGTAGCTGGGGTTATAGGCGTATGCCACCATGCCCGGCTAATTTTTTTACTTTTAGTAGAGATGGGGTTTCACCATGTTGACCAGGCTGGTCTTGAACTCCTGACATCAGGTGATCTGCCCACCTCTGCCTCCCAGAGTGTTGGGATTACGGGCATAGCCCCCATGCCCGGCCAGGAATCACTTTTGAGGTTTTTTTCATTTGTTTGTTTGAGACAGACTCTCACTGTGTTACCCAGGCTGGAGTACAGTGGTGGGATCTTGGCTCACTGCAACCTCTGCCTCTTGGGTTCAAGCGATTCTCGTTCCTCAGCCTCCTGAGTAGCTGGGACTACAGGTACGTGCTGCCATGCCCGGTTAATTTTTGTATTTTAGTAGAGATAGGGGTTTCACCATGTTGGCTAGGCTGGTCTTGAACTCCTGGCCTTAAGTGATCCACCTGCCTCGGTCTGCCAAAGTGCTAGGATTGTAGGCATGAGCCACCCCGCCTGGCACACTTTGAGTCTTTAAGGGCATCCTGGGAGAGATGAGGCCAGAGGTGAGAGGGAGAAGAATCCAGAGACGTCCATGGCCTGTGAAGATGCGTGGACAGTAAGGAATTATTTTTTGGTGGGAAATGGCCAATGAATATTTAGAAAAATTGATGTTTGACATTTAGCATTAGATTACTCCCCTGCAGTGGTTCTGTTACCCATTCAGCCCTCAGTAAAGGCTTGTCACACACGCTGCTGTGTGTTAGTGGTGCTTGGGGCAGTGGAGGACACAGCTGCAAATGCAGCAGAGGCAGGGCAGAGGGAGGTGGTCAGGAGCTGGCCACATTCCTGCATGGCTGCAGTCTGCTCCCAGCACAGGTGATGCTAGGACATTCCCTCGGCCCCCAAAGATGCTAATGGAGGTGTCTTTAAATTTCTTCCCCCTCCCCCCTTCCCTTCCCCTCCCCTCCCCTCCCGTCTCCTTTCCTTTCTCCTTTCCTTTCCTTTCCCTTCCCTTCTGTCTGGCTCTATCACCCAGGCTGGAGTGCAGTGGCATGATCTTGACTCACTGTAACCTCTGCCTTCCAGGTTCAAGCAATTCTCCTATCTCAGCCTCCCGAGTAGCCTGGATTACAGGTGCATGCCACCATGCCTGGCTAATTTTGTATTTGTAGTTTCACCATATTGGCCAGGCTGGTCCTGAACATTTGACCAAAGTGCTGGGATTACAGGCATGAGCCACCATGCCCAGCTTGACTTCAAAAAGTTTGTAAATTTTAAATTTTGAATACTTTTATTTTAGGTTCAAGGGTACATGTACAGGTTTGTTATGCAGGTAAATTGTATGTCCTGGGGGTTTGCAGTACAGATTACTTAATTACCCAAGCAATAAGCATAATACCTGATAGGTAGTTTTTTGGTCTGCACCCTCCTCCCATGGAAGGTGACTTTTTAAGGGGTTTGCTTGGAGGAATGGGGGAGACAGGCCAATCCCCATATCATATGTCTGGGTC
The DNA here is from genome assembly GCF_009761245.1 of Sapajus apella. Lineage (NCBI taxonomy): Eukaryota > Metazoa > Chordata > Mammalia > Primates > Cebidae > Sapajus > Sapajus apella. The sequence goes on from NW_022436996.1 coordinate 7,920,132, forward strand.
CTCCCCATAGTAGACAAATGGGTTACGTATATCATTACAACCCTTTGTGACCACAGCTGCTCATTGCCTGCCTCAATATCCATGATTCTTTTCCTTTTTAATAATGAAACCTCTGATGTTGAGCTAATCCCATGGCTTCCCAGAATAAGGACCACACTCACCAGCGCCCTTTGCAACTTGGCATTGCCCTGTGATTAAGCTCGGGCCAACAAGATGGGAGCGAAAGTGCCATGTGTAACTTCTGGGACGTGCCCTTCAAGGGAGGAGAGTTTCTCTTTCACCTCTCCTCCTCACTGCTGACTGAAGCATGAGGTGTCACGCTTAATATGGATAAGCCACGTGGTCAAAACCAACCAGGTCTCTAATGATGGAAGAGCTTCCATACCACACTGACCACTGCAGCTGCTGCCCGCTGGCCTGAGGCTGTCAAGAGAGGTAGGAAGAGGGGTATATGGGACCAGCCATGGTGTCTCCCTTCTCCAGCACCCTTTTCTCTCCCCTGAGCAGAGGAAGGCGAAGGGGACTCTTTCTGAGTCTGTGGATTAACCACAAGCCACTGGCATTCATAGGATGCTTGGGACTAATTCCAGAGCTTATTCATGGCCGTTCTGCCCTGAATTCATGGCCATTAGCCCCTCTTCCCTCAGCTCCTGGCAATCCCATACCAATCTTTCTTTGCATAAGCTTCTTATCAGCTCTACACCTGTTATAGCTGCTGGTCATCTGGTGTCATGATGTATCAGCCAGTGTGCAGTCATAAAAGCAGATATTACTCCAGATATTTCAATCAAAGAGGATTTAGTGCAGGGACTACTGGAAACATGGGTCACACATGTGGAAGATGGGCCGTCACAGTGGACAGGAGAAAGGCTGATGCTAATAGGTCATGAAGCTGCCGCTGCCCCTCAGAGAGAGCCCACGGCACCCTAATTGCTGCTGCGGGAGAGCTGCCGAGCGCGAGCCATTCTTGTGGTCCCCACAAAGCCACCAGCGCTGCTCAAAGTCACAGTAGCCTGCTGTAGTTGTGGCAGAAGCTGAGTGGGTCCCTCCCCTCCCCTCCCCTCCCCTCTCCTCCCCTCTCCTGTTATTGATTCTCGTTGGTGAAACTCAGCCATAGGCCAGTTGGTGAGGGAGTCTGAGATGTAATTTTTACAATTCAGAGTGAAGTGTGGAAAGGAGTGTGGGTATCAGGGCCAAAGGCCAATAATTGACTCACGGAGGAAAGTGCTCAGCTTTCCAGGTGACCCTCACCCTTTGTATTTTTTTTTTTGTTTTTTTGAATTAAAATTTATTTGTATTAGGGAAAATTTAAAATATATACAAAAGCACTAAGAACAGTATCATAACCCTTCAGATATCTCTCACGCAACTTTAACAATGATCAGTTTATGTCCAATCTTGTTTCCTCACACCCTCCACTCCCCAACACCAGATTATTTTGGTGCAAATCCCAAACAGCATATAATTTCATCTGTAAATATTTCAGTTTTTCTAAAAGATGAGGATTCAAAAAAATACATAGCCGCAATAGCATTACCACATCTAAGACAGAGTAATTCCCTGATATCATCAAATATTTAGTTAGCGATCAGACTTCTTCAGTTGTTTCATTCATCTATATCTCTGTACACACACACACACACACACAGACACACACACACACACACACACACACACACACACACACACACACATAGATATATATATATATATATATATATATATATATATATATATATATATAATAGAGACAGGGTCTTGCTATGTTGCCCAGGCTGGACTTGAATTTGTGGGCTCAAGTGATCCTCCTGCCTCATCCTCCCAAGTAGCTGAGACTACAGGCAAGCACCGCTGCATCCAGCTTCATACATTTTTGAAATAGTTCTCTTTATTTGAACCAGAAACCAAATAAGATCTATCCACTGCAATGGGTAGATATGACTCTTAAGTACCTTTTAATCTATGGGGTCATCCTCCATGTTTTTTTGTGTGTTTTGTTTTGATTGAAGAATCTAGGTTGCTCATTCGTTAGAGTTTTCTACAGTCTGAATTTTGCTGATTGTATCCTCATGATGTGGCTCAACATTAGAGGGGGCCAACAGGCCCAGTTTACTCACTGCTAAAACCGAGAAAGTCCTGAGCAAACCAGAATGGTTGGTCGCTCTACATTTTTCTCTATCATCTGTATTTCTCATAAGTTTCTAGTTAAACCTAGAGACTTTATCAGACTCAGGTTTCAATTTTTGTCAAACGTATTCCCTAGTTAGTGGTGTGCTATTCCAACAGAGATGAAGAAATAGCTGGCTGTCTCTCTTTCTCCAATTTAGTAGCTAAAAATGATGTTTGCTTAAATCTATTAATTCATTACAGGTTGCGAAATAGTGATGTTCTAATTTATCTTCCTTTTTATTTATTAGCTGGAATTCTCTTATAGTGAGAAATGAACTCTCAGTAACTATTTGGTTACCTAGAGGTAAAGTTCATATAGTGAAGGCGATGTGAACATGCAATTCATTCCCCTTTATTTGCTAGCTTTTCAAATATGGTTTCTTGACATCTCCCCAAAGTGAAGAATGAGTTTCCTCTAATGATATTATAAACTCATATGCTGGAAAAAAAAAACAATGTATTTCAATCCTTCATCATCATTATCATTATTGATCTCACAAGTTTCCATCTTTGGTCATTGGGAACTTATGTTCAGATTGGTTCCTGAATTATTTTGACATGACCCTGGTGGTTTTTCTTTTCCCAAACACAGCTTTATTGAGGTGTAGTAGACAATCAAAGGGTTGCACATGTTTAATGTGTATAATCTGATGAGTTTGGACATGTGCCCATACCAGTGTTACCATGTCCACAATTGGGGTGATAGATCCAAAACCTCCCAGAGTTTCCTTGAGGGCCCTTTGTGGGTGTTAAGAATACTTAGCATGCGATCTTGATAGTGTCCTTGTTTTATGATATTACAAGATGTTCCAAACCAAATCATTTTGTACATTTCCTGTCCTGATCTTGGAGATAGCCATTTCTCTGATGAGTCTTGGTTCTTTTTAATAGGAAATGTGTTTATAGCTAGGAGTTCTCATTACTAGTAGACTGGTCTAGGGCCTTTCAATGGCTAGAGCTAGGAAATAAGCAATCCTTTTAAGACATTATATAATGTGTTCATGCTGTTACCACGAATTCTAATTCAGAACTACAGAGTTTTAATTTAACCTCATTGATCTTACATCTTTATCTCCTTTTTCCCACACTGAAAATCCTGACTCTTAATGGCACAAACATCATCACTCATTGGCTTTATCTTACAACAAACACACATGCAATCATCTCAGAGCAATAATACCAACCACCACAACTAACACTATGGTGACTGGAAATCGTCTGTGATATTTTTGAAGTTCTTTTTGTCCTTAATATATCCAACTAGGGATGTATAGTGAAATTACTGTGTTTAAGTTGGTTGGAATAATTCTTTCTTGCGTGGTTATGTTCCATAATTATGGTTCATTTCTGTAATTTCCCCTTTCATTTTTAGGGCTTGCTTTTTAAGTTTAATTCTAAAGTTGAATCTGCAAAGCAAAGCATATTCAAAGAAGTCTCGTTTCTATGCCTGTCCTCATCTAGTCTATGCCCCTCCTCCCCCAGAGATAACTGTTAAGGTATTTTTGTTTGTCCTTCGAATATTTTTTAAAATTAGTAAGTGTATGTTATGGATGCTTCTAGTTTCCCTACTTGCATTTTTCAGATGAATGAAAGCGTCCATATGTACCTTTTTCTTCCTTGCTCGATCCACTTAGTATCTGGAGAGGAGTCCACATCAGTAAGAAGAGACGCGCCTCATTCCCTCACAGCTGTGAAGTATGTCATCGTAGGGATGTGCTGACTCAAACAGTCCCCTGGTGGTTGCCGTTTGTTTCCAGTACTTTGTTGGTGTTACAAAGTTCTGCTACGATACATAGCCTTGTGCAAACATCTTTTCATATTTTTACTAGTATATCTTTGGGAGAAATTCCAAGATTTGCTGAGTCAAAGGTTAATGCATATGTAATTTTTAAAAATATTGCTAAAATTCCCACCAGCAATGTGGGAATACTTCTTTCTTTAATCTCACCGACAGACTATGCGGTCACACTTTTGGATCTTTGCCCAATTTGAGAGATGAGAAATGGTATCTGTGTCTTTTTAATTTGTATGTTTCCATCACAGGTTGAGTTCCCTGGGGGCAGACTCTGAGACAGGAGACTGGAAGGAGGGAGAAGAAGGAGGACTGGGTAGAGGGACAAGTCGGTCTGTGACTTGACCTCAACAGAGAGCTCAGCTGAGCCCACAGGGACCTCTAGGGCTGGCAGAGCCCTTCAGAGATGCTGCGTAGGAATGATGGGCTTGGCTGTTCTAGCCCGTGTTAATCCATCACTGAGTGCGGGCTGCTCCGGAAGGAGGTGTGACCTTGGGTGAGGCAGTTGTTTTCCTGCCAAGGCAAATCCATGGGAGGGCTGACGGCAGAGGGCCATCCTCTGGTGGCACTTTCCATAAGTAGGTATTGTGACATTCACTTCAGAAGGACAATCTGGGTGGCATATGACAGCATCCGCCCTCATCGCTTAATTTATCTAGAATATCTACTTTAATGATTTTGTTAAGTTTTCTACAGGCGTCTATCTATCTATCCATCCATCCATCCATCCATCTATCTGTCCATCTATGTCTCTATGATCTATCAATTGTCTTTCTATCATCTATCAATCATATATCTATCTCTATCATCTATCATTTGTCTATCAGTTGTCCATCTATTTATCATCTATCATCTTTATATCTATCAATCTATTAGTCATCTATCTATCTATCTATCTATCTATCTATCTATCACCAGCTAGATAGCTAGCTACCTATCTACCTATCTAGTTGATTTGTCTTGGATTGAGATAGGTGTGTTAAATATTTATTTATTTTTTAAAGAAACATGTTTCCGTATATTTCTCCTGTCATCTCTTGTAGTTTGTGCTTCATGAAGTTGTTGTTAAGCCACGGCCATATAAGTGGTGCTTACTGTTAGATCTCCACCATTACTGCAGACTTTGGGATTCTGTAGCCTCCTTCTGTGTCACATTTAATGCTCTCTGAATTCTACCTTGTTGAATAGAAAGATGGTGACTCATAATTCCTTTTAATTTTTATTTCCCTGTTATATCTTTCAATAGTATTGAATATTTTGATATTCTTTCATTTTTAAACGTGCACAATCTCTTTGTATTAGTATTGCCTCTGATATATAGCATAATATTGGATTTTTCCTTTTTAGCCAATATGGATACCTTTTTCTTCTAACAGCTGAGTTAAGCCCAATTATATTGATTGATCTGATCTATATGTTTGACCTCAGTTCTGTCACATTGTTTTAATATACATATAATCATATACACATATCTATATATTGATACATCAATGTGATTAATTTTATTTGCTTTCTTTTGGTATTTAGGAAGGTTTGAATTTTTGTTCTAATGAATACCTTTATTCTGATTCCTTTATATGACACTTTTAGCTTGCTAGTTTTGGCTATTTTCTGTCAGTTCCCTACTTCGAGCAATACTAAAATTGGCTAGTAACATCTTCTCCCTCCCTCATCTCTCCAGCATGTATTCTGAAGCGGTACTCTTTTGACTTTCTGTTTCTACCTATAAGGCAACCAGCAAGTTTGTTTTACTTTTTATCCACTTTCCCCACTCTCTCCGTTTTCTTTTTCTCCAGGGATGATGTCTGTCTCTGTCATCCAGGCTGGAGTGCAGTTGTGTGATCAGAGCTTACTGTGGCCTCGAACCCCTGGGTTTCTGTGATCCTCCTGCCTCAGCCTCCTGCGTAGCTGGGGCCACAGGTGCCACCACTATACTGGGCTCCCTCCTGATTTGTGATTGTTGTCATCTATCCACAGTGTCAGAACACAGCCGTCGCTTTCTACAGGACCGCCATTATAATTATCGTTTCATCTTGGCACTGAACTTGTATGAACAGCTTTTCAGTCATTTGTGTTGTTTGAAGCCTGTTCTTTAGTGGTTTCTTCAGTAAAAGTGTCTGAGAGTAACACTGCCTGAGTTCTCGAACATTTGCAGACATAACGAAAATCTGTCTACAGCCTTTCCACTTAAAGATTGTCTTGGCTCACATTGTCTTTCCTTGAGTACCTAGAATATTTTACTCCATGGTCTTCTGGCATGAAGTTTGGCCACTGAAAAATCAAAATGCAACCTCATCTTTGCTCCGCTTCCTTCTGTCAGTAACTTGGTCTGTTAAGCTGGACATCCAAAGATTTTTTTTCCTTTCAAAGTGCGATAGTCCCACTAGCATATGTCCCAGTTGGCTGTCCCGGGATGAGTTTCCTAATTGTACAATGTGCTTCCATATGCAACACATTATGCAGTTTTACGTATCTTTATTAGGCCCTATTTCTAAAGAAAGCTACATCCACAGGGACCAGGTGGACAGGGATTTTTGGGGACATGATTTAACTCAGTACAGGGGTCTTAGGTTAAATAATTATATAATAGGGAGACTTCTTAGCTAAAGAGAAACAAAAGGAAAATTCTAAATTTAGTTTTTCATATTGTTCTGTTCTGTGGCTTTTGTTTTCTTCTTGGGGATTTTCATTATATGAACACTTCATCTTCTTGGTCCGCCTCCTGTTACTGTCTCTTGAATTCTTTTCATTGCCTTATTCATACCTTTTGACTAAAACTGTTTTCTTTTTCATCCTTAATTTCATTAAGACATTACCCACTACATCTAATTGCATCAACATTTCTTCTAATTTAGACTTCATTTCTAAAATACTTTCATTTCACATCTGAGTCTCTTCTCTCTTTCATATGATTGTTATTTCCTTATTTTGGAGCTTTTCTACTTCTGACTCATGATGGTCTTCATAGCATTCATCATTTTGTGTATTTTTGAAACATGAAGGAGCCAGTCTTGGTTTGCGCTTTGGCCAAGTCATTCTGGTCGGTGTGCCGTCATTGTCTGTAGGATATCATTTGGCTTCTTGTCCCTTTTTTCTCAAATTAATTTGGAATGATATTTATGTAAAATTCTTTCCCACTGCTCATGCTTAAGTTAAATGAGTTTTCTCTGTACTTTTGGGGAGGAGGTTGGGCTAGGATAACTTTTTTGGACTTTGTGACTCTGGAGTCTGGTTTCTGTTCTTTCACACGGGGTTAGAAGATACGGACCCACTTTCTGAGCACTCTCTCTCCTCTGATCTCCTCCCCAACTTTATTTATTTATTTATTTTTATTTATTTATTTATTTATTTATTTATTTATTTATTTATTTTTTGAGACGGAGTTTCACTCATGTTACCCAGGCTGGAGTGCAATGGCGCGATCTCGGCTCACCGCAACCTCCGCCTCCTGGGTTCAGGCAATTCTCCTGCCTCAGCCTCCTGAGTAGCTGGGATTACAGGCACGCACCACCATGCCCAGCTAATTTTTTGTATTTTTAGTAGAGACGGGGTTTCACCATGTTGACCAGGATGGTCTCGATCTCTTGACCTCGTGATCCACCCGCCTCGGCCTCCCAAAGTGCTGGGATTACAGGCTTGAGCCACCGCGCCCGGCCTTCCTCCCCAACTTTAAAGTGGGCCTTGTCTTCCCTTTGTCCCCACTGGCCCTGACCCAATCAATCCGCATTCTTTTCTAGCCAGTTTTTCCCAGTGCTGGGTTTGGACTCAGAAGGGAGCTGTGCTGTCTCAGTGTGCAGAGTTCCCAGGGCCCAGGTCACTCCAGCACAGTTCCATCTTACTGAGGTCCCCTTGTTCTCACCTCTCACTCGGCACCTGCACACCCCCCACCCGGTGTTGGCTGCTGCGCTCTGACAGGCCTGCAGGGAGTCCCTGGACACGCAGCAGATGGGCTGTGTTGTTATGATCCCTGGGCCCAGCAGAGGCCCAGCTGTTTTTTCTGCTCTTCCTCCTGCACAACTGTTTATGTCACGCTGTTCTTGACGCTATCAGCAGTTTGCCCGGACACATTCATATGTTGGGTTTGTGAGTTTGTGGGAATACATTGTCACCCGGATTTGTTGTAGATATTCTCCACAGATCTACAACAGAAATAGTTTTCAGGAAGGGTTTTGGTTTTGCTATTCTGGTTCTGTTCTCTTTTATGTGGCGATATGGTGATATACATACATACATATATATATATATATATATACACACACACACATATAAATTTTATATATATATATATATATATTTTTTTTTTTTTTTGAGACAGGGACTCACTCTGTTGCTCAGGCTGGAGTGCAGTGATGCCATCATAGCTCATTGCAGCTTCTAACTCCTGGGCTCAGGTGATCCTCCTGCTTCAGCATCCAGAGTAGCTGGGACTCTAGATGTGAGCCACCATGCCCAGCATTGAGTTGTTTGTTTATTAAACAAACAAGCAACTGTGGGCCATTAATATCTGTATCCTATCCTGTTTATTAATTGAGGTTATTAAGAAATTATAAGTGTAATATATACCTGGTGGCATTAATGAAATGCTAGTTAAACGCTGTATCCTATGTGCGGGAAATGTCCTATTTAGGGCAAAGTGTCCAAAGGGCACAGACTGAGTAAACATCATAAAGATTTCAGGGTTGAATTCAGTTTCCTAGGGCTGCTATAAACAAATGCCACAAACCCGGTAGTTCTAAGCAGCAGAAGTGGACACTCCGGCACTCCTGGAAGACAGAAGTTGAAAGTGTTGGCAGGCTGTGCTTCCTCTGAAGGGACCAGGGAGGTCTCCTCTCACCTCTCCCAGCTTCTGGTGGTTGCCAGCAATCGTTGGCATCTTGATAACATCTGTAAATGCCCTATTTCTAAAGAAAGCCATGTTGATAGGGACCAGGTGGACGTGGATTTTGGGGGATATGATTTAACTAGTTCAAGGATCTTAGGTTAAGTAATTATATAATAGTTAACCTTCTTAGATAAAGAGACTTCTTAGATAAAGAGAAACAAAAGCCTTCCAGAAATAGAGTCAGGAGACCTAGGCCCAGCTCTTCCAACCCCTGGCGTCGGCAACATGACCACTGAATCCCTATTAATGAGTTTCTTTTTAAAAGCCTGAAACCCTCCTGTAGGCTGAGAGGGAAACGAGTCAGAATAGGTGCCAAAAGCTATAAATTTTCTCTGTCTGGGGCTATTATTCCATTGCCTACAGGCACATACTTGGCAGCTCAGAGTAAATCAGTCACATTCACCAGTCCAGGTGGATGCACTGGTTATTTCATTAATTGGATGTGCATGGTTCAGGGTCCTCGCTCCTGCATGGGGCGCCTGCCAAATTGTTGGCAGTCTAGGAATATCCCAAGGAACTTTTCTGACTTATAAATAGAATTGTTATAATCACACATGGCACCCTTGTTCTGCCACCAAGGCTACCTCTCATCAGTGTATTTTAACAGCAACCACCACCACAACGAGAAGGTGCTACAGCAGCAACTCCGTTCCAACTCACCACTTCCGGACAGCGTTTTATGTCTTTAGAACATTTCCAGCCGCTTCACAATGAACATGGAACAGTCTCTTAGCTAGTTGGCACGGTCTTATGCATGATTAATATGCTCTTTGTCTTTCCGTATCATTTTTAAAAGATTTGCAGCGCTTCTCCAGGAACTTTAATTCTACTGGAAATCGCACACTGAAGTTCTGATGTTTGAGACCCAAGGTAGACTGGTAGGATAGAGTTAGCTCTTTATTCTCCCAAGGTCACAATTACCCAGTCTGTTGCACGCCATCCTCCACCATTCTCACAACTTTCCATTCATTCTTCATTAATGTCATACCGACTTCTCACCAGCCTCACAAGTCAGCCTCTCAATTCTGTGTTACCAACCGTTCACCTCTCAACCACAGGCCACTGTCCCCAGCAAGGCCTTTTACATTTATGTGGAGCATGCTCTTGGGACTTAATGAACAGTAATTTGGACCATTCGTGTGCTTGCCTCTGTCCCTGCATGCATCTTTCTATTTCTGCATGTCTTTTCATACATCCTTCTCTCCTGCCGGCCTTCTCTTTAATTCTCCATTTCCTTTGGTAAGGAGATCTATCTAGTCTGCTTTCCTTCTATGCCTTTCTCTAACAGGGGTATCAGGCAGACCTGACTTGCAGACAATAGAACCAACTCTAGCTGTTTAAATCAGAAAAGGATTTAATACAGAGAATTAGGTGCCTACAAAATTGTTGCCAAATTGGAAGACTGTTTCCAGACCCAGCTTTCAGAACACCACCAAGGAACTGGCCCAACAAGGGAACTGCTACCTCTTCCATCAACCAGGAAGCAGACACCAGAATCATCCACTAACTGCAATCCAGAATCAGGAGGCCATGACTATGCCTGTTTCTCCCCAAACACAACACCATTTATTGTGATCTGTAGGCAAAAACGTTGTTGTCACAATTGTTGGTGGAAAATAGATGCCTTCCATGCTGCTGCCTCTCTACTTAACTCAGTTTTGAGATCTAGTCTATGGAGGCGCGCACTTTACCTGGAAGAACGGATGGGTTGGAGTGGAGCTCAACAGTAATTCATGGGCAATGGAAAATATTTGGTTAGAGACTCAGAGGCTCGGCAGGGACAGAGATGGGTGATTGGTAAAAGAGCAATCTGAGGAACAGGGAGGTGGGTGGACCCTGAACATGTGAGGATATTTGTGTCCCACGTGAATGCTCACTTCAGAAGAGGCTCTCAGTAAACACGACCCACCCTGTGGACATTGGTCAGCCTCCCCTCCGCTTCCCTCAGCCATCCCAGTGATTTCTCAATGGGCCCATGTACAAAATGCTTGTGGCAGCAGAGACAGAGGCTATGCACGGGCTCAATGCTGTGGATTTTCCCTCACCAAGTCTGATGTGCATCCTGCTAGTGCTAAGTGCTCAGCTGCTTCTTCCTCTTCTTCCTCTTTCTTCTTTCTTATTTTTTTTCTTTTTCTTCTTCTTTTTTTTTTTTTTTTGAGATGGAGTCTCCCTCTGTTGCCCAGGCTGGAGTGCAGTGGCACGATCTTGGCTTACTGTAACCTCAGCCTCCTGGATTCTAAGCAATTATCCTGCCTCAGCCTCCTGAGTAGCTGGGATTACAGGTGTGCACCACCATGCCTGGCTAATTTTGTATTTTTAGTAGAGATGGGGTTTCACCATGTTGGCCAGGCTGGTCTCAAACTCCTGACCTCAGGTAATCTGCCCACCTTGGCCACCCTAAGTGCTGGGATTACAGGCGTGAGCCACCACACCCAACCTGAGCTTCTTAATAAGCGTCTTCTTGACCATGACAGTATTACACCCAAATTACTTCTAACCAAGGAAGTGATTTTACATCAAAAGAGTGGAACTCTGGATGGACATTCGCAGGATTCCACTGTCTGGCAATGTACTCTCAGATCACCTGAACTGCTGCCCTGATGAAGGGAATGGCCTGATGGAGACCCATTCCAGGCACTGCCTACTAATGTCACAGGGCCAAGGCTGTTGCTCTCCTGAGCCTTATTTATACCCACCTCTGCCCTGTCTTAGCCCTTTTCTCTTTCCCCTGCTCCCTGAAATTTTCACTCTCCAATGTGTCCTATGAACCACTGTTCTACTGGGGGTAAACTTCACGGTAAACTCATTTCTTTCTCTCACTCTACCTTCATATGAACTGAAGCCTTGCTCTCTGTCTTCTGAACACATTTTTTTCTTTATGAGACAGAGTCTTCCTCTGTCACCCAGGCTGGAGTGCAATGGCACAGTCTCGGCTCACAGCAAACTCTGCCTCCCGGGTTCGAGTGATTCTCCTGCTGCAGCCTCCCGAGTAGCCAGGATTACAGGATCCTGCCACCATACCTGGCGAATTTTTGTACTTTTTTAGTAGAGATGGGGCTTCACCATGTTGGCCAGGCTGGTCTCGAACTCCTGACCTCATGATCTGCCCATCTCGACCTCCCAAAGTGCTGGGATTACAGGTGTGAGCCACTGCGCCCGGCCGTGAACACATTTTTATTAGACAAGACACTTTGTATTGCAAGTTGCAGAAACCCAGCTTCAACTAGCTTATACTAAAAGAGAATTTATTGGCTGCTCTAACAGGAAAGGGACCTTACTGGTTTTAGGTTTGGCTGGATTTTCATGTTCAACTGATGCCCTCAGAGCTCAGTGTCCCTCCAACTTTGGCTCTGCTTTACTTTTGTTGGGTTCATTCTTTGGCAGTATCTTTCTGTGGCTTTAAGAAAGCCATTGGCAGCTCCAGGTTGTGATCTTTACAAATCCAGCTCTCATGAGAGAAGCCCTATCTCTCTAAAATAGAAATAACAAGGCTGGATGCAGCGGCTCACACCTTTAATCCCAACACTTTGGGAGGCCGAGTTGGGAGCATTGCTTGAGCCTAGGCGTTTGAGACCAGCCTAGGCAACATAAAGAGACCCCATCTTTACAAAAAAAAAAAGTTAGCTGGGTGTGGTGGCATGCACCCGTAGTCCCAGCTACTCAGGAGGCTTAGGTAGGAGGATCACTTGAGCCCAGGAGTTTTTGAGGCTGCAGTGAGCTATGACAGTGCCACTGTACCTTAGCCTAGTCAACAGAGTGAGACTCTGTCTCTGAAGAAAAAGAAGTAAAACAAAATCAGCAGCATCAAATGGAATATTGGCCCTTCTTGGGCCATGTGCCCATCCTTCTTGAATTAATCTAGGATGTGCAGGCATGAGCCATGTGATTCTTCCTTTGTGGGGTGGTTGAACCCTGCAAAGCTGTGCAAGAGGCAGTTTCCAAAAGGAAGGATAGTTGGGCTGCTGGAGCATAGCAGAGCCCACCGTGACGCTGCATTTCCCGTCCCTGCCCTTCATGCCGCGAGTGCCTTTCTTCCTCCTCCAGTCTGCACCTGCATTCTAGCTGCCATGTCCTATTTCTTGCGGGCGAGTGTGCCCATACTTTCGTACTTGATTAACTCAGATAACTCCTGTCTAGACTGAGAAATCAAACTCATCTGCCCCCTAGAATCTCCTGTGTGATGCTTCCTGATCACAATCTGTGAATGACAAAACAAAAAACCCTTTAGAAAGTAATAGCAGGAAACTAGAAGCACCAAATCTAAAGGAAAACATGAGTTCATGTTTCCTTTGAAACATGAACTAAAATGAAGAAGTTCTATTTATCAAGAGACATCTTTGGGGAGTAATCAAATTCCCGCAATGACGAGGACATGTTGCAAAGACACAGGAGCCAGCCTGAATGAGCTTGCAGTGGCCAAAGCTGGAACAATTCAAGCAGCAAAGTAAATAACAATAGTACTGAATTACAAGCTAAAGAATAAAATAAATATCCACAAGTACAAATGGATATAAATGCGTGATTGAATATGTAAACAAAAGGGGAAGAAGGGATAAATCTTCCATACAGAAGAGTTCTAATGTAGGTAGAAATTACCCCCTCCAGAAATATGGGTTTCTGTATGAGCTAGACTTAGGGACTTGCTTCCAAAGAATGGAATATGGAAAGGGAAGAAGAGTCACATCACAGTGGGAAAGTCTTAGCCAAATCCTCAAAGCTTATATTCCCAATGATAAGTCATGCTGAGACCACGTGCCCTAGAAATGAACTGAGGAGATCACGCCTCACTTCCATGGTTCACGTCTAAACCTATATGTGCAGTCTAATCATTCAAAGACACCAGACAAGCCCAAAATGAGGGACATTCTGCAAAATATTTCATCTTTAAAAGGGTCAGGATCCTAAAAAAGGACTAAGAAACAGTCACACATGGGAGGAGACCTAGGGAGACATGACAATGAAGTGAAATATGGTGTCCTGGGTTGGGTTTTGGATTTTGAAACAGAAAAAGAACATGAGTGGAAAGAGTGGTGAAGTGTGAAGAGAGTTTCGTTTAATTAAGAGTATTGCACCCCTGTTAATTTCTCAGTTTTGACAAATGTACTGTGGTGATTTAAGATGTCAACACTAGGAGAAGCTACGTGAAGGTTTATGGAATGCTCTGCATTATCTTTGCAACTTTTCTGTAAATCTAAAATTATTCCAAAATAGAAGTTTATTAAAAATACAGTCGTAAGTCCTGGTGCGGTGGCTCATGCCTGTAATTGCAGCATTTTGGGAGGCCAAGACAGGCAGATCATTTGAGATCAGGAGTTTGAGACCAGCCTGGCCAACATGGGGAAACCCCATCTCTACTAAAAATACAAAAGTTAGCCGGGTGAGGTGGTGCACGCCTGTAATCCCAGCTATTGCAGAGGCTGAGACAGGAGAATCCCTTGAACCTAGGAGGCGGAGGTTGCAGTGAGTTGAGATCACGCCGCTGCACTCCAGCCTGGACGAAAAAGTGGGACTCTACCTTAAACCAAACCAAACCAAACCAAACCAAACCATCTGTAAAGAGGAAAAACAGTTGGGTTACAGAGGGGAAGAAGATATGTGCAGTGCACATAACCTACAGAAGACTCCTATTCAGAATGTACAGAGTCCTTACAAATCAATATGAAAAAAGCATTGGCGTCAATAGAAAAATGATTAAAAGAACAGAACAAGCACATTGCAAAACGGGAAAGCCAAATGGCCAGGAAATGTGAAAAAGTGCCTTGTCTCATTAGGGAACTGTGTGTGAATTATTTTTTTGCTTTGTGGCGCGTTCCTTCCTCGCGCACTCCAAGTTTGTGGAAGTTGGAGCTTCTCTGCCCTCCTTCACAGCTGTCACTTCCTTTGTTTGCCTTTCATTTCACTAGACTGTCTAATCTGTTTCCCCCTTCTGGGTTCTCCAGCACTTTCTCGTGCTGCTTCCAGTTTTGTCTTCATTTCTGTGTTGATTTAAATTTTGATTCTACTCTTTCCTGGGTTTTGCCAACTTTCTTTTCATATCCTTCTGTTTTCTCACCATCTCTTTCTTGAGCTGTTGCTTCATTAAGTTTAAAACATTCATGGCAAAATATTTGGATATGCTTTTCATCTGTTCATTGCAATACATTTTTGACAAGTGTTTTTCATCTGCCATTTTTTTCTCTCATTTTTAGGCTATAATATTTTTGTATAGATTATGTATAGATCTAAATATTATCCTTCTTTGAGACAGACAAGTTTTCTTGGACCAGATATTTGCAGGAGGTTCATAAGAGGTAGGGGCTCGGGCTGTTCTAGGCTGGCAAAAATGAACCTGTGAATTATTTAAAAAAAAACCCTGAATTTGTTTAATATTTTCTTTTCTCCACTCAGTAGGGATCGGAAGGTGTGGAGCTGTCCACAGTGAAAAGTCTTTGTTCCGCTGTTGCCATAGGATGTGTATGACTTCCATCTTTCTGGTAACAAACACTGAAAACTTAATGCGCATTTGGCTTAAAATAATACAACATTATATCTTACAGTTCTGTAGATCCAAAAGGGGTCATAGTGGGCAAAATGGGTCATGACCCCTTTTTGGGTCTCCAGAACTGTAAGATATAAAGTCGTGTCAAAATGTTTGCAGGGCTATATTCTTTCTGGTGGCTCTAGGGAGGAAGCCGCTTCCTTGTCTTTTTCAGTGCCTGGAGGTCACCTGCATCCCTTAGCTTATGGACCGGTCCTCCATCTTCAAAGGCAGAAGCACAGCATCTCCAGATCTCTCTGTCTCTGACATTCCTGCCTCTCATAACAACCCTTGTGATTACATTGGGCCCACTTGGAAAATCCAGGCTAATCTTAGCATCTCAAGATCCTTCATTTAATCATACCTGCGAAGTCCCTTTTGGCAAGTAAAGTAGTGTGTTCCCAGGTTTTGGGGATTATAATGAGGACATCTTGGTGAGGGCACTCTTCTACCTACCATGGGGGTCACAGTCTGGATTAGGATGCTTGTTATAGGTGGCCTTGGGTCAATGGCTGAAGAAGGGAGGAGGGGAAGCAGGAATGAGAAGAGGCAGATGTTGAGCTGGGATGCAGCCTGACAGCCTCTGCTTACTCATGAGGAGGCCCAGGGCTGAAAGGAACAAGAGAGTTGTCCTGGTTTGGACAGATGTGGTGGGCTTTGATACTTCTGCTTCCATCGGTCTTTGTATATGGGTTGCACACAGGCTGGTGTGACCTGGATGAGCAGTGGTCCTCATCTGAAGAAGCCCTGGGGAGGCTGATAGCTGGGGGCTGCCCCTGAGGGCACTTGCAGAAGGTGGGACAGGTGCTCCTCCAGCTCTCTCTTGGCTGAGGGGATTGGTGAGTGAATAGGAGCGAGGTATAAAGGAGAGCTTTGCACATATAAAGACATTCTTTTGGGTTGAGTTCTCTAGACTGGGTTTAGGGGAGGAAAAAGATTCCCCAGCCAATATAATCAATTTAGGACTATCTTTGAAGAAAGGGAGTTAGCATGGAAGGGGAAAACATTTGCCTTGGAGTTGGACTGATTTGGGTTCAAATATGAGCTCCAACATGTGCTGGCTATGTGACCTCAGAGTCATTGCTAAAGGGCCTCATTTATTGCATCTGTAAAGTGGTAGCGAGAGGATCTCCCCATATGAGGTCATGCAATTTAAGGATATGTGAAAAAGCTTGGCAAGTGTTTAGTTAGGTTAAGCTGTGCTCACTGCTGCAGCGAGCCAACTCCAAAACCTCAGAGGCTTAACCACAGTTTATTTCTCATTAGTGTGAGGTCCCACACAGCACTCCTCCATGCCGTGACAGGGGTCGAGCAGCTTACATCCTGTGGCTCTGCCCTCTCAGCGGGCAGCCTCTGCCACGTAGAGACAGAATAGATACACCAGCTTGGAGCCAGTTTCATGGCCCCACTGAAATTCCCAGGAGGACAGGAAACACGAGGGAGGCTGATGGGCTGACTCTCATAGCTTAGTTCTCTACTCCACAAACATGACATTTTACACTTTCCTTTGAATGAGAACCCCGTAACAATTCCTTTAGCAAATTCCACAGTGGCCTCAGATGTCCTATTAGAAAAGGAGGTTCACACTTTCACACTCAGGCCTGGAGTGGGCGCAGGATTGTGATGATGAGGCTGGCAGTAAGGACATTTAAAAAAAAGATGTCTAAATTTCTCAGAAGGAGAAAGGAAACGAAAAAAGATGAGAGAAATTAAAAACTCTGGGAAAATGAACCTGGACTGGTGGTGAATGTACGTTCTTTACTGCTGGAATGTTCTTTTGAATCCATGTAAAATGAAAATCCTCTCCACCACAGACCAGATGGATGGAGCGGAGCATGCTTAACTTCATTGGACAGTACCTGTTATAGGCGAAACCTGTCTTCTAGCTACTTCCATCTGTGGGTCCTGCTCCTTCTTCCAGCTGCTCCATCAGCCCAGCCCCTGACAACGACTCAGATATGTTAGGCAGATGCTCCGGTCCCCTCAACCTTTTCTTCTCTGGGCAAAACAACCCTTAACACTGCAACCACTCATGGAAGGATAGAATTTCGAGATGCTGGCAAGACACAGCAAGACGGCCCTTACTAGCTGGCTTCATGAGTCTGCAGAGCTTAATCCTTGGCTGTCCCCGTGGGGACAAAAGAAGGGCCCCCTCGAGAGTTTGGTTACTAGAATCAGTGAAAACGGCAGGAGACAGGGGGCCTTCTAGGCCAGAGGTAAACCAGAGAGGTGACTTTAATAAAGCTAAATAAATAATGCGAGCAGAGGAAGGGTGACCTAGGGATGGATGCCCCGCAAAATGGGGAGTCCAAGAGATGGGTGTTGACGGTGTCTGTCCAGCACTGTCGGGGGAGCGGTGTGTGGCACGGGATTTGAGTGTCGTGAGCATCTAGGATTCTAGGATGCTGGCGTGCTGACCTCTGGCAGGGAGAGTCGTCAGGCCATGTCATAGCATGGGGGAAATTCCCTCCAATATTAGCACCCGCCATGGATTTGATTCCATGTTCACCAGGCAGTGTTTAGTTTAACAATCTTACTTCCCAGTTCCCTGATCCTGGGAAGGAGAGTGTTCTGGTGGGAAGGTCATTCTGGTGGCTGGAGTGGCAACGAATCCACGGGGCCCTGGTTCATATGTCAGCCTATTGCAGGCAGGAATTGTTCTCTGCTAGAACGATTGCCCATGGGGGCTGTGCACCGCTGGCTGCCCCCTCATCTACTTTCCATTCTTCCCTGTTGGTAGAATCCATGTGCCCGCTAAAAAAACTCTCTGCCCCAGACCCTCCTGAAGCTCAGGGGAGCCGTGTGCCATAGTTCTGGCCGATGCAATGTGGGCAGAAGTTTATAGGGAACGTGTCCTTTTTCAGGATAACAAAGGTAAAGCCTTGCTAGAGAAAATGTTTTTGCCCTTCCCGTTTCTTTCTACCTAGAACATGATTGTGAGGCCTAAAAGTGCAACAGCGATTTTGTGACAATGAAGACAGAAGTCACACTCAAGGATGTCAGAGAAAGAAGAGAGAGAAGGGCTCTGCTTCCTTGGTGACATTCATGAGACACTGCCCCAGCCCGGACTTGCTTTGCTCTGGGCATTGTAGAAAATAAGCCCCGCCTGTTTAAGCCAGAGTTGGTGGTGTTCTTCACTGATGCAGGTACTGAGTGGAGTTTCTGGGTTAGCAAAGCTGAGACAACATCCTACGATATAGTCAGTGCCCAGGGTGATGCATCTGCGAGGGTCCTTGGTGGTTTTCCCCTTGGATACTTCTCAGTGTTTTTCTGATCGTAAATATAACTCACATTCTTAATGAAAATTCAGATGACACAGTGAATTTTAAAGAATAAAGAAAAAAATTTCCTTAAGCCTACCACCCAGAGATAACCATTGTTTACATAGTGGTGAATGTACTTGGAGATACCTGTGGGTCTGGTCTATATAGGTAACACATTTTTAGAAACATAAATAGGATTGCATTTTGAAACTTGCTATTCACTCTACAGTGTATTACGAACCTCTTTTTAGTGATTTTGTTAAGAAAATCCATTCTGAATGTTGTCTGACTTAATAAATATCTACATTATTAATGTTAGCTCTTTTCACACTTAAATACTGTTATTTAATCTATTACACTATAATTGAGCTGATCGAGCCTCCGTGGGTATTGAATTTCTGGTATTATGTGTAGGGCTGCTGTGCGGGGTCTCGAAGTATGTGTTTGAGAACTTCCTGATCCTCTCCCAAGGGGCATCTGTGGGAGTGGGTTTGCTGGCTCAGAGCGATGCAGGCCCCAGGTTCTCTCACTCCCTGCCCTGCACCCTGGCCTGCTTTGCGCTGTGGGGTCCCTGCCCCTGCATTGTGGGATGTTTGTGGAGATGGTCCCGGCTTTGCTGACTTCTGCATGTCTGCACTCTCCGGTTCAAAGGACCCTGGGACAGCTCAGCAGAAGCTTCATCACTGCCCTTGCTCTCACACCTGCCCCACGACAGCAATTCTAATTCCCGTCCCCCTCCTTAAGCCCCCAATCCCACCCTTCTGGAACTACGCTCAGGGAAATTTCCTTCTTTTAGACCCAAATTAGGCAAAATTTGAGCTTGGCATATAAGACACCCTGCAAAAGGTTTATCTCTCTAAGAAAAGCAACAGTCAGAATGGACTTTTCTTACAAAATCCTTTGATTTCCCAACAAAAAGGGCACTGAGTGGGTGCTGAGACATCAGCCTCCCTGGTGCAGGGTGCTCTCTGTACAGCGAACTCATCTGTATCAGCTCTCCACGTCCTCTTCCTCCCCATCTTAGGGGGAAGGTCATCCACAGGGAGTCTGTGGCTGTAACCCAGTCTGGCTTTTCTCCACCAAGGTGATCTGCACCCCTTCTTTTCACCCAAGTTGATTGACAGCAATGACAATGGATCTCAGTGTCCTTGTCCTCATTAGGGGAATTGCCAAGCTGGCTCCGTCTTGTAACAGAGATACTATACAGTAGCCAGCACACAACATTTTCTAATGAAACAATGTAAGACATGAGACTGAAGAACATTCTGTGCCCGTTCTATTCACTTGTTATATTAATAAAATGCATTAAGTCCCTCGTGAGATCAGGCTATCCTAGGCCTTGGAGTACCGGTCTATTTAGTGATGGTTTTCAAAATCCGTACATTCACGGGTGGAGGCAATGTTGTAATTAGCAAATGGTCAGGGGCCATCCCCCAGCCTGCCACTTCTGCAGGGTGGCTCAAATGTCCCCAGCAGGTCAACCCTTTCTTGCTTTCCTCCTGGATAAGAGGAAAGAGAGATTAGATTCCAGATCTTTCCACATCCTCTGGTTCATGGCACTTTGTCCCTTTGGATATGCTAATTATTCAATTTCTCTGAGTAATGAAGAAGCTCCCTCCGTGAGTGCCCCGCTTACGGCGAGAAGCTTGCCCTGGGCTCCCCTCCCAATTCTCATCAGATTTCCCGGCAGTAATTTCCTGACACACAACCCTTTCTGCTTTCACACCTGTGCACTTTCTTTTCTTTTTGTGAGATGGAGTCTGGCTCTGTTGCCCAGGCTGGAGTGCAGTGACACGATCTTGGCTCACCACGACCTCCGCCTCCTGGGTCCACGCAATTCTCCTGCCTCAGCCTCTGAAGTAGCTGGGACTACAGGCACATGCCACCATACCTGGCTAATTTTTTTGCATATTTAGTAGAGACGGGGTTTCACCGTGTTAGCCAGAATGGTCTTGATCTCCTGACCTCGTGATCTGTCTGCCTCGGCCTCCCAAAGTTGTGGGATTACAGGTGTGAGCCACCCCACCCAGCCACACCTGCACTCTTTCACGTGCAGTCGGGCTCAGCTCCTGCACTCTCCTGAAAACACACCACTGACAGCCCCCTGGACCTGGAATCTGTGTTCTCTCCAGCCTTTGACATCTTCTGCTGCCCCCTCCTCCAGCTCCACGAGCACAGTCAGTGCCCACCTGACCTGCAAGATGACTTCCATTCCCTTCCTCTTCTCTGCACCAGCGTTTCTTCCAGCTCTCCTTTGCTGGTTCTTGTTTCACCTCCTATAAAGGGCTGATGGCCCCCAAGGTTTCCTCTGTGCCTTGAGTGCGTTCCTCTCTACATCTTATTTGAAGAGCTCAGGCACGTGCACAAGTTCCTAAGGCATCTGTAGGAGGACAGCTCCCCGACCAGTGCGTGTGGCAGGGTGTGTGTCTGTGTGTGCACAGGCTGAGGCAGGGTATGTGCATGTGTGCGTGCACGCATGCATATGTTTGATTGGCAGGGTGTGTGTGTGTCTCTGTGTGTACATGTGTGCGTGTGTGCATGTGTGGCAGGGTGTGTGTGTGTGTGTGTGTGTGTGTTTTGAATTTTCTGATGAATGGGAGCCATGTAGCTATCACTTTCTCTGTTCCAGCTATACTGGCGTCCTCGCAGTTCCAACAAGGCTAGCCTTCTCTCACCTCTGCCCTTTCTTCTGCAGAAATGCCCTTTCTCCAAGCATCTCCATGACTCTCTCCTCATCCCTTCTGGTCTCCGCTCAAAGGGCACCTTGTGAAAGACTTCCTGACCCACCCATATCGAAGAGCGACCTCATTTGCTGACCTTTAAAATGTTTCTCCATAGCCCGTACCACCACTTGACATCCCTCTCAAACACAAACACTCTCTCTCTCTGTCTTATTTCTTTATTGTCCATCTCCACAAACTTAGAAGCTCCTAGTGAAAAAAGATTTTGTCTTGCTGGGAGGTATACAGTAGATATTTGTTGAAGAAGTGAATTCTCATTAACACCTGGTAGGAGCAAATCTGTTGATAAGGTTATGAGTTGCAGAGTCCCTTCTAGTCAGTTCAAGAAGAAAAGGATTGATTTGGGGTTTGTGGTGAAACACAGGATCTTGGAGCTTGGAAGAAAGACTCAAGAATGAGCTTCCAAGAATGACTTTCTGCCTGACACCGCAGACCAGCCCCTTGCCTCTGCCTCAGTCAGGAGTTTCTAGAGCAGGAAGCCCCATGAGCTGCCAGCTTCAATAGTGCCTGGCTTCTGCTGCCATCTACAATGGGACGTCTGCACTTTTCCTCTTCCCACATAACTCAGGTCTAGATCTAAGTGTCATGGGGCTGTATGTGATTAGTGGAATCTAAATCCCATGTCCATTCTCTAATAATAGGTGGGGATCAGAAATGGGGGCTCCTCCCCACCCGCCAGTGTTAGGAAGGCAATGTTCACACAGGGAAGAGGAGTTCAAAAGATTTTGGGGACCAGGTGTGATGGCTCAGGTCTATAATCCTAGCAGTTTGGGAGGCCGAAGCAGGCGGATCACTTGAGGCCAGGAGTTCAAGACCAGCTTGGCCAAGATGGCGAAACCCATCTCTACTGACAACACAAAAATTAGCCGGTCATGGTGGTGCACACCCGTAGTCCCAGCTACTTGGGAGGCTGAGGTGGGAGAATCGCCTGAGCCCAGGAGGCAGAGGTGGCAGTGAGCCAAGATTGTGCCACTACACTCCAGCCTGGTTGACAGAGTGAGAACTTGTCTCCAAAAAAAAAAAAAAAAAAGATTTTGGGAAGGCTGGGGACATGGCGATTCATGCCTATAATCCCAGCACTTTGGGAGGCAGACACCAGAGGATTACTTGAGCCCAGGAGTACAAGACCAGCCTGGGAAACATAGTGAAACCTGTCTCTACAAAAAAATAAACAAGTTAGCTGGGTGTGGCGGCATCTGCCTATGTTCCCAGTTACTTGGGAGGCGGAGGTGGGAGGATAGCTTGAGCCCAGGGGGCCGAGGCTACAGTGAGCTGTGACTGCACCATTGCATTCCAGCCTGAGTGACAGAGACTCTGTTTCAAAAAAAAAAAAAAAGATTTTTGGGAGCCATGAATGACAGATGCCAATTATACATGCTTTTCCTAGGTTTTCCATTCTGATGGGCTAAATGTTTCTGTCACTGTAATTTTAATTTTCTATTAGCTTTCCTTTCTTGTATGTTCTGTTAATGGTTAGTCAGTTTTTTTTTTAATAGAGACGAGATCTCACTATGTTGCCCAGGTTAGTCTAAAACTCCTGAGCTCAAGTGATCCTCTTGCTTTGGCCTCCCAAAGTACTAGGATTACAGGCATGAGCCACTGTGCCCAGCCATTAATGCTTAGTCAGTTTTAGGCATTGCAAATGCCTTTTTCTAATCAGGCTTCAGTATGTTAGTTTTGTCTGTGGTATCCTTTATTGATTGTTTGATTGAGACAGTATCTTGCTCTGTTGCCCAGGCTAGAGTACAGTGGCACGATCATGGCTCACTGCAGCCTCAACTTCCTGGGCTCCAGCGATCCTCCTACCGCAGACTCTCCAGCAGCTGGAACCACAGGCATGTGCCACCACACCCAGCTGATTTTTGTATTTTTGGTAGAGACGGGGTTTTGCAATGTTGCCCAGGCTTGTCTCAAACTCCTGAGTTCAAGCAATCCAACCACCTTGGCCTCCCAAAGTGCTGGCATTACAGGTGTGAGCCGCTGCAGCTGGCCTTGTTTATGGTATCTCTTGAGTAGAAATTCCCTGAATGGTCATAATAAGTTAACTTTTTACCTAGAGTAGGTCCTCTGGAGTGCTGAGTTATAACAATTGGATTTAAAAAAAAATAAATCTTATTGTGTATATTTACAGTATATAACATGATGTTATGAGATGCATGTAGATAGTAAAATAATTACTACAGTGAAGTAAAGTAACATATCCACCATCTCATATTAACACTCATGTTTTTTGGCAAGAGTAGCTACAATGTACTCATTTAGCAAAAATCCCCAATATGATACACTATTAGCAGCCAAAGTCCTCCTGTCTGGACCCTTAGATTTGTCTGTCCTACATATCTGCTATTTTGTGTCCTTTGACTCACATCTCCCCATTCTTCCTCCCACCTTACCCCTGGTAACCACTGTTTTATTCTCTATCTCTGTATATTTGGCTTTCTTTCCTTTTTTCTTTTTTAAGATTCCACATGTAAGTGAGATCACACGCTATTTGTCTTTCTGTATCTGGCTTATTTCAGTTAGCATAATGCCCTCCAGCTCTGTCTATGTTGTGTCAAATGGCACGATCTCCTTTATAAAGGCTAAGTAATATTCCACTGTGTATAACACAACAGTTTCTTTATCAATTTGTCCACTGACAGACATCTAGGCTGTTTCTGTATCCTGGCTGTTGTGAATACTGCTGCAATGAGCTTGGGAGTGCAGATATCTTTAGGAGGTGGTGATTTCATTTTCTTTGGGTATATGGCCAGTAATGGGAGTGCTGGATTATAAGGTAATTTTATTTTTAATTTTTTGAGGAACTTCGATATTGTTTATCATAATGGCTAAACCAGTTTATATTCCCACCAACAGTGTACAGTGAAGCTTCCCTCTTCTGCACGCCATCACCAACACTTGTAATCTCTTGTCTTTTTGGTAATAGTCACCTCAACAGAAGTGAGGTGGTATCTCACAGTGCTTTTGATTTGCATTTCCCTGTTCTTTAGTGACGTTGGGCATCTTCTCGTATATCATATATCTTCTTTGAAGAAATATCCATTCAGGTTCTTTGCCCATTTTTAAATTGGATTATTTGTTGTTTTTGCTATTGAGTTGTATGAGTTTTTGAAAGGAATTTTGGATATTAACTCCTTATTAGGTATGTGGTTTACAAATATTTTCCCCTAACTTGTTGGGTATCTTTTTTTGGTTGTTGTTGATTGTTTGCTTTGCTGTTCGGAAGCTTTTTAGTTTGAAGTAGTCCCATTGATTTATTTTTGCTTTTATAGCCTGGGTTTTTGGTGTGGGATTCAAGAAGTCGTTGCCAACGCCAATGCCACGATCTTTTCCCCTCTGTTTTCTTCTAGAAGTTCTACGGTTTCAGGTCTTACATTTAATATCTTTTATCCATTTTGAGTTGAATTTCATGTGTGGTGTAAGATAAGGGTCCAGTTTTATTCTTTTGCATTTGGAAATCCAGTTTTGAAGATAAATTTTTAATTTTCATATAGTGAAAACATCAATTTTTACCTTATAGTTTGTGCTTTTTTGGTCTTTCTTATGAAAGCTTCCCTGAATCCAACCCCAGTTATCAAATATATGATTGTAATTTGTTTCTATGGTTTTATAATTACATCTTTCAATTTTAGATCTTTAATTCACCAGGAGCCCATCTCTGCATATGGGTGTGGTGGGAATCCACCCTCCACCCCCTATTAAAGAGCTAGTTTTTTCAATGATCATTTGCTACACACGTTCTTCTTTCTACACTGACTTGTGGTGACTTCTCTGTCATAAACCAAGTTCTTGCATACACGTGGGTCTATATCTAAATTCTCTATTTTGATTTCTGATGCTAGCATTTTAACTTCATATTACTATGATTTTTGAATTATCCTCCTTCTGTTGAGATACATTCTTCTTGGCTCATCCAGAATCTGTGGAAGGGTGGGTAAAAGCGAATCTTTCTGTCCTTTTCTTCAGAGTCCCTAAGCTCCACAATAGTCAAAATGAAAGAAAAATACCAGGCCTCTGTCATCCAGTTAAAAGCGGCTAGCATGGCTGCTGGACTTAGGATACGGAGGAAGGCAGAAGATGAAGAGAGCAGCAAGATTACGGGGCAGGACGACCAGCTGCAGAGAGGAGTATCCTCTCTTCTGAGAGCTGCAGAGACCTCTGAATGACTTGCCTGCAGACAGGAGCCACCCTCTCCAGGCCTCCTCTGCTGAGAGCTGAACACTCATCAGAGGACCTGCCTATAGAGCGAAGCTGCCCCCTCCTCTGAGCTGTTCTAACACTAAATAAAACTCTTCTTCTTTACCCATCACTTGTCCACGTACCTCATTCTTCCTGGACGCAGGATAAGAACTCAGGCAAAGTCACTGTGGCCACAGAGGTTTCCAGTTAGACAAATTGACACTCCAGAGATCCTGTAACACCTTTTAAAGAATTACGTTAGTAATTTGGGAACTTTTATCCTTCTTTATAAATTTTAGAATAAAGGTATTGCATTCCTAAAAAAGGACAGGTGGAATTTGGTTAGGGCAACAATTGTGGTAATACTTGGGTAGAATTGATACTTTTATATTAAGTTGTCCAATCCAACAACACAGATTATTCTGTTATTTAAATCCTCTTTTATCTCCTTTATTAGAAGGTAAAAATTTCCTTTACAGAGGTCTAGTGCACTTTTACTTTTTTTCAGGCATTTGTGTTGCTATTATAAAAGGCATCCTATTTTCTTATATGTACATATGTCTTATTTTCTCCTATATTTTATAGGTGGTTATTGTGGAACAAAGAGTGTTATTGATCTTTGTAAGTTGACCCTACATCCATCTAGCCATTCTCTTTTTAGTTTTAGCAATTAGTTGAAACTTCAATGTAAATTATCATACAGTCTGCAAACAATATTTTAATCTTTTTCCTTCCAACTTTTACACATCCCATTTCTTTTTCTTGTTTCATGACATTAGCCCTGACCCTGGCTCTGCGTTACATAGTAGCAATGCTAACAGACACCTCATCTTCTTGCCAATCTAAATGGGGATGTTTCTAAGGTTTCTCCTTTGGATATGATATTTGCTGGGGGTGTTGGTATGCAGTCTTTAAAAGTTGAGGTGATTGTATTAAAATTCTAGTTTCCTGAATTACTCTTTGACTCTTTGCCATGAAGAGCTGTCCATCCCCCATGGCCTTGGCCCACAGAGTGCAGCTGGGCTTCAGCCATGCCACTGCATGCAACTCCATGACTTAGAGGCTGGTGGCTTACAAACAGGAAATCACTCTTCCCAGGAAGCATCCTCCATCACTGTCCTGCAGGGACATAGCTCAGCCCAGGTAGAGGAGAGTGATGATGCCCCCCACCCCCTGACACACAGACATCCCATGCACACCTGTGACCTGTGGTACACAGGCAGTGGGGGTGGGGGTCATGGAGAGAAAGGACATTGGCTGTGAAACGGGCGACTTGGTCTCAAAGTTGGGACCTGCCATGTACTAGCTGTGTGACTGCCAACCATTTATTCAACCACTGTAAACCTCAGCTTCCACATTTGTAAATGGGGACTCTAACTGTTCTTGGGGAAGCCATGTGGTAGGTTGTTAAATGAAATAGCCCCCAATAAGTATTTAGCAGCGTGGCAACTGTCAGCTATTGTACTAGTGATCCATAAATGAAGATCATTAACACGTGACAAGCAGGGTAAAGGCTCTTGATAAGAAGTTAAGCAAAAGCTATATATAGACCAAGTCGACGTTTGTTTTAAAATTTGCATAAATAAAAGACTGAGGAGAAATAGATGGAAATGGAGGATAGTAGGTGGTTTTTAATCATCTCCTTTATATTTTTATGTGTTTTCAAATTTTTCTGTAGTGAGCACATGATTACCTCATAAATCTCTGCAACATGTTTTATAGAAACAGAAAGCTCAGTGTGACTCAGCAGTGCCAAGGCTGCCAAGAGGGCTGGCAGCGGCCCGGCCTCTTCTGAGGAAACAGTGCCTGTACCTGGAGGTCCCTGGCTTGGCGCACCGGGCCCTGGGGGGAGCCCAGCTACACCAGCACTTTGTTGAGCTCTGGGCATAGGTAGCCATGGGGACCCTGGATGCCACAGTGGAACAAGAATGTGGCAAGTGTGTGAAGGCCGCAGCATCTACAGGACAGGAGGGCTGAAAACGCCAGGAGGGGTGATGTAGGGTGGGATGAAGCAGGGAGCCCCCTGCCCAGTAGAGGTTGAGGGGTGGGGAGAGGGGAGAAGGGAGAGGGACAGAGATAGAGAAAGAAAGAGAGTTATAGAAGGAGAGATGGAGAGAGAGGAGAGGGAGAAGGAGGACGTGAAGGAGAAGGAGGAGGATGGAGTCCCAGTTCGAGGAGGGGCTTCTGCTGTGGCTGTCTGACCTTAGGGCCCATCTATTGCTCTCCCTGTGCCTGGCCCCAGCATGTTCTTCCAGGCACTGCCCTCCCGCTCAGCCACAAGGTGCTTTTCTTACAGATCTATCCATTGCCCCATGGTCCATGGTTCTGGGTCCTGAGATGTCTTTCCGGAGAATTTGCAAACTGGACTGGGAATAGAGACTGTGCCTCAAGCTGCAGGTTCTGCAGTGGCCCTGAAGGCTCTGGCCCTGCAAGTGGACAACGGTGAGAATGAAA
Source organism: Sapajus apella (assembly GCF_009761245.1). Taxonomy (NCBI): domain Eukaryota; kingdom Metazoa; phylum Chordata; class Mammalia; order Primates; family Cebidae; genus Sapajus; species Sapajus apella. The sequence goes on from NW_022436996.1 coordinate 7,948,129, forward strand.
TCAACCAGTTCAGGCGTGAGCGCCAGGCCAGCTCCTCCCAGAGGCGGGCTCCCTGCCCTCCTCCAGGGTCTGGTTGTTAAATGTTCCTTCACTGGGTGGGACTCCCAGCCATTTTGTCAAAGTTCATCTCCTTTTCCTTGATCTTGTTCAGGTGAATTTTTATTACTTGCAACCAAAATGGTCCCGAGTAACACAAAATGACTGGCATCAGTGGTAAAGAGGAGCCGGAAGGAGAGGCTCCAGGAGAGGGCGGCCTGGGAAAGCTATCGTAAAGGTGTGGCTCTTGGGGGGGTGGCGGGGCCCCCGCTGCCTGTGCTGGGTGTGCACAGGCTCTGTCTCTCTGTCTGTCTCTGAGTCTCTCTGTCTCCCTTCCTCTGCGTTTTTTGCCTCTCCGTCTCATTTTTTTCAGCTCAGCATAGACATTGGCCCCTTTTCCAAGCTCCCTCTTTGCTCGTCTCCTTCACTCTCGGCCGCTGACCCGCTGCTAACATGCTCTGTCCCTGCAGCCTCCCCACCCCCTGGCCACCTGTTCCCCCGCCATCCACGACCCTTCCTGCAGTCTCAGGGGCAAGGTGGGCTTTGACAATGCCCTCTTGCCGCCCCACCCTGCAGTCCGGCTCTCCCACCTGGGTCCCGATTTGGGGGGTGGCACTGTGTCCGTGCCCAAGCTTGAAGCCCCTCCTTCCTCTGTGTGTTCCGATTCTCTGAGCTCCGGTGTTTTCACCTCCAGGTCCTTCCTGGATGTTCTTCTTTCGACCCTCCTACCTTGGCCCTGATTTAGATTCCTATCATCTCCGATCAATCATCTCCTATCATCATCTCCTATCATCTCCGATCAATCATCTCCTATCATCATCTCCCATCATCTCCCATCATCATCATCTCCTGTCATCTCCTATCATCATCTCCCATCATCTCCCATCATCATCATCTCCTATCATCTCCTATCATCATCTCCTATCATCTCCTATCATCATCTCCTATCATCATACCCTATCATCGTCTCCTATCATCATCTCCCATCATCTCCTATCATCATCTCCTATCATCTCCCATCATCATCATCTCCTGTCATCTCCTATCATCATCTCCTATCATCTCCTACCATCTCCTRTCATCATACCCTATCATCGTCTCCTATCATCATCTCCTATCATCATCTCCTRTCATYTCCYATCATCATCATCTCCTGTCATCTCCTATCATCATCTCCTGTCATCATCTCCTATCATCATCTCCTATCATCATCATCTCCTGTCATCTCCTATCATCATCTCCTATCATCTCCTGTCATCATCTCCTATCATTTCCTATCATCTCTTGCATGAATRTTTTCTGTCTCCTGCACGTCCTCTCTGTTCTTGTTCCTCTCGAATCCACCCCCYACCCTGCTGTCATCATGGCAAGTTCACGGATGGCTTCRTGCCACTGCCCCGCGGAGAGCCCTGCCAAGGCCCCACCAGCTGTGCAGCCAACCCCAAGGTCGGGCCCTCCCAGGCTCAGCCAGGCAACTGCCCACCTGCCACTTTTCACTCCAGGAATCCTGAACTATTACAGCTCCCGGCACAGAATGCAGTGATGTTTCTCAACTGTGTGCCTTTGATCAAGCTGTTGATCTTGGTGGGAACCCCCTCTCCCCAGCTCCCCCAGCCTGGCTCACTCTGATGCACTCGTGAGACTCTGACCTCGGCCAGACCCTCCCCACCATGCCCCAGCCTGCAGGGAGAGGTAACATCTGCATTACCCCACAATTCCTAGTTACTTCCTCATGAACCTGTGCTTCCCACTAAGCAGCAGGGGCCTTGAGGGCAGGGGGCCTCTGATATCACCTCTTTGTAGCATAGTCCAGATATTCAATAAACAGGGACTCAGGCCTCATGAAGCAAGGAGGGGATGGCTGAGGCTGCCTGGGCTGGGACATGTGGGCTGCATGTATGAACACAGCACATGTGAAGCGTGGTGGGGAAGGAACTCAAGTTCTCTCTGCAGAGGCTTGGCCCTGGCAGCAGCCCTTTGAGTTACAGACCTGGCCCTGGGCCGGTTCTTTCTGCTGAGGAGCTGGGGGCAGGGACAATATCACAGAGTAAGTCCGGTCTGGACTCTAGAGAAGCATCTCTAAACCAGGAGACTCCTCCATCCAGAGTTCAGGAGCAGGATAGGGTCCCCTCCATCCAGAAAGAAGGTGCCCTCCACCAGCAAGCCAACTGGAAATCCAGCACTTACCGAGGGCCTACTCTGTGTCAGGTCCCAGAGGTGTAGGCCCTGGAGGTGTAAAAATGAGCCAGGGCTTTCGATGCAGTGAAGCAGAAAGGTAAGTGAGGCCAGGGGTGAGAGCAGCCGGGGAAGCACAGGGAAGAGGCACCTGGTACCTGCAAGTGCTCCGTGGTACAGAGCCTGGGTTCTGACCACAGAGAGAGACAGAAGGTGTAAGTGCATAAGGCGATTCCTGGCTGCAACAGTGAGGGCAGAAGACAGGGCTGTGGGGCCAGGGGCCACATGGAGAAAGTCTCTTCGGGAAGTGACATTTGAACTGAATGAGCTGGGTAAAGGCCAGGGGAGGCAGACTCAGAGGAATCAGCAGATGCAAGGCCCTGAGGTGGAAACGAGTTCTGGTGTGGCTGGAAATGGGGGTGCCGTAATTTTGTTGCAGTAATGCTGCCCAGGCCAGTGCAGTGGCTCACACCTGCCATCCCAGTGCCTTGGGAGGCTGAGGCAGGAGGATCACTGAGCCCAGGCATTCGAGGCCAGCCTGGGCAACATACTGAGACCCCTACTCTAAAAAAAATTAGCCAGGTCTGGTGGTACACACCTGTAGTCCCAGCTACTTATGAGGTTGAGATGGGAGGATTGCTTGAGCCCAGGAGATTGAGGCTGCAGGAGTGAGCCGTGATCGTGAAACTGCACTCCAGCCTGGGAGACAGAACAAGACCCTGTCTCTAAAATAATAATCATACTAACAAACAGCCCTCAAACTCAGTGCATTATGACAACCAGTGTGAATTACTCTCATACTCACAGGTCTCAGATGACTGCGATTTGGCTGGTCCAGGGTAGGTGTGGCTGGACGGCCCTGCCCTAGGCTGTAGGTAGCCTGGGTTTGACGAGAGTTCAGGTGGCTGCTCCAAGTTCATCCTGGGGCACAACTGAGGCTCTCTGGAGGAAGCTCTTCTTACCCTGGACTTCTGGAGTGCAAGCAAGGAGCCAAGCCACATGGTGGCATGGAGTGCTTCTGCATTCTGTCCTCCAACATCCCCAGGGCCAAAATGTGTCAGGTGATCAAGTACAACATCAATGAGTGGGGAAGTCTATATGGGAAGAGTGTGAGTATTTGCTGAATAATCACCCAGACTCTCTCCTGCCACCTCAGAGAGGAGCTGTGAGGACGGAGGGAGTCACTGCTTGGTTTGTGCGCATGGTAAATGCTTACCCCATGCTAACTGACATGTGGAGGATGTAGGGATGGGTCAGATTCTCAAGGTCTTGATAAATTGCTTTGAAAATTTTGGGAGCCATGGAGGCTTCAATCGGAAGGGTGACATGGTTTGATTTGGATTTTAGAGCGACCCCTCTGGAAGCCACGTTGAGGTTGGTCTTGTCGAGGCGAGACTGGGGTCTTGGGGTGGTGAGCCGGAAGTCACCATGGGGAAAGGGAAGATGGAACGAATTCAGGAAATGCTAAGAAGGTGAGACCCACGAGGTAGACGGCAGAAGGGCTGTGTGGAGGGAAGCGGGTGCCAAGGTTCTTGGTTCTCGGCTTGGGTAAAGGGACACAATGATAGAATCCTTGGGCTAGGGAGCATAGGAGGAAGGGCTGGCCTGCGCAGAGGGTGGGGGAGGTGATGAACTGGCTTAGACATGTAGGTGTGAGGTTCTTATAGGACGTTTAGGTAGAGGCACAGGTCTTGGAGTCTAAGAGAAGAATCTGGACATGGGACATATATTTGGGAGTAAATCGGGCCCCCAGTTATTGCGGTTTCCAGGGAATGGAAAATATGCCAGGCTGGTGCAAAGGAACTCCAGTGGTGATATTAACATGAGACTGACGCCACCGTGAGACAGCCATCCTCACGTCCTTCTTCCAAACTGAAGCCTGAAATACCTGGGGGTAGCGAAGCCCAGTAAAAGAGCCCAGCCCCAGCCTACATGGCTAAGGCTTGGCCAGTGAGTTGTAAGTAGAAGCGATGTCTGTGAATTCTGGCAAAGCACAGTGAAGGTGGCCATACCCTTCTCTGTCCCCTCCTCCATCCTACTGCCTGACTTGGATGTGATGGCTGGAGCTCTGGCAGTCACTGTGGACTAGGAGGCTGGCGGAGTGGCACTTTCCAGGTGGAGGCTGTGAGGAGGAAGGAGGCTGTGTCCCCTGGGCCTTCATGGGCCCCTATACCAGTCAGGACCGTGTTTACAGAGAAACACGACTGTTCCTTGTTGAAGCTGCTGTTAACACATTTTTCTGTTCCTTTCAGCTGAAATTGGTCCACAGGGAACCATTTTGAGTCTGCAGTACTTGGTCAAGCCTCATCCCGGGGGCACTTCCAGCCTCTGTTTTCTGCCGTGCCCTGTCTAGTCGCCGCGAGGTGTTGTGCGCCACCTGGTGGTCGCGTGGCAGACAGCATTCCTCCAAGCGAGGCTCAGAACCAGCAGGTAAGTTCAAGCGGTGCTCCAGCATCTGCACCTCAACCCCAGCGCATCTTTTAGCCAGTGACAAGCCAGGTGCCCCACAGTCCTGCATGGCAGTGGGCGCTGGTGAAGACTCCAGGAATTCCAGATTGCATGGAGCTTCTTGGCTCAGGTGTGTTCTCAGAATCAACTGGGGACAGTTTCCAAGGAGCCGGCTGGCGGTCCCAGCCCCTCCTCGCCCAGGTCACGAAATTCTGTACTAAATAAATGATTCCATGTGACCCCTCTTCTGCAGACTCTCGTCCCAGAGCAATAGTGAGAGCTGGGGAGAAGGGAGGGAGATGACTCACTGCTTTACTGAGCAGGAAATTAACACCAAGGGAGCCTAACCCGGCAGCAGCCTGGAAAAATGGATTTGTGGAGGTCTGAGCCATGGGCAAAGTGGGTTTATGTGGCGAGCTTATTAACACTTCCTTCTGCTGACCACGGGTAAAAGCTTGAAATGACCAACAGTGCAGAAAATAGAGACCAAGTTGCAAAAATGAGTCTTCGAGTTTGAGAAATTGCAGAGGCTCGTGGAGAGACTTCTGGTGCCCGGATGCACAGGTCTCCACCCAGCCTGGCTACTCCAGATTGGAGTACTGTGTGTGACCTTGGGCCCGTCCTCTCTCTCTGGGCTCCCTTTGCCACATGAGGTGGCTGGAACATTGCTTGGGTTTTGAGGCGAAGGATTTGTATGTGTTGGTGAAGAGAAGGGGCCCCCAGGGTAGGTGAGGGGACCTCAGTAACCCCTCCTTCCCCAGTCATCCTTTTCTGAGGCCACCTTCACTTGCCGCCCTGCCCTGAAAGGCCTCGAAGGCTCTGGTGTCCCGACACCTTCTGGTTTCCTCTTCTTTCTGTGAAACAATTGAGTCCTTCTCAGCTTTTCTCATTTGCATCCCTACCTGGAAGCTAAAGAGCCACAAACAAAATAACGCCTGCTTTACATGGGGAGGAAGTGAATTGGGGCCCGAGTGAGCGGTGGGCCCAGGTCATAAGTCCGTGTTTGTTTTCTTCTTTGCTCACTCTGCTTGGTGGGTTCTTCATGGTCCTCTGCAAAGAGGTTTTGGGAATGGTGGGCGTCTCTCTCACTCAGAGCCAGCCCCTGCCTCTCCTCTGCACTGCTCCCGAGCCTGGGGCGGGTGTGGGGTTGCCCCAGCGCTGCTGGCCTGGAGCAAATGCACTGGACCCCTCCCCAGCCCCACGGTCTCTGTCTCTGGTGAGGGCAGGCGACCATGTGTTTAACAAGCCTCTCCCTCCTAGATGTACCCTCTGGTCCACAACCAAACACACGAAGGAATGTCCCAGGCAACCCTGGGAGTTCCCTGTCCCTGCATTCTGGGGTCTGTGAACTGCAAATGGCTAGGTGGAGGGATCTGCCCACCCCAAGGGGTATGGCCAGGGATCCTCTCCAGGAGATGAACCCCACAGACATGACTTCGGGTCCAAGCACCATCAGTGCCATTTCCTGGGGCTGCATGGCTGGAAACCCGTTTGCTGACCAGTCAGAGCTAGATAGGGACAGGGCAGGGCGGAAGTGGAGGTCTCCCCTTTCCTTTCCTGCCTTTCCACTTGCTGTGCTGGTCCTGGGTCTGTCTGTCCTGAGACCCTATGCTCATCCTCTCCCTCCTCTGCCTTGTCTTGTGGAGACAGACCCCTGCAAGCGGTTCCTCCCACACTGCCAGGTTCCACCCATGGAAGGCCTGGCATGAGACAGGGGGCAGGACCGTCTCTTGCTTTCTCTCCAGCTGCAACAGACAGGTCCCAGGGCTCCCAGCCTCCATTGATGACCTGGCCCCAGGGTCTGGGAATGCCACACCTTTCCTCTGCCCCTGTCTTCGGGCTGGCAGCCTCTCTGGGGATTGCTGTCTCTGGAGCACCACCATGTTTGTCTCTTAGTTCACTCATCTTCCCAGCCGCCAGTTCCCTGAAGTCGAGTGTCTCTGTGCTGTCTCCCAGCAGCCCCTGATTCCCAGCTCCTGTGTCTTGCTGGATCTCTGCCTCTGTCTGCGCATGGGCTTCCCCACCTTAATCACACTGGCAGCAGTTCCCACCATGGGTTTTCGATTGTGTTCGTGTATGAAACAGCTGTCAAGTTCAACAACATCCAACATCCAGTTCACTTTTTCCTCTCCTCCCAGCTCTGCTGGACCCCAGGTCCAAGGCTTCTACCCTGGGGAGGGGCAGGACTGTCCATCCCCTCCTCTCTTCCTCTCCCACACCTGCTGATGCTTCTGGAGCCAGGCTGGAGGGAGGGGGTTTGGAGGAAAGGCGGCCCTGCTGGTGTGTCCATTTTTGTTTACACAAGCCCTTGGGCTCCAGGGGCAGATATGCAAACACTGGCTCTTCTGCTGGGCACAGGTGTGTGTTCTGAGCATCGGGGGGCAGATATGCAAACACTGGCTCTTCTGCTGGGCACAGGTGTGTGTTCTGAGCATCATGGGACCTGGACCTGCATGGTGCTCTGATGACCTTTCCACTGCTGTCCACCCCACAGCCTATAACTGCATATAGAGTTCTCCTCGTCTGCCTGGTTGCCGTCTTAGAATGGGGTGTTACTGGGTTCCTGTGGCCACAACCACAAGGTACATAAATTGGGTGTCTCAAAGCAACAGAAATTTATTCTTTCGTGGTTCTGGAGGCCAGAAGGTCAAAATCAAGGTGTTGGTAGGGCCATGCTCCTTCTGCAGCCTCTAGGGGAGCAAGCTTCCTCATCTCATCTGCCTTCTGGTAGCCCCAGGTGTTTCGCGGTTTGTGAAAGCATCACTGCAATCTCTGCCTCTTTCTGCACATGAGCTTCTTTGTGTATCTGTGTGTCTTTCTGTGTTTTCCCTTCTTCTTATAAGGACACTGGCTATTGGATTAGGGTCTACGCTAATATAGCTACGCTATCCAGTATAATCTCATCTTAACTTGATTGCATTGGCAAAGACCCTGATTCCAAATAAGGTCACAATGATATGTACCAGGGGTTAGAGCTTCATTGTATCTTTTTGGAGGACACAGTCCAACCCACAAAGGGTACAGATACACCTTGGAAATATTGTGAGTTGAGTTCCAGACCCTGCAATAAAACAAATATTGCAATAAAGCAAGTCATAAAAATCCACCGGCTTCCTAGTACATATAAAAGTTATGTTTACACTGTACTGTGGCCTGCTACCTGTGCAATAGTATTATGTCTATAATACAATGTTTAAATACATGAAGATTTAAATACATAAGCCTACTCCACTAGATTCAGGCTTTTTAAATTAAAAAATCTTTATTGCTAAAAAATGCTAACAATCATGTGAGCCTTGAGTGAGTTGTCATCTTTTTGCTGATGGAGGGTTCTGTCTTGGTGTTCATGGCTGCTGACTGATCAGGGTGGTGGTTCCTGAAGGCTGGGGTGGCTGTGGCAACTTCTTAAAAGAAGAAAACAATGAATGTTGCCACATCAATGGACTGTCCTTTCATGAAAGAGTTTCTTGTAGCATGTGATGCTGTTTGGTAGCATTTTACCCAAAATAGAACTTTCTTTCAAAATTGGAGTCGATGCTTTCAAACCCCATGGCTGCTTTATCCACTGTTTATGTAATATTCTAAA
>NW_022436996.1:7956473-8020664 GCF_009761245.1 Sapajus apella
ATATATATATATATACACACACACCCTGCGTATATAACAAGTGCATGCATAGTAGCATGAACTTGTTGTTCTAGCTACTTGGGAGGCTGAGATGGAAGGATCACTTGAGGCGTTTGAGGCTGCATTGATTCATGATTATACCACTGCACTCCAGCCTGGGCAACACAACAAGTCCCTGTCTCAAAAAGAGTAAATAAAAAAGAAAGAAGAAGCAACTTTCTTTGTTCATTCATAAAAAGCCGCTCATCATCCATTTAAGATTTTTTTTTTTTTTTTTTTGAGACGGAGTCTTGCTCTGTTGCTCAGGCTGGAGTGCTATGGCACAATCTCGGCTCACTGCAGCCTCTGCCTCCTGAGTTCAACCAATCTCCTGCCTCAGCCTCCCGAGTAGCTGGGACTACAGGCACATGCTACCATGCCCTGCTAATTTTTGTGGAGAAAAATTTTGTATTTTTGTATTTTTGTTTTGCCCAGGCTGGTCTTGAACTCCCGATCTCAGGTGATCCAACCACCTCGGCCTCCCAAAGTTCTGGGATTGCAGGCATGAGCCACTGCTCCTGGCTGCCATTCACGTTTGGTCATGAGATTGCAGCAACTCAGTCACCTTTTCAGGCCCCACTTCTAATTCTACTTCTCTTGCTATTCCCACCACATCTGCAGTGATTCCTCCACTGAAGTCTTGAACCCCTCAAAATCATTCAGGAGTGTTGGAATCAGCTTCTTCTGAACTTCTGTCAATATTGCTATTTTGACCTCCTCCAGTTAATTACAAATGTCCTTAATGGCATGTAGAATGGTGATTGCTTCTCGGCCTTTTGGCTAAGATCAAGTGCAGAATGGTGAATCCTTTTAGGAAGGCTTTCAATTTACTTAGCCCAAATCCATCAGAGGAATCACTATGTATGACAGCTATAGCCTTACAAAATGTATTTCCTAAATAATAAGACTTGCAAGTGGAAATTGCTCCTTGATCCATGGGCTGCAGAATGGATGTTGTATTAGCAGGCATGAAAACAACATTAACTCCTTGCACATATCCATCAGAGCTCTTGGGTGACGAGTTGCATTGTCAATGAGCAGTGATATTTTGAAAAGAACAGTTGTTTTTATTTTCTGAGCAGTAGGTCTCAAAAACGGCCTTAAAATATTCAGTAAACCATGCTGTAAACAGATATACTGTCATCCAGGCTTTGTTGTTTCATTTACAGAGTGCAGGTAGAGTACATTTAGCATAACTCTTAAAGGCTCCAGAATTTTCAGAAGGGTAAATGAGCATTGACTTCAACTTAAAATCACCAGCTGCATTAGTTCCTAATGAGAGAGTCAGCCGGTCCTTTGGATCTTTAAAGTAGGGCATTGACTATGAATGTCTCTAGCTATGAAGGTTCTAGATGACATCTGCTTCCAACAGAAGGCTGTTTTATTTACTTTGAAAATCTGTCATTTTTGCAGCCATCTTCGTCACTGATCTTGGCTAGATCTTCTGGATAACTTGCTACAACTTCTCCTCGAATTTTGATGTTATGAAGATATCTTCTTTCCTTAAACCTCGTGAACCAACCTCCACTAGGTTCAGACTTTTCTTTCGTAGCTTCCTCACCTCTTTCAGCCTTCAAAGAATTGAAGAGAATTAGGGACTTGCTCTGGATTAGGCCTTGGCTTTAGGGAGTATTGTGGCTGGTTTGATCTTTTATCCAAATCACTAAAACTTTCTCGATAGCAGCAATAAGGCTGTTTGGCTTTTTTATCATTTGTGTGTTTACTGGAGTAGCACTTTCAATTTCCTTCAAGAATTTTCCTTGAAGGAAAATCTTTACAACTTGGCTCACTGATACAAGAGACTCAGTGTTTGGCCTGTCTTGGCTTTTGACAGGCTTTCCAACTAAGCTAAATCATTTCTAGAACTTGATTTAAAGTGAGAGACGTGCAACTCCTCCTTTCACTTGAGCATTTAGAGGCCATTGTAGTGTTGTTCATTGGTCTGATTGCAATGTTACTGTGCCTGAGGAATAGGGAAGCCCAAGGAGAGGGAGGGAGATGTGAAATGGTCAGTGGGACATTCAGAGCACACATAGCATTAACCCACTGAGTTCGCCAACTTATATGGGCCTGGTTCACAGTGCCCAAAACAACACCAGTAGTGATCAAATCACAGATCACTAATCACAGATCACCCTAACAAATATAACAATAATGAAAAAGTTTGAAATACTGTGCAAATTACCAAAATGTGACCCAGAGACACGAAGTGAGCACCTGCTGTTGGAAAAATGGTGCTGATAGACTTGCTCCATGCAGGGTTGCCACAAACCTTCAGTTTGTAAGAAATACAATATATGCAAAGCACTATGGAGCAATGTGCAATAACACGAGGCATACCTGTATCTTCAAGAGGTCCATGGGCCACTTTCTCTGGAGTTTCCCATCATCCTTGTCACTATAAGAGGTGGGTGCAGGCTGCTTGGCTGGCCTTCTGCCTTCAAGCTTCTGGCAAGAAATAGGCACCAGTTACTAAATCCTTGTATGTGCCAAAATCGTGGGGTCCATGGCAAGCTCCAGATACCAGGAAGGGCTTGTGTGTTTCCACAACCACTCGACAGGTAGCCAGGGTGTGGGGTCCTCTCCCACGCCTCTGCCGCAGGCAGGCGCTGCATCCAGTCGTTCCCTGGGGGCCCCTCACGGGACTTGAGGTAGTGAGAGGAGAGCCATGGCACCCCTTCTCCAAGCACACCCCTGCGTCAGTGAACCCCCTTCATGCTCAGATAGGTTGGAGTAGGGTGGTGGTTCCAGGACAGCTAGGCCACATCACAGCACGCCTGGGGCTGGGGCAGCTCTGTGATGTGCTCTTTAGAATGAGGGGTTCTGAGTGCCTCCTTTTCACTCCACTGCCTGCCCTAAATAGTGTGGGATGGCCCAACACATCACAGCCAAGAAGGAACAGATGAGATCGACAGCAGTTCATTAGTCACAGGAACTCACAGCCCTGTGAGTTGGGATGGAGGATGCGTATGGCACACAGGGCCACATGGGCAGACGCACTTGGAGCAGGGCTGTGGGAGGCAGGCTGTGGAGTGACAAGAGGATGGGGTGGACCCTGATTCCCACGAAAGGATGCGATTGGCTTTTTTGAATAATTTCACAGGCTGGCAGGTAAGTAAACCTGTTAGGTTGACGGCCAGGTGGAGTCCAGCTGGTCTGGGTGACAGGGGAACTGGGAGGATGGGGGGCCTCTTCTGTGGGGTTGGGGCACCTCTGGAGAGAGCAGGAGAGCTTGTGGTTAGGCCTTTGAGGCTACGTGACGCTCCGAGATGTCAGGGCAGCACATGAAATTTTAGGCCTTTTCAGACCTGAAATACATTGCGGTGCTACATGCTTGATGTTTGCAGCTTTGGGCTTTAGAAAAAACCGATAGACACTGAAAAAGGCCCATTCAATCATCTGTTGCCTTTTTCTCATTCTTTTTAATGAGCTACCATAACAGTGAGAATTCAGGTACCTGCTCAGGTTTGCGGTCAAATCTAAATCTGTTCAATTACCTCTTGGCTATGTACGTTGTTCCTGCAGTGGCCTGACCTGTCAATCAGGACTTCCTGCTGAGCCACCCACACATTAATTAACCCTCATTCCTCTCCCCTCCTCTCCCCTTTGCTTCTCCTTCCCTCTCTCCCTTTCTCCTTCCTCCCACTTTCCCTTCTGCTTTCCTCCTTCCCTCTCTCCATCCCCCAACCCCTGCTTTTAAGAATGTAACAGCGGGAGGCTGAGGCAGGAAGATCACCTGAACCTGGGAAGTTAAGGCTGCAGTGAGCTGAGATTGCATCACTGCACTCCAGCCTGGACAGCAGGAGTGAGATCCTGTCTCAAAAACATTGTGTCTATCTATTATCTATCTGTCTATCTGTCTCTATCTATCTATCTATCTATCTATCTATCTATCTATCTATCTATCATCTATCTATCTATCTATCTATCTATCTATAGCTTTATTGAGATATAATTCACATACCTTACAATTCATCCATTTAGCATGTGCAGTTCAGTGGTTTCTAGTATATTCACAGAGGTGTACAACAATCTGAATTTTAGAACATTTTTAACATTCCCCAAAGTAACCCTGTATCCATTGGCAATTATTCCCAATTCTTCCCGCAAGTCCCCTGAGCCCTAAGCAATCACTAACCTACAGAAAGTAGTAAAAAGGTGACACCATTTTACATTACTACCAACAGTGTATGAAGGTTTTAATTTCTCAACATTCTTTTTCTTTTTTTTTTTGAGATGGATTTTCACTCTTGTTGCCCAGGCTGTAGTGCAATGCGCAATCTCAGTTCACTGCAACCTCTGCCTCCTGGGTTCAAGCGATTCTCCTTCCTCAGACTCCCAAGTAGCTGGGATTACAGGCATGTGTCACCACACCCTGCTAATTTTGTAGTTTTAGTAAAGGCAGGATTTCTCCATGTTGGTCATGGCTGGTGTCGAACTCCTGACCCCAGGTGATCTGCCCACCTTGGTCTCCTAAAGTGCTGGGATTACAGGAGTGAGTCGTGGTGCCGGGCCTAACTTCTCTACATTCTTAACACTTGTTATTGTCTTATCTTTTTCATTCTAGACTTCCTAATAATGAGAAATGGCATTGTTTTGTGGTTTTGGTTTGCATTTCTCCAGTGACTGGTGATGTTGAGCATCTTTTCATGTGCTTATTGGCAATGTGTTTATCTTCTTTGGAGAAATATCTATTCAAATGCTTTGCCCATCTTTAATTGGGTTGCTTTTTATTACAGAGGGGTGTGTGTGTGTGTGTGTGTGTGTGTGTGTGTGTGGTGGACACTAGACTCTTACCAGGTATATGGATTTAGAAATATTTGCTGCCATTCTTCTTGCTGTCCTTTCACTTTCTTGTTAATGTCCTTTGAAGCGCAAACATTTTTAATGTGGATGAAGTAAAATTTATCTATTTTTTTCTTTAGTTGCTTGTGTTTTTGGTGTAATAGTGACGAAATCATACCTAATTCTAGGTATTTCCGTTTTTTTAAATTTTTGTTTTGTCTTTTAAGAGACAGGGTCTCACTCTGCCACCCAGGCTGGAGTCCAGTGCAGAGTGAGGCCTTGTCTCTTAAAAGATTAAATTTATCTTTTTACTCATTACAGCCCACTGCAGCCTCAAACTCCTGAATTAAGTCATTCTTCCACATCAGCCCCCTGAGTAGCTGGGACTAGAGACATGTGCCCCTATGCCTGGCTTTAAAAAATTTTTTAGAGATGGGGGTCTCATCATGTTGCCCAGGATAGCCTCAAACTCCTGGGTTCAAGTTAAAAAGTTAACCCAGACATGGACACAGGGAGGGGAGCACTACACACTTGGGTCTGTTGGGAGGAAATAGGGTAGGGTCAATGGGGGGTGGGGAGTTGGGGAGAGATAGCATGGGAAGAAATGCCAGGTATAGGTGATGGAGAGGAAGGCAGCAAATCACACTGCCACGTGTGTACCTATGCAACAATCTTGCATGTTCTTCACACGTACCCCAAAACCTAAAAATGCAATAAAATAAATTTAAAAAAAAAAGTTAACCCAGAGATGAAAGTTAACCCAGACATGAATTTTGAGGTTTTTATTCACAAAGCTGATGGTCTGTCTGATGATCACAAAATAGAAACACAGAGGGACATTCATCAAAGGGCCAATGATGACCTTGCAGATGCTGGGCTAGAAAAACTCCATCTTTGCTTTTATTTGACTACTATCTATGACCATTCAATATTTGAAGACTTTAGTAAGGTGGTGCAGAAACTTATTCCACAACTGCCGACCTTGGAAAACCTATTAAATATCTTTATATCAAATTCAGGTATTGAAAAAGCTTTTCTCTTTTATGTTGTCAGCAAAATCTACATTGCAACAGACAGTTCCCCTGTGGATATGCCATCTTACGAACTTTGCTGTGACATGATCGATGTTGCAATTGATGTGTCTTGTATATATGGGTTAAAGGAAGATGGAAATGGAAGTGCTTATGACAAAGAATCGATGGCCATTATCAAGCTTTTAATATCCTGCCTTGGCCTCACAAAGTGCTGGAATTACAGACGTGAGCCACCATGCCCAGGTTACAGTTTGTATCTTGATCTTGCATTCTGCAAATAGAGAAAGTTTACTTCTTCCTTTCCAATCTGAAAATTCTTATTTAATTTTCTTATTAATCGCCCTGAATAGAACCTCTGGGACAATGTTGAATAGAAGTGGTAAAAGTAGGTATTTTTATCTTATTTCTGATCTTAACAGGAAAACATTCAGTCTTTCATCATTGAGTACAATCTCAGCTGCGGTTTCTTTGGTGGATTCCCTTTATCAGGTTGATGAAGGTTCCTTCTGTTCTTACTTTGTTCAGTGTTTTCATCATGAAAGGGTATTGAATTTAGTAAATGTTTTACTGCATCTGTTAAAATGATCATGTGGGTTTTGTCCTTTATTCTACTGATATGGTGTATTAAATAAATCAACCTTGTATTCCTAGGATAAATCTCAGCTGGTCAGGGTATATAATCCTTTTTATATACAGTACTGCTGAATTTGGTTTGCTACTATTTTGTTGAGGATTTTTGTGTTTATATTAATAAGATCTCTCTCTCTCTATCTATATATATAATATTTATATATATAAAATAAAATATAACATATATTTTTACACAGACAGGGTCTTACTCTGTCACCCAGGCTGGAGTGCAGTGGTGCAATCATAGCTCACTGCATCTTCAAACTCCTGGCCTCAAGTGATCCTCCTCAAGTGATCCTTCCCAGCCTTCCAACGTGCTGGGATTATAGGCATGAGGCCACTGTGACTGGCCTCATAAAAAATATTTATGTGTAGTTTTCATTTCTTGTGATGTCTTTGATTTTGATGTAGGATAATACTGGTTCCATAGAATAAATTGGGAAGTACTGTCTTCTCTTTTATTTTTTGGAAGTGTTTAAAAAGGATTGCTCTCAATTCTACTTTAGAGTTTGGTAGAATTCACTAGTTGAAGCCATCTGGACATCTGGACCTGGGCTTTTCTTTGTGGGAAATTTAACATGACTAATTCATTCTCTTTACTTGTTATAGGTCTATTCCAATTTTTAATTTCTTCTTGAGTCACCTTCAACAGTTGTGTCTTTCTAGGAATTTATTCGTTTCCTCTAAGTTGTCTAATTCATTGGCTTAGAGTATTGTTTTATAATCATTTTCATTTCTGGAAAGTTGGTGCATTAGTTTCTAGGACCTCCATAACAAAGTACCATAGATTGGGTGGCTTAAACAATAGAAATTAATTTCTGGTCAGGTGCGGTGGTTCATGCCTGTAACCCCAGCACTTTGGGAGGCTGAGGTGGGTGGATCACCTGAGGTCAGGAGTTTGAGATCATCCTGGCCAACATGGTAAAACCGTCTCTACTAAAAAAAAAAAAAAAACAAAAAAAAAACACAAATTAGCTGGGTGTGGTGGCAGGAGCCTGTAATCCCGGCTACTCAGGAGTTATAATTATTACTTTATATAATTATATACATTTTAAAGAAGCTGAGAGAAGAAAGGAAGACAAGCATGTATTTATAGATTTTGTTATATTAACCTATCATTTCTGGCTCTTTTTATTGTACCTATGGATTCAAGTTACCATCAGGTGATATTTCCTTATTCCAAGGCAGCTTTGCTCCCACCTACTGGTTTTGTGCTATTATTGTTAGATATATACATTTCTATACATATAGACCCAAGAATAAAATTTTAAACACACACACACACATACACACACACACACATGCCCCACAATTGCTTTTTAAATTAGTTAAGAAAAGAAAGAAGAAGAAATATGCATGTATACGTTTTTTATAATTACAAAATTATCTACATTGGTGCTCTTTATATTTTGTCTGTGGGTTTGAGTTACTGTCTAGGCCACTTGCTGTCAGCCTCGAGAATTTCTTTTGCTATTTTTTGTGAGGTGGCATGCCAGCAAGGAATTCTCTTAGTTTTTGTTTATCTATGAATGGTTTTATTTTACCTTCATTTTATAAAAACAATACTGCTGGATATAAGATTCTTGCTTGACAGTTTTTTTTTTTTCTTTCACCACTTTAAATATGTTATCTCACTGCCTCTGGCCTCCATTATTTCTGATGAGAAGTCAGTTGTTAATCTTATTGGGGTTCCCTTGTATGTGAGTAGTAATTTTCTCTTGGTGATTTCAATATTTTCTTTATGTCTTTGGCCTTCACATTTTTAAGATGATGTGTCTGGGTTGAATCTGTTTTGTTTCTCCGAACTGAAGTTTGTTGAGCTTCTTGAACATGTGGATTAATGTTTTCCATCAAATTTGGGAAGTTTTCAGGCATTATTTCTCAGATTATTTTTTCCTGTTTGCTTCTCTCTCTTTTTTGCCTTCGGTTACTCCCATTATGCATATTTGGTACACTTAATAATGTCACGCATTTCTCTGAGGCTCTGTTCATTTCTCTTTCTTTTTTTTCCTCTCTGCTTTCAAACTGCATAATCTTTATTGATCTATATTCAAGTGTGCTGATTCTTTCTTCTGCCAGTTTCAAATCTACTACTGAGCTCCTCTAGTACATTTTTCATTTTAGTTATTATATATTATATATTTTAGTTATTATTATGTTTCTCAACCCCAGAATTTCCATTTTTCTTTTAAAAAATAATTTCAGTCCTCTATATAAATATTCTGTATTTGACTGGACATTGTCATAACCTCATTCACTTCTTTAAGCATAATTTCCTTTAGTACTTTGACCATATTTATAACAGCTGCTTTGATGTATCAGCTAATTCCCCCATCTGGGCCCTCTCACAGACAGTTTTTGTTGCCTGCCTTTTCTATCCTGTGGGTTATACTTTTTCTGTTTCTTCGTATGTCTCATAATGCTTTGTTGTTAAAAGCTGATCATTTTAGATAATGTATTGGAGCAACTCTGAATACTGATCTTGCCCTCCTCTCCCCCTACTCCTTACTCCTGGCCGAAGCTTCTTGTTTTTGTCTTTTTTGTTTAGTGACTTTGTGAAGTGTATTTCCCCATAATGTGAAGCCTCTGATTTCACTCCTCAGAGGGCACAGCATTAGGTACATGTACAGTAAGTCACCTGGGTGACAGAAGTTTTAACAGGCCTCTCTAATTTTCTCATTTCCTGATCTCTTTGCTAAGCCATCAGTATTTGTTTGGTATCACACCCAGCTGTCAGGGTACACTAATTATTGTCTGATTTTCTATTGTTTTTCTACAATGCCTGGAGGCATGTATTGCTTCACAACATGATCCAGTGAAATTTGGGTCCTTTTGTGGGATTGTCTTGAGGCCAGTCTTTGGGGTTTGTTCCCATAGCGGGAGGACTCTTCTTAGCTATTTTTGTTTTGCTTTGTTTTCTTTGGTAAACTAGCTAGCCTATAGTTGAGCTTATTGTTCTCATGGAAATACCAGCATTATCACATTATTTATTGTTTACCACAAAAATCTCCATTGTTTTTGAGAGTTCCCTTATGCTGAAATTTCCCCACATCCTGTTTTAAATAAAGTTAGTTTTTTGGGGGCTTGAGGTAGAGCTTCAGTGCTCTCTGCTTTTATGGTCTACCTCTTCCTTTGGGCAAAATCTTTGAGTCATTGCTCCAGACCTGGGTGCAGGAGCTGAGGCTGGTTTCTCTCAGAGCCCCCTTGCTTTACAGAGCAGGGCTCTGGATGATGGCTGTGGCCTCTTGTCTTCTCAGGTTGCTGCTCTAGCATGGAGACTCTGATTAATGAGCAAGCTGGATAAAGGGCAATTGGGGCCTTGGTAATTTCAAACTACATTGTCTGGGTTAGTCTCCACCTATAAGAGAGGACTGGGTGGAGGTGGAAAACTTCCATTCTCTCAGCTGCACTCATCTACAATTTAGTCTCTGCAAAATGGGGGCTGAGGAATCCTGGTGGCCTACCCCTTCTGGGGAGCCACTGTATTCCTTAACTGGGAGCTGGGTGGAGAGGAAGCCATGTTTTCCTGGCTACATCCACTCAGAGTGGAGCTTCTGTTAAGTGAGTTGGGGGATGGAGGAGGGAGGAAGTGAGTCATGGCTCAAGTGTTATAGATTCTCATTGTTCTTATTGGGAACAATTTTCAGAGACTTTAAATGCTTAAAAGATCATTTAACTAGATATGAGTGTTTTGCTGGGGAGCAGGTCTGCAGAGCTCCTTATACTATCATTCTGGAAGTGGTCTGTGCTTCTTTCCTTCCTTCTTTTTTTCTTTCTTCCCCTTCTTTTTCTTTCCTTCTGTGTGTAGTTTTGCTTTGTTAACCTATGGATCAACAGCAGAAGATGTCAGATGTAAGAAATGTTGGTAGAATGTGGGATGCTATTAGTAGGTATATTAGCTCATGTTGAAGACACTACGCTTAACTAAAGGAAAATATAATCAGAAAATAATAAATTTTTAAAGTATAGTGAACAAATTATTCAGTAAGGCTAAAGGTTAAAAGTAAAAAGTTTCAAAGCAATACTTTTCTTGGCTCTTCTTTATAAGAATTCATTGTCTAGTGAGCTACTACCCCTTTTTCTTTATGACTTGATTGCCCCCCATGCTAAAATACTTGCTATTTTACTTTTCCTTTCATTGACATTTATAATCCTTTGTTTTTTATTAGTTTCACAAGCTGTGAAACAATGTTCAGATAATTTTAAAAAGTAAAAATAAAACAATGCTAAGGATAAAATGATTGATGTTTTAAATGTATCATCTGCTCTAAGGCACTTTGTCCAATTTCCATAATAATTTTGTCTTAATGGTGTTAAAAGCAAAGGTTTAAGATTTACTTTCTTACTGCCATAAAAATAAGAGCTATTCAGCTGGGTTTCTGAAAAATTAAGTGCAATGCAAAAGTTTGTTTGCCTAATATCCCTACCAGACTTCCCAAAATATTCTGCCCCAGACCACAGCCACATCTTCCCACTTGAGTCCTGGGCAACTAGAAACAATGGTAAAGGAAAGTAAGGTCATACTAATTGTTAGCTCAGAGTAGACCCCAAACCTGTTGAAAAACACCCATCCACTTCTTTTTAGGGGAGTAATGCCACAGACCACAGCAGATAATTGAGGGCTGTTCTGTGAGTTTCCACTAAGGCTAAAACATGTGCGGCAGGGAGAGAAGAGAGGATAATGGGTTTGCTGGCCTGCTTACCACTTGGGGACATTTGGATGGCTGATGAAGAAGAAGGATCAAAAGGACTGTAGCTCATCATAGGTGGGAATAGTATAATATTAGCTCTTCATTCAGAGCCTTGGTAGAAAAAAGAGAGAAAACTGCATCTGTGGACTGAATTATTCTCCTCAGCCCTCTACCCCAGTGTGTCTTCTTTTTGAGAAATAATAGAAAGCCAGGGAAATGGTGGGGATCTAGGAGGACGCACTAGATCTAGGGGATCTCCTTTGACTTGCACGACCCCATGTTTCACTGTCCTTTTATAACTGGGGGAGCGTCAAGATCCCCATTTCCCAGTTCTGAAGAGGCTCTTAGCCTCTCTTACCCTGAAGAATGGGGAAAGGGGCCCGGGAGGCACCATGAGCTTACTGTTCGAATAAATATCGTGGACCCAAAGAGTTTTGCGGGAAAGCGATTTATTAGACAGAGAGAGAGACAGCTAGCTGCCACGCTGCTGTGGGAGGGGAGCCTGGAGCAGGATATCAGCTCAGGTAAGGAGCAGCTGAATTTTAACCCTTGAGTTATTCCCTCCCCATTCATGTTCTCATCCAATGAGAGGAGTTCTTTCAAACTTCCTCTGGAGTGATTGATCTTTGCCTCTGATACCGGATTGGCTGCTTGGTCCGCAAGGCTGAGTTACAGAGCCCCCTCCTCTCAGAGCTTTCCGGGGGTGTTTTGGGACAAAGGAGCTTCACCTGGATTTCTCTACCTAGCCCTCGCGTCGGAAACCCAGACAAAGAACTTTGCATTTGAAACCCCTCTGGTTCCCAGATGGAGGCGTGGAGCCTTTGAAGCCACGCCCCTCGCGGACCAGGGAAGAGAAGTCCCTCACTTTGTTAAGTCTCTGTGTTTGACAGCGGCATCTGTGGTCAGCCAGGGGTGCGGCTGCTCCTCTTGGTAGCTAATGGCCATAGAACACCAGGGGCGTCTTAAAGCCCCTTCTGTGATCCCCACCACTGCTCCTGGGTATCCTCCCAGGGTCTGCTATGTGGGTAACATGCACCTCGCAGCAAGATCTCCTGAAATGGGTTTGGACAGGAATGTTAGTTAATTGCAAACCCATACTTCCCACCATTCATGCCTTCTGTTATAGCCAATTGCATAGTTAAGGCAGCCTTGTATTGTGATAATGCATTCTTCCTCTATGCTTGAGAACCTCTATGGAGATGGTTGTGTTTACTTCAACCAAAGGCAAGAGGAGACTGATCTGCAGAATTAACACAATTCACTAGTTCAACAAATCGGTGCTGCTTTTCTTGCCAATCAGAGACGTGTTTGTATTTCTCCTTGGAAGTCCTTTGGGGTAAACAGGTTGCTTGTTCTTACAATAAAGAATTGAACCACCAGAGGGCCTCGGGTGACACAGGAGGTTTGGGAAGAGACGAAGGCTCATGCTCAGAGGGGCTGGAGAACGCAAGGAAGAAGGAAAGGTGCCAAGTAAATCATGTGACTGCCCAGGGGCTTTGGCGAAGACAAGCCCTCAGGAAGGCAGGCATGTGGCCATTCTGTCTGTAGCCTTCCATCCTTCCCTGCCCTCCCCAGCTGCATCTACCTAGATCCTGATTTTGAACCAAGTAGTCCAAACAGCCTGGTCACCTGAGCATCCCTCTGCAGGAACTGCAGTTGTTGGGGTGGGGGACACAGCAGTGTCATCTAGAGTTCAGCCAGTGGTGGCTCTGGGAAAGCTCATTGTATTCCGTGTCAGAGGAGGAAGGGAAGGCCGGAAACAGTTGTTCCTCAGCGCCTGGATGCCTGGTAGACGAGGGGGATAAGATGACGCGTAAAATAACGACAGGAACACGCCGAATCCTCTTTCATAACGATAGGACCATGCCAAATCCCCTTTCTTTTTAAAATTTGACATGTGAATGGTTATCTGGTATGTATTTATGTGTATTGATATAAAGCTGCAGATTTAAATAGTACTTCTTTTCTCTCTCTCTATATGGTCTTTTCTCTTTCTCTTTATGGTCTTCGTTATTTTCAATAAAATGATAATGTCAGATTACTTAGATGTTGTTATTATGACCTAACCCCTGAGTAAGGGAAGTTGAGAGCTGGTGAAACATCCCTATCTCAATATTTTTTCATACCATGTTTCCTTTGAAAGAGTTTACAGATAAAGGCCTCAGATGCCTGAAAAAGTAACAAGTTTACTATATTTTACTTGAGAATTTGTATATATTTTTAAAGACAGCTTTTTAGTTTTAGCAAAATTATAAACTCACAAGAGGTAGCAAAAAGAGAGTTCTGTGAATCTTCAGCTGTGTATCTCCAATGGTGACATCCTGCAATAGACTGAGTGTGTCTTCCCCAAATTCATGTGTTGAAATCTTAATCTCCATGGTGATAGCAATAGGAAGTTGGGCCTTTGGAAGGCGATTAGGTCTTGAGGGCAGTGCCCTCACGAATGGGATTAGTGCCCTTATAACAGAAAAAGATCCCAGAAAGCTCTCTTGTCTCTTTCACCATGTGAGGACACAGCGAGAAGATGCCCAGTCCATGCACTGGGAAGCAGGCCCTCCCCAGACACTGAAGCTGCCAGTGCCTTGGTCTTGGACTTCCAGCCTCCAGAACTGTGAGAAATAAACTTATGTCGTTTATAAGGCACCTGTCTATGTGTTTGGTTATAACACCCAGAATGGACTAAGACACAGACAACTGGAGTACAATGTCAAACCCAGAAAATTGACACAAGTACACACTACTGTTAACTAGACTACAGAAGTTATTTGGTTTTCACTGCTTTTAAACCTGCATTTCTCTCTCTCTCTGTCTCTGTGTCTGTCTCTCTGTATTTGTGTGTGCAAGTTTATGTCAGGTGTTTTTGTCAGGTGTGGATTTGTGTAAACAGCACCTCAGTCAAGAAGCAGAACTGCTCCATCACCATGAAAGAACTCCCTCTTGCTACCTCCTTTGATTAACATCCACGCCACCACCCAGCCCATCCCTATCCCCTGGACATCCCTAACATTTTCTCCATCTCTGTTGTTTTCTTATTTTGGGAATGCTATCTGGATGAAATCATACTGCATGTGATATTTGGAGTTTGGCTTTCTTCCCCGCTAAGCATATGCTTAGTGATGTCTGTGCTGGCTGTTGCATGTATCAATCGTTCGTTGCTTTTCATGACGGAATAGTATTTTATTGTATCAGAGTTTGTTAAACCATTTATCCACTGAGGGACATCTGGGTTGTTTCATATGCTGTTATGAGTAAAGCTACTATGAACATTAGCATACAGACTTTTGTTTGAATGTAAGTTTTCATCTCTCTGGGATAAATGCCCAGAAATGTCATTTCAAGGTGATACGGCGAGTGTTTAGCTTTATAAGAAGCTACCAAAGTATTTTTCATTTACATCAGCAATGTATAAGAGATTCAGTTTCTCTGCAAGCTCACCAGCATTTGGTATTATCACTATTTTTTAATTTAACTTTTCCAATTGGTGTGTAGAAACATCTCAATGTGGTTTTAATTTGGATTTCTTTAACGGCTAATGTGTGCGTGTGTGTGTGTGTGTGTGTGTGTATGTGTGTATGTGCATGTGTATATGTATGTGTGTATGTGTATATGTGTGTGTGTGTGTGTGTGTGTATGTGTATGTGTGTGTGTATGTGTATATGTGTATATGTATGTGTGTATGTGTGTGTGTGTATGTGTGTGTGTGTGTGTATGTGTGTATGTGTGTGTGTGTGTATGTGTGTGATCAGCTGATGGTTCAAGCTGTTAGCTTCTTCAGGGTCTATCTCAGCTTTTCAGTGAGGCCCTGCTCTTCTCTGGATGGTCCCCAGGCAATGACTGAGTTGAGCGGCAGTTCAAGGGCTGGGCCATCTCCACCCCTACAGGATTCCTTCCTCAGGCCATGTTGGTTCTGGCCTCTTTTCCTTTTCTTTCCCAGGTATTAGCTCCACAATAAATCTAACTCCATTTCAGCATCTCAGTGTCTGCTTACTGGAGAACCCAACAAAGACAGTATGTTTCTTAGTACTTCATGGTGTACATTCAGTCCATTTGACTCATCCATTCCTCCAAGGATGGATACTGAATCTGCCTCCCACTCTCACTGCCAAGACAAATGCTATGATGAACATCCTTGTTCTCATCACTTCATAGTTCTGGGGGAGAATTTCTTTCAATTATGTATAACTTGTAGTGGGCTTTCTGAGTCATGGGATGTATGTGTGTTCAGTTTCACCAAGTACATGCAGGCTAAGTTGTAGAAAGGCCTCATTAGTCTACATTTCCAATGGCTTGAAACCCACTTTAGACCCATGTTTGTGTTTCTGAAAGCCCTGCTTATATTTGGCATTAGATAATTTTCTAATTTTGATCATATCTTGATATATCTATTATTAATTCATTTTTTCTAGGAATTACTTGCTTAAATACTTTGCCTTTTATAGAATGGGTTTCTGACTTTTTCCTATAGATTTGCAGAAGTTCCCTATATATTCTAATTATGAATCTTTTGTTAATTTGAGGTGTTGAAAATATCTTCTCTGTCTCAACTTTGAGTATGGCTTACTTTGTTGAATAGAAGCCTGTAATCTTAATGAAATTAAATATACATATATTTTTACCTTGTGGTTTATGTTTTTTAGGTCTTGTTTAAAAAAATTTCCACCTTTAGGGCACAAATATTTTCCTACATTTTTAGTTTCACTCTTTATGCATAGATTCTTACTCTAGCTGAAGTTCATTGTATATTATATCAGGTAAGGATGCAGTTTTGTTTTTCTCTATATTATGGGAGCTTTTCCCCACCATAACCTACTAAACAGTCAGTTTTTTCCTGTTTGTTTGTAACTCTCTTATATTCATGGGTTTCTGGCCTCTTTTTGGTTCCATTGGTCTGTTGGTCTACTCTTGAGCCAATACCATGATTTAAAAAAATGTCTATGGCTTTATAGTGTAACTTAATACTGTTGGGCCCAGTCTGACTTCTTTGTCCTTCTTTCTGAAAAATAATTTCACCATTTGTGAACCCATTTTTCATATGTCTTAGAATAAATTCATTAACCCATAAAAAGTTCTAATTAGGATTTTGATTGGGATTGGAATTATGAAAGACATTTGAGGAGGATGGATATCTTTACAATGTTAAGAGCACAGATTACCTTTTCATTTATTCATATATTTGATTACATTATGGTCTCAGAACATGGTCTGTATTCTTTCAATTCTTTAGAATTTGAGACTCCTTTTAAAATCATAATTTGGTCAGTTTACATGAATGTTATATGTACACAATATACACATGCATTCTTTGGTTTGTGGAGGGTTAGTTTATTAAATGTCTTATTTAGATAATCTATATCTTTGCTTGTGTTTTTGCCTACTTGATCTATTAGTTCTGAGATTTATGTACTCAAATCAGCAATATTGTTGATTTTTTTCTTCTTGTACTTGAGAATAGGTTGTTAGATGCATATAGGTTATATATGTTGTACCTTCTTGATCTGTTGTTACTTTCCTCAAGATGTGCTATACCTCTTTCAAGCAGATACAGAAGTAGAGAGAAGGATATAATGAACCCTCTCAAATCCAGCTTCAACAACTCATGGCTACTCTTATTTCATCTGTACTACACAAACTCTTCCACACCCCTTCTACTGAATTATTTTGAGGTAAGTGACAAGCATAATATCATTTAAAAGTAAATACATTAGCATCTAGCTAAGGAATTATTTTTTTAAACATACTCATATCTAAAAAAGTAACAATAATTTCTCAATACCATCAAATATCCAGTGTTGTAATCTTCCAATTGTCTTATAAATATTCTATTCTCTTTACTTAAATTAGGATCCTAATAAGATTCATACCTTATAATTAGTTGATATGCTCCTTGAATTTCTTTTCATCTATAGGTATAACACATCTCTATCTCTTTCGATATTTCCTGGCTATACATTCTATTTTGTTATATATTAGGATGGCTGCCTTTTTGTAATTAAACTTTTTAAAGATTACAGAAACAATATATGAGTAAATGTTCATAAAATATTAAAACATATATGCAAATTTTTTGTTTAGATAAATAGAATTCTACCATGCTTATTATTCTGTGACTTGTCTTTATCACTTAACAACAAATATTGAAGCATCCTTTTTAAAAAATAACAGCTTTATTGATATACAATTCATATACTATATAATTTATTCTCTTGAAGTGTATATGAAGTAGTTATTAATATAGCTACAGAATTGTGTGTCTATTGCCACAACCAATTTTAGAATGTTTCCATGACCTCTAAAAGAAACCCTATACCAAATTCTCCCCAATCCTCCCAGACCGTGGCAACCACTAACCTGCTTTCTGCCTCTATGGATTTGTATGTTATGAACACGTCATATAAATAGAATCATATACTATGTGGTCTTTTGTGTTTGGCTTCTTTCATTTAGCATAATGTTTTCAAGATCCATCTATGTAGTAGCATGCATCAGTATTTCATTTCTCTTTATTGCAGAATAATATCCCATTGTATGGATAGATGACTTTTGTTTATTTAATCATCAGTTGTTGGATATTTGTTTTGTTTCAACTTTTTGACTATTATAAATAATGCTGCAATGAACATTCATGTACAACTTTTTGTGTGGACACATGTTTTTATTTTTCTTGGGCACATACCTAGGGGTGAAATTTCTGTATTCTCAAAAGGTCTGTCTAACCTTTTGAAGAACTGCCAGATTGTTTTCCAAAGTAGCTGCACCATTTTATATTCCCACCAGCAATATATGAGGTTTATAATTTTGCCACATCCCCAGCAACACTTGCTGTTCCCTGTCTTTCTGATTACAGTCATCTTGGTGAGGATGAGGTGGTATCTCATTGTGGTTTTGATTTGCATTTCCCTTATGACTAATGATGTTGAGCAGCTTTTCATTGGATACTGGTTACTATGTATCTTCCTTCGAGAAATGTCTATTCAGAGCCTTTGCTCATTTTTAAATTGGGTTACCCATATCAGATATGTGATTTGCAAGTATTTCCTCCCATTCTGTGGGTTGCCTTTTAATTTTCTTAGTGATATCCTTTGAAACACAAAGGATTCTACATTTTGATGAAGTTCATTTTATCAATTTATTTTCTTTTGTTGCTTGTGCTTTTGGTGTTATATCTCAGAAATTATTGCCTAATTATGGCAAGGTCATGAAGATTTATCCTTGCATTTTATTCTAAGAGTTTTAGCTGTTACATTTTAGGTCTTTGATTCCTTTTGAGATAATTTTTATATATTATAAATACTAGGGTTCCAGTTTCATTTTTTTTACATGTGTATATCCACTTGTCCCAGCACCGTTTGCTGAAATTCTGCTATTGAATTGTTTTGGTAATCTCATCACAGGTCAACTCTAAATGTGAGAGTTTATTTAATTATTTAATTTGAGACAGGCTCTGTCACCCAGGCTGCAGCGATCATGGCTCCGCTGCAGCCTTGAACTTCTGGGCTCAAGTCACCCTCTGTCTCAGCCTCCCAAGTAGCTGGGACTACAGGTTTACACAACCATGCTTGGTTAATCAAAAAAAAATTTTTTTTGAAGAGATGGGATCTCTCTATTTTGACTAGATTGATCTCCAACTCCTGGGCTAAGCAATCCTCCTGCTTCAGTTTCCCAAAATGTTGGGAGGCCAAGTTGGGAGGCCAGTTCCCAGGAGAATGGGCCCTGCGACACCACACACGTGTACACGGTGATCATTCTGCCATTCCCTGCCTTTCTAGGCCTGGGAAGTTGGGGACTGGAATGCTGTTGCCACTCCATTACTTCACGTGCAAAACAAAGCACCAGCAAGGGCAGAAAGGCAGTTTCAGCATCCCTTTCATCTTCCAGATCTTGCTCGAATGCTCCTGATTGGCAGAAACTAATTCTATATAGGGGCCTAAATAAAAAGCAATCTGGGAAATGCAGAGTTTAAGCTTCTAGTTGCTGCAGAATAGAAAGATACATTAGGAGGGAAGTAGAATAGAGGTTAAGGAAGTGTCCATCATATTTGCCATGAGTCCCATGACTTGGGAATGGCTGTTCTCAGTCCTGGTGAGACTGTCTAGAATTCTGTATCCATTTTGTTCCCTGAAATGTAGAGATATAGAAAAGATTTGTATTGTGATCTAAACTGTGACCCCTCTCAAAAAATATATTTGAGTCCTAATCTCCAGTTCCCATGAATGTAACCCTATTTGGAATTAAGTCTTGCAGATGTAATTGAGCTAAGATGAGGTCCTACTGGAGTAGGGTGAGCCCTAAACCCAATGACTGGTATTCTTATAAAAGGAGAAACACAGAGACACAGAGACACCCAGGGAAGCCAGCCATGTGGAGATGGAGACAGAGATCTGAGTGATTCCTGAGCTGCCCTTTAGACCATCACCTGTATCTGTATTGCCTCTCAATGTACAGCCAGGCCAGCAGCTACAGGGAACTCAGAATATTCAGGCTGTGCTCCCAATTCCCCCTACCTTCCACTTAGTTCCATACTTCCTCTCTTGGGGACAAGTTTCCATCTCAGCAGGGGCTCAGTGAAGGCTGTGATGATATTGAGATGCTGGGTTAGGATCATGGCTGGGGAAAATACCTTTTTTTGGAGACAGGGTCTTGCTCTGTTGCCCAGGCTGGAATGCAGTAGTACAATCACGGCTCACTGCAACTTCTGCCTCTGGGACTCAAGAAATCCTCCCATCTCAGCCTCCCAAGTAGCTGAAACTACAGGCATGCACCAACATACACGGCTAATTTTTGTATTTTTTGTAAGGACTGGATCTTGCCATGTTGTCCAGGCTGTTCTCAAACTCCTGGGCCCAAGCAATCTGCATGCCTGAACCTCCTGAAATTTTGGGATCATAGGCATGGGCCACTGCACCTGGCCTTGGGGCAAATACTTTGAAACCCAATTAGAAAAGCTAGACCAGATCCTGTGTGGGCAGCAGCAAGTCAACAGAACATAGGTCGATCACAGTGGCACAGAGAGTGGGGACAATTCCAACCTTTCCTCGATCTTCAGGATGTCCCTTATTATCTGTAAGTTTTCTGGGCTTAAGTGCGCAAGCTCTATGATTTGGTCTTGAGCTTAAATACCTGTTACGACACTGCTGTTAAGTGTCACCATCAAACTTAGCTATTGACATCCTAAACTAATGCTCTGGGCTCAGAGAAGGGACAAAAAACGAGGTGGTTTTTTTTTTTGTACATGTTAAGAGTGTAGCCAGGCGTGATGGTGGGTGACTGTAATCCCAACTATTAGGGAGGCTGAGGCAGGAGAATCGCTTGAACCGGGGAGCAGAGGTTACAGTGAGCCAAGATCGCATCATTGCACTCCAGCCTGGACGACAAGAGTGAAACTCCATCTCAAAAACAAAAACAAAAACAAAAACAAAAACAAAAACAAAGAAAGAGTAGTGTTTTCAAACCTGGCTCCTCTCTTAGAATGATCTGTAGAGCTTCCCAAAAACACAGTATTCAGGACCACCCTTGGATATTCTGATATGGCTGGTGTGGCACGAAGTAGCACAATACTGGGGTCCTTAAGAAGGCTCTCTAGGTGACTCTGGTGCACGGCCAGGCTCAACACTGCTGGGGCAGAGAAGGGCAGCAAGGAAAACATAGCAACAGATGCTGAAGAATAAGCATCACAACAACAGAGGGCGATTGGGTGAGAACTAGGGGCGGTAGGAACACAGGAACCAGAGTGGGCTGGGTGCACTTGGGGATGGACTGGGGAGGTGCATTCTACCAGAAGCTGGTGGGAAGCACAGGGGCTTTTGGATGTTGTGGCCTGGGGCTTTTCCTCCTAGTTGTGAAGGAGCCCTGTTGCAGTGTGGTTGGAAGGTTGTGTGGTTTTTGACAATATTTCCCTTCTCAACAGCGGTGGGCCACAGGGAGAGGAGCAAGGCCTTGGTGTTACAGATCTGCTTCGAGGTCCAGCCTTTGGGTGTGCACCAGTTCTTGATTATTAAATACCATTGTGGTGGATGCATTGTCTGCTAATATCCAGAAATCGGATCTGGGAATAAGTGAGGTGGCCATGGGTGAATTTCAGCCTCTGATTTGTGGGTGGGAGCTGAGGGGCCACTGAGTGGCTAAGAAAATCTTGGGTGTGCATGGTCACTATCACTAGAAAGCCACAAGGTCGATGACCAGGGTGACTAGAAAAGAGGTAGATTCAATAATCCCCCGAGGTTTTGGAGAAGTGTGCAGAGTAAGACATTGGGTTTAGAGTAACTTCCAGTCTCCCTTTTGGGGTCCTGTTTCTTGGATTGTCAACTGCAAGTAGCCTTATCCAGCTGGACTGCAGTTGGGTGGTCAGTCTGCACTGTGTGCAGTTCCTTTAGGTCAAGCAGGTGCTTCAGGAACCACAGAATGTGGGGCACTTGATGTAACTGGAATAGCTCAGTGCCTCCATGCAGACCATTGTCCGGAATGTCCTTCTCCGTTCAATTGATGTTAAAGCTCAAACTCTACCTCCTTTTTAAAGTTTTCTGCGACTTCCCTTGAATGAATTCAGAGGGATTTTCTCCATTATTCTTTAGCTATTCTTTACATGACTTTTTCTTACAGAAAAACAGGCTTCTAGAAACCAGATACTGTCTTTCATCTTTGTATCTCCAAAACCTAGAGCAAGATCTAATCCATAGCCATTTAATAAGTGTTTGTTGAATGAATGAATGATAGAGCTGAGTCATCACTGACATGTAAGTTGTGAATATGTGTTCACGAATTCTAATGGGTGAGGGTATGACACTGTGAAAGAAGACTCTGCTGCAGGGCCGAGTGGTCCTGTTTCATCACTGGAGGTCGTATTTGAATAAGGCTGGTGTCTTTCAGAAACGACAAGAACAGGACATAAATATGCCACCCTTTCCTCCTGCACCCCCAGCAGAGATTTTGAATTAACTATGGCGTTGTTATTTACTGAGCCTGGTTGTGAATTGGAATCTTTTGTGACGCAGACACTGCAGGCAGCTTAATGATTGAAACTAGCATGGGAGAGAGGAAAGCTGTTTTCCATCAAGAGCATGTCCTGTTTTGCTGGCAAGTATGGATATTGTGGTGGACGGAGAACATTTTTTACCTTGAGAGAAGAATATAGGGAGTTTCTAAAGTAGCATGCAAACTACTTCAAGACGTAAAGAATTTAGGAGGCTGGAACCAAAGGCAACTTTTGAAACACTGCTGCAGTTCAGCAAAGGTAGAGCTGCCTTTACTATAAAGGAAATGAGTCATGGAGTGGCAGTTCTGAAACATGGCCCCTCTCACTTTTTTGCTGGTCCTTCCATTGAGATGTGGAGTCTAGGTCTTCTTCCTTTCCATTTGGGTGCCATGGTGACCCTGACCAATAGAATATGGCAGAAGCAGTCATGAGACTTCTGAAGTTAGGTTAAAAAGGCATGCTGCTTCCTTCTTGTATGTTAGAATACCCATCTTGGAGCCCTGAGTCTCCACGCAGGAGTTTGATTACTTGAGATCTTCATGCTGTGAGGAAGCCCCAGCCCCATGGGAAGCCACACATAGGTGCTTGGTCTACAGTTCCAGTTGAGCACAGACCTGTCCAGATGCCAGACATGTAAGGGAAAAAGCTACCAGGCAATTGCTGCCTCCAGAATTAGTATCCAAGATATTATCAGCTTCTGAGTCCTCCCAGCTGAAGCCCCAGATATCATGAATCAGAGAGAAATCATCTCTAGGGTGTCCTGTCTGAATCCTTGCCCAATTGAGTTCATGAGCATAATAAAATGTTGTTATTTTATGCCACTAAATTGAGGTGGTTTGTTATGTAGCAATGGATAACTGTAACACAGAAGCAGCTCTCAGGCAGTGATGGGGGATCTTATGAGTTTTGCAAACCAATCCTTGGATGCCTTAGCAAATAAGCATGAGGGTTTAGTAGGCAAACTTTCAATATCCTGGCTAAGTCCTTGGGTCAGACATCTACACCTAATAGATATATATTTTTAACTTTTAAGTTCACGGTATATGTGCGGGTTTGTTACATAGGTAAACTTGTGTCATGGAGGCTTGTTGTAAAGATCATTTTATCACCCAGGTATTAAGCTTAGTTAGTACACATTCGTTATTTTTCATGGTCCTCTCCCTCCTCTCACCCTCCACTCTCCAATAGGCCCCAGTGTCTGTTGTTCCCCTCTGTATGTCCATGTGTTCTCATCATTTAGCTCCCACTTATAAGTGAGAACATGAGGTATTTGGTTTTCTGTTCCTGTGTTAGTTTTCTAAGGATAATGGCTCCAGCTTCGTCCATGTCCCTGCAAAGAAAATGATCTCATTTTTTTTTTTTTATGGCAGCGTAGCATTCCACGGTGTATATGTATCACATTTTCCTTACCCAGTCTATCATTGACGGGCATTTAGGTTGATTCCATGTCTTTTCTATTGTGAATAGTGCTGCGGTGAACGTATGCATGCGTGTCTTTATAATAGAATGATTTATATTCCTTTGGGTATACACCAAGTAATGGGACTGCCGGGTCAAATGGTATTTTTGTCTTTATGCACCTGATACGTTTTCATGTGATATCAGATTTGTGCTGACCTCAGCCATTAGAAATTCCAGGTTATGGGATGTGGCCACCTTGAAGTGGCCCTAGGACAGGGAATCTGTGCAGTTCAAAGGAGCAGGTAAATTACCAAATGTAAGACCAAAAATTATGAACATCTCCTCCTACCTGGGAGAGGCACAGGAAGTTAAGAGGAGAGATTAACGAGACAGTTAGTATATATGTCCAGAGAAACAGCTCGTAGTTGGCCAAGAGTTTAGGATTAGTTCTTGAGGAACCTACGGTTGAGAAAAGCATTTAGCTAATCATGTATTTTTTGTAAAAATGTTTACTGCCAAGATAACTGAGGGTTAAGGGTGCAATTGCTCTAATTTGCATAAGCTTGAATTAAGTGGTAAGTGAAATATTTACTATAACTGGCATATTGATTTGCTAAATATTTATTTGCTTTTGGGAAGCAGAACATGCTTTGAGGAGAAGATCACATGCTCTCTTGGTGCACTGCATTACTATTAGAAACATAGCCCAGGAAATAGCTTGCTTCCTCAGGGACACGGCTGGGAGCAGAAGGCAGGACAGCTCCTTGGGGCTGGGAGCTTAGCCTGGGGTTTAACTCTCTGCTCTCATCATCTTGAAATTCTTAATAATTTTGGAACAAGTGCTTGCATTTTCATCTGGGGCCCACAAGCTTTGTGCCAGTCCTGACGTGCAGGAGTCTGCCTCTTGTGAGCTCTGGGTTGGATGTTAGCTGAGGTCTGCTCCTACATTGAAGGGACATGGGGCTAGTTCTGCAGGGAACTTAATCAACAGGAAAGGTTTAAGGGTTCCCAAAGGTGGAGGGGCAGTCATGGAGGGCTTGGTCCACTGGGCCACCTGTAGGTTTAGGCAGAGGCCACCAGCAGTCTCGATGAAACAACTCCAAGCCCTAGGATTTCTTGGTTGACATCACTGTTACTGGGCTCTACCAGCTAACAGAGACCTTGTCCTATTTACCCCCTACGAGTGCTGGGAATCCACTCTCAGGGAAGGTCCGTTGGCCAGCTGGGTGGGCCATGCCATCTATCTCCACTCAGAGATTCTTGGGGCATCATCGAAGTTTTCAGAGGATGAGCCATTCTGATCATGGGAATTCCTGAGCCACCTGTCTTCTGGGGCCTCCCATGCTTGGGTCATGGTTGGGGACTTGGGTGGGGAACACCTGCTGCTTTCAGTTCTCCCTCTTGAGGAGGGCCAGACAACAGGGAGAGTACCCCTCTCTCCTGAGTGTACATGGTGCTCAGGGAGAACTCACTGCCCAGGCAGTGTGCTTGGGAATGCCAGAGATGCACATGGACAATCATTGAATGAGTCCACAGAGGCCAAGCTCCGCCTGCCCAAGGATCAGACCAGGCTTCCAGTTTTGTTGGTTTTTTAGAGGTGGAGTCTTGCTATGTTGACCAGGCTATGGGCTTGAACTCCTAGGCTCAAGCAGTCCTCCCACCTCAGCCTCCTGAGTACTTCCAGTTTTTGTTTAGAAACAGGATGGCCATTCGAGAACATCACTGCCTCAGTAGAGCAGCCCTCAGGCCAGCCTGTCTGTCCCTCCCTGTCTGTTCCTCTGGGCTGTTGCCCCTGTGACTGTGGACATCTTGAGGTCAGGGACTTCGTCTTCCTCATCTTTGTGTTCCAGGCCAGTCACATTCTGCTTAAGGGAAGGAGGAGCAGTGAGACATGCTGAAAAGTAGAAGCCGGGGCCTCAGGGGAGGAGGGGGAAGGTAGTACCTGTGAGGACCATTAGGGACGGGCGACTGTGATGAAGGGAAGCGGGCCCTGGGATTCTTGGGGCTGCTTTCTCAGCGCTGAGGTCAGGTTCTTTTGCAATCTTGTTAGGCGTGGGTGGTGTTAAGAGATAGCACTGCGGTGGCCACAGGAATGGCCAAAATAATTATTTGGGGCAAAAACTCAACAGGGCAGGGAGGTGAGAATGTGATTTGAGGCTTGTATTTCCAAGGCTCTCAGCCACTGGTAACTCAACAAGGACCGCCGAGTGCCTGCTGAATGCATGACACCAGCAGACAACTATGAAAAGACACCCAGCTGGGTCAGCCATGCCCTTTGTCTTCCAGCTGCCCTTGGTATTGTGGGTGGCGACAGTCACACACCCGCAACTCAGTGTATAAAGGAGACCCTGGGCCTCCAGTGTCCTCCACCCCCTTGAAATGTTGAACAAAACTGCACACACCCTTCCTTTCTGTCTTCTTGGAGGGAGAGAAAGGCTGGAATCTGTTCTATTGAATTTTCCAGTTGGAGATCCAGGACCCTGCCCCATGTGACCTGACTCACCCTGTTCTTGCCTCTCCATCACTGGATCCTGGTTCTAGGGCTGCATGTGAGTGACTGAGCTCTGAGCAGGGCTGGGAGGGACAGTGTGAGATTCCCCCATCTGTTCACTTGTCTGCTTTCTGCTTTCCTCTGTCAATGGTACCCTGTGATAGAAAACTTCACATGCATTGTGTTAGCTCTGTGGTTGCTATACCACAGTACCACAGTATAAACTTAGTGGCCTCAAATAACACCAATTTATTCTTTTACCATCTTAGGTCTCAGGGCCTTGTTCCTAATGGAGGCTTTAGGGGAAAATCTGTTTCCTTGTCTTTCCCAGTTTCTAGAGGCCACTTACATTCCTGTGCTTGTGGCCCCTTCTGTATCTTCAGAGCCGGCCGTGTGGTCTCTTCTCCCCTCTCTTCTCTCCTGCCTCCCTCTCACAAGGGTCTTGTGATTACTCAAGCCCACCTGGATGATCCAAGATAATTTCCCATCTCAAGATCCTCACCTTAATCATGCCCACAGAATTCCTTTCTTTTGCATGTAAGATAACAGATTCACAGGTCCCAGGGATCAGGATGTGGACATCATTGCCTGGGTAGGGGACACTGTCTATGCCATTCATTCTGGCCAGCTACTATAGTACCACACATTAGCAATTAGAGTTTCATTTTTCTGTCTTTCCCTCCCTCCCTCCCTCCCTTCCTCCCTCCCTCCCTCCCTTCCTTCCTCCCTTCCTTCCTCTTGTAAAATTTAGATTTCAGTTTTTTCAAGAGGTAATTCATTCTCATGATTCAAAAATGAAAAATAACATCGCACTGGGGCGAGACACTGTGGCACCCGGGTTCCTGCAGTTAGTGCTTTCCCGGGCCATGTACCGTGGCCAGGAGACTTGGGGCTCCCTCAACTCCAGAGGGAGTGGGGAGACCCTCCCTGCCCTGTCCCTGCAGCATCTGGCCAGGCTGCTCTGCTTTCTCCCCAGCCTCTATCTTTCTACCTGGCCAGTCCGTGACCCAGCCCTCTCCATCATTCCCCCTCTGTCCCCAAAAGCAAGCAAACGAAACAGCAACAAAGCCCCTAACAACTCAATGGAAAGGTTTCCGTGGAGAAAGCCTGCTCCCATCCTTGTTCTCATCCACCATGCTTCCCTGTCATCTACGTGGAGACCATGTCTAGGGCAACCCCTCTCCTTTCTCACACAAAGTTGGCTTGCTGTCTAGGCCATTCTATGCCTCTTCTCTTTCCTTACTTGCTATGGCCTGAAATTTTGCCCTGTCAGCGCACAGAGTGTCCTCATTCGTGTGTTTCTTTTTATAATCACCTAGAATTGCACTGTGTGGCTGTGCTACAGTTTATTCAACTGGGCTTTTCTACACATGAGAAGTTGGTTGTTTCCAGACTTTTGCTGTTACAAACAATGCTGCAATGAGTCACTTTGTACATGTGTCTTTTCTGTGTTTATAGGTGGGTCTTGGGGATAAACCCCATGAAGTTGGACCAGTGTGCCAATGGGTAAAGGCACAGTGATCTTGCTAGGTTTCCCGGTAGCGTCTTCTCCATGGTTGTGCCCGCCACTGACATTGGGAAATTCCCTTGAAACCTCCACAAGACAAGGTTGCCAGTCTCAGATTTTGTTTTTGAGGCTCTCACTGTGTCTGTGTTGCCCAGGCTGGAGTGCGGTGGCATGATCTCGGCTCCCGGGCTCAGAAATCTTTCCACCTAACCTCCTCTGCCCCGGGACTACAGGCATATGCAACCTTGCCTGGCTAATCTTTTGTGTTTTTTAGGAGAGTTGGGGCTTCACCATGTTGCTCAGGGCTGGTCTTGAACTCCTGGGCCCAAGCCATTCTCCCGTCCTCCCACCTCAGCCTCCCGAAGTGCTGGGATTACAAGTGTGAGCCACTGTGCCTGGCCAGTCTCAGATTTTAAAAAAACCAACTTGATAGGTACATCTAGGATTTCCTCGAGCTTCCTTTTTGTTAGTAGTGGTGGCTTTTCTGGGCTGCACTAGACCAGTGGGAACAAAGTGCCTGTCGCGTGTGTGCACGTCCTTGTGTGTGTGTGTCCTACACACACGGCCCCTGTGCATCCCCGCAAGAAGCAGCACGTGGAGCGGGCCTCAGAGGGTTTATTGTCCACCCCATGAGGTTCCTGGGCTTCTTGGGAGGAACTGGGGGCAGGGGCTGGTCACACGGGTCTGTAGGTCCCGTTGTAGCTAAAAGGGGGAGTCACCGAGCAGTCCCTGTCCTCAGGGATCC
The DNA here is from genome assembly GCF_009761245.1 of Sapajus apella. Lineage (NCBI taxonomy): Eukaryota > Metazoa > Chordata > Mammalia > Primates > Cebidae > Sapajus > Sapajus apella. The sequence continues at coordinate 7,984,766 of NW_022436996.1, forward strand.
AGCGCTGGACATAGTTGGGGGTGTTGTCATGAGGCCACACGATCACAGTGTCTCTGGAAGCCAGGGAGGGGTCCTCAGGGAAGAAGTTGAAGGGCCGGAGCAGGAAGCCCACGGAGTTCCCAGGTGTGGCTGTGTTGGGAATGTCCTCGGAGTGAGGGATGTGCAGGAAGCCCACTGTCACCCAGGCCACCAGGTCCTGCAGGAGACAGGGTGGGCTTCAGTGGGCAGGGCTGAGTACCGACCACTGGAGGCCATTCAGGCCTTTGGTCATTTTCAGTTCTGCCTGGAAACTTGCTGAATTCCTCTCCAGCCCCTTTTTAAAGAGATGGGCAACTCTGCTGTGACCTCTGAACTTGCCATCCACACAGCAAGGCACAGCTGCTGTGACTGGGGACAGATCTGGGCAGAGGGTGGTTGGGACTCCCTGATGGTGATGCGAATGGTCCTGGGCTGACCTGGAAGGAGGCAAGGCCGGCGCTGGGCAGGGCTGGGGACAGGGCAGTACCTGGTTTTCAATGTTCTCATTGTTGTGAAGAAACTCCTCAAAGACCACGGGTGGGTCCCAGGGGTCATTCTGGTTGTAGATGCTGCTGCTGCACAGCTCCGACTCCCGGTACCTGGTCACTGCCAGGGGGTACCTGCCAGGCAGAGGCGAAGCAGCCTGGCTCAGGGCCCTGGGCTGGGTCCCCAGCCCCACCCAGAGAACAGCTTCAGGTTCAAAATAGAGGAAGGTGACTGCCTTCTCCAAGATGAGAGATTATCTCCAGGGAGACAGCAGGACTGGCTGCTGTCAACCAAGGTTCAGGTGGTCTGCAGGAGTTCTCCCTGCCCCGCCAAATGCACAGAGACACAGGTCCTGAAGGACAGACGACCCTTGCACAACACAGGTGTGAACAGCACAGGTCTACTTTTTTTTTTTTTTTTTTTTTTTTTTGAGATGTAGTTGTGCTCTTGTTGCCTAGGCTGGAGTGCAGTGATGTAATCTTGGCTCACTGAGGCCTCCATCTCCTGGGTTCGAGCAATTCTCCTGCCTCAGCCCCCTGAGTAGCTGGGGTTACAGGTGCACACCACCACACCCTGCTAATTTTTGTATTTTTAGTTTCTCTGTGTTGGTCAGGCTAGTCTCGAACTCCTGACCTCAGGTGATACACCCGCCTCGGCCTCCCAAAGTTCTGGGATTACAGGCATGAGTCACCAAGCGTGGCCCACAGGTCCACTTTCATTTGGAGTTTCTTCTGCCTCTGCCATGGAAAGACAGCAAGACCAGCCCCTCCTCCTCCTCAGCCCACTCAAAGTGAAGGTGATGAAGATGGAGACCTTTAGATATATTTTCTTTTCCTTGAGATTTTCTTGATAACATTTTCTTTTATGTAGCTAACTTTATTGTAAGAACACGGTATCTAACACATAGAACATACAAAATATGTGTTCACTGCATGTTTATGTTACTGGTAAGGCTTCCGGTCAACAGTAGGCTCTTAGTAGTTAGGTCATGGGGAAGTCATAGTTATGCTTGGATTTTTTACCACATTGGGGGGCTGGCACCCCTAATCCCCACATTGTTCCGGGTCACTTGTACACAAAGATATACACATACATACATATACACACAACACACGTGTGTGCCCAGATACAAAACCACATAGACTCAGAACCCATGGGCACAAACACAGACACAGACACACACACTGGGGGGAGCCCCTGACCCTCCCCCAGGCCCCCTGGGTCTTCCTCACCTTGCCCAGGTGACGGCCTGCTCCTCCTGCCAGCCTGGGGGCAGCACCTGGTCAGCCATGGAGTGGATCTGCAGGCGGTAGCTGCGCTGGTGGCCCCAGGGGTTCTCTGTGGGGCTGGTAAAGAGCAGGTACCCAGGCAGCGTCCTCCTGAAGCGGAAGGCTGCCTGGCGCTCCCGGGAGTACTTCGTCTGCTCCAGGGTCGGCTGGACCACGCGGTGGCTCGGGCTCCAGGGGTTGGTAATATTTTCTAGCTTCATCTGCAGCGTCTGGAAGCTGTTCTTGGTGCCTGGAGGTATGCAGGGAGAAGGAGAACGAGAATTGAGCTGCCAGAACCAAAACCTCCTCATTCTGCCCCAGGATCTCTATCCTCCACCACAGCCAACAGCCAACTCTCTGGAATAATCAGGATGCTGGGGGATGCCCTAGGCAGCTGTGGTGATTCCATTACCACCCTGGGAAGTTCCTCTCAAGAGCTCTGCTCATGCCCATTTGCTGTGGCTGCAATTCCAGAGAAGGGGCACCCATCTTTCTCCAGGCACGAGAGGCTCTGCCCAGAGAGGTGACTGGGACTGACAAGCAGGAGCCACCCCTCTGGTCCTGGTGGCATCAGTCATTCTACTCATGCCATTCTTTTACCATGACAGCATCCAGGAGGCACCCTGATTATTTCCAGATGACACACGCTCCATCTCAAAGCACTAGACAATGATGCTTCTTACCCTCCTAGGCACTGTCCCCTCCCTTGCCCCATGCACAGCCCCAGGGCCAGGCCAGGGTCCACACTGTTGCATCCAGGGAACCCTCAGCACTGTTCACTTTCACCGTTTTTCAGGGACACACAGATTTCTAGCTTTAGGTTTTACAGAAGCAGCCTTGGCAAACGCTCCTGATTTTACACTCCCAGGGAGTTACAGTGCCGTCTTCTGGAAGTTTAGCTATTGGTGGGATGCGATGTTTGAATGGGAGAGCCTCACTTTGAGTCCTACCTGCCACATCCAGGTCGACGCGGTAGTGCACCAAGTGAGTGTGTATGTTCCCAAACAGGTGCGTGTGCAGGCGAGTGCCGTGGCGCACCCCCTCCGGGGTGTAGAAGGTGGCGTGGATGTAGCCAGTGGCATGTATCTTGGCCTCCATCACCCCGTTGGGGTAGAAGATGAAGTCCCAAATGTAATCATAATTGTAGACAGTTGACGTTGTCCGCAGCACCAGCACCTGGCCCTTCAGCCCGGCATAGAAGTTGAAGCCACCGTTAAAGTTGGAATCAAAGTGCCGCCGAATGGGCACCCCTGTGGGCATTTCGAAGAGGCAGAGGGCTCGGGGATAATGGACTGGGCCATCGCCATCACAGTAGTGGAAAGCATCCAGGAAGGTGGCGGTCTCCGGGCAGTCGATGCCAGGGGCTAGCTCGTGAGTGACGCTGCCCAGGCCCCAGCCCACATCGAGGTACTTGGTCTGCATACCTGCAGGTGTGTGTCCTCCGTACAGCGCCGCGGCCTCCTGCACGCTGACCTCATAGGCAATGCGCTCTCCGCCGAAGTGCACGTTCAGGACCTGCAACCCCGAGGAGGTGCGCAGCCGGAAGGCGAAGCTCCAGCCCCCGTACAGCACGGTGTTGCCATCCAGCCTGAAGCGAGGGCCGTGGGGCTGGACCAGGCGAGGGCCGCTCACACTGATGGGGCTGGGGAAGTCCCCGCGGAGCTTGTGGGAGGAGAAGAGGGGTGGCTCCTCCGTGCTCTCATGCCCCTGGCCCTTGGGCAGTGGGCCCTCCAGGACCACTGCCTCCACCTCTCCAGCTGCGTACTTCTGAGCCAGTTCCTCTGGGCTCCCATAGAACTTCCCGTTGTACCACACCTGCTCCACGGCCCAGCGCTGGGGATCTATGCTCCCGTGATCCACAAGGAGCTCCAGCCCAGTGGGGTGCAGAAAATAGCCTTCTACATTGCGCTGTATGATAATCCAACTGCGGCGCTGGCCAGAAGCCACGCCCCGGGGGGCCACGTCGGTGAAGGCCAGGCATCTGTCCTGGCAGTCTTGGAATGAGAAGCCTGTGGTATTGAGGAAGAACTGATGCAGGGGCTTGGTGGCTTCCTGCAGGGTGTGGTAGAGGAGGGCATACTCTGATGTGGAAACGGGCCTCGATGCCCAGGAGGGCTGATGCCTAGGCCGGAGGGACAGTGCTCGCATGTAGTGGGGCCCTGGCAGCGGCCCCACAGCAAACTCGGTGATATTGGGATGTTCCTGGTCACCAAAGAAGATGATGGCACGGGCTTCCCGCACAGGACGCCTTTCACCTTTATCCAGAAACCTCAGCACGTGGTTCTTCTTGGGCAGCAGCATCTCAATGAGAAACACGGTGTTCTTGGCCATGGTGGGTGCACTGGAGGACTGCAGTTTCAGCTCCTTCTTGGACCAGAGGAAGCTGTGCACTGCTTTCAGCTCTTGGAGGCTCAGGTCTGCAAACACCCCTGCCTTCCTATGCAGGGTCCCTGGGGAGGGCTCCACCATGGCCATCTGCAGCATCAAGATGGCAGCCACAGTCCAGCCCAGGGCCAGCATCTCTCGCGCCATCACTCTGGAATGCAGTAGAGGAGATGAACTTAGTTGTCTTATGGGCAGAAATGGGCTTATCTTAGTTAGGGCCCTGGAGTTTGAGGTCCCTCCGCCTCGGAGTTTTCCTATGCACTGAACTTCCTCCCCTTGCTCTGCCCTAAGCTAGAGGCTGTCTGTGGGGAAGCCAGGGCCCCACACAGTCCCCAGTGCTGTCGGGCTGTGATCTGTGCTTCCATCCATCTGCTTCTGCCCTCTCCTCACTCCTCTGTAAGTGTCCTCCAGTTCTGCCTTCGTTACTCGGGGGGACGCTCTTAGCCATGGGCGCCGTGGGTCACAGACGCCAGGCTGGCCCCTGCACACACCCCCAGGTGCCTCTTGTGCCCTAGAGAAGCAGACACCTACCTGTATTAACAGCAAAACTACATTTCTGACACAACAAAATACCTTTTAGGTAGACAGATTTTGAAATGCAGTGTAGAGATTCAAAGGTGGGCTCTGGAGTCAGGCTGCCCAAGTCCAGTCCCAGTAACTCATGCCACTAGGACTTGCTGTGTTGCCTCGGGCATGATGCTTAAACTCTCTGGGCCTTCATTTTCTTAGTTATAAAATGAAAGTGACAACGATGCTTAGCTTCTAGGGTTGCGGAGATAAATCAATTAGACAGTAAATGTAAAGCGTTTGTGACAATGCCTGCCTTATAGGAAATGTATGAGAAATGTCAGCTGCTCTTCTTGTTAAATTACATACAGCCTATGGACACCAGCACATAAAGATCCACAGCACATTCAAAATTCTAGAGTTATTCAGGTGTGACTAGGCTGCAGACTTACGGCTTTGGGGTGAGGTAGAGCTGCCCAGTCCTGCCCAGCCTTCTTTGTGCCCCCTTCACCTCTCTTGACCACCCAATGCTACTAGGAGGGCCCCTCAAGGAGAGGGTCATCTTAGGGAAATGCTTTTCCTTTCTCAGGGAGGGTATGGTCAGGGGCTTCACCTCATAACCCCATCCCCCAAGCAGCCGTAAAATCCTGTGCTTGTAGCTGTGAGCCTCCTGCGGGGCTGGGAGAGCTGAAGGCAGTGCACAGCTTCCTCTGGTGGCCTGTCTTCCTATGTGCTGTGTGTGGAGCCTCTGGGAGATGCTTGCCCTGCAGATGCTGGCCGGAGCAGTCTCCCAGCCTCAGTTTCTCCAGACCCTAACTTGTCCTCCTGGATACCACAGGCCCTGCCTGGATGGCTGCCATCACCATGAAATTTCCCTACAGAAGCGCTGCCTTCGTTGCCTTGCACCCCCTTCCTCAAGGCTCTGGGTTGACCTGGGAGCCTGCTTCAGGATTCCTCCCTACCTCAGCTGCGCTTCTCACTTCCTGCAAGCCACGCCTGAGGCGCAGACACTTGACTTATAAGGTGGACGCATGAGTGTGTTGGACTCAGAGATCCTTGTTTTCATAGGTAATTGCCTTTTGCTCCCTAAATCAGAAGCCCTGGGGGTAACCCTGGAGAAAATGCGTTCTCCTATGCAGACAGACAGGTAGTAGAGAGTTTAATCCACTCCTGGTCTCAGACCTCTGCCTGGCCCAGCCTTCTCCCGGGAGGCCCAGGCGCCTGCAAGGAGGGACCGAGGATTTCACCTGGATACTCAGCGGTCCTGCGAAATGTAACTGAGGTGCAGCAGCTCTACTTGGGGTGTATCGTGGAGTGACCCACCAGGGAAACCTGACCATCATGAACACTTTTCATTTCTTGCTTGTATTTTTGGAAAATGCATTTACATATCACATTTCTGAAGCACAATTGTTGGGAACACAACCCACGTGATAACTAGAGGCCCTGTTTTCCTTGTGGCTTTTTTCCTCCAGGGAAGCTCAACAGCAAGGTGTCCCTCCCCACCCAACTCTAGGCTGGTGGCACAGCCTTCCCCACCATTTCAGATCAGCTGAAACCCTGCACTGCTGAGGAGGGCTCTGGTTTTGGCCCCAACTAACATACTCACTTCTCCATGAGCCCTCTTAGCACTTTGTATTTAATTTGTACACGATGGCCATTTCTTGATTTGTAGATAAATGAAAGGTGTTGGCTGAGCCTGTTCTGTCACCCAAGGGCTTTCTGGCCCTGGAAGCCATGGTCAAGGCTGATCTGAGATGTCCTTCTCCCCGTTTCCCAGGCTCCCCTCCCCGAAGGCTCTCACGTTGCCCTCATTTTGCTCCTCGTTCACAGCCTCTCATGGGGACGTCCCTCTGGTTGGCCTGTCTTGCCCTCTGGTGCTGGCAGAAGACCCTGGAACCCACATGATCTTGGGCTCTCGGAGGCCCTGCTCATCTGAATAGAGCAGGTGAGGGAGCGGCTGCAGGCGGAACCCATGCCAGTAGGAGGGATATAGGCGACTGATTGTGTTCTACTATTAAACATTGGCCAGGCCTCTTTTTTTTTCTTTAAATAGGCTTCTTTTTTTCCCCCTGAGGTAGAGTCTTGCTTTGTAGCCTAGACTGGAGTGCAGTGGTGCAACATTGGATGACCGCAACTTCCACCTCCCGGGTTCAAGTAATTCTCCTGCCTCAGTCTCCTGAGTAGCTGGGATTACAGGTATGTGCCACCATGCCTGACTAATTTTGTGTTTTTAGTAGAGATGGGGTTTCACCATGTTGGTCAGGCTGGTCTTGAACTCCTGACCTCAAGTGATCCACCTGCCTCAGCCTCCCAAAGTGTTGGGATTACAGGCATGAGCCACTGGACCTGGCCCAAAATAGACTTCTTATTAGACTTAAAAATATATACATAGAGTCAGGGTCTCACTGGGTTGCCTAGGCTGCTCTTGAACTCTTGGGCTCAAGTGATCCTCCCACCTTGATCTCCCAAAGTGCTGGGATTACAATAGACTTAAAAAAAAATAAACTTTAAACAAATACACTTTTAATAGACTTCTTAATAGACTTTATAAAATCTGCTAAAGGTCTTTTAAAATTATATTAAAGTCTTTTTTTTTTTTTTTTTTTTTTTTTTTTTTTTTTTTTTTTTTTTTTTGAGACAGAGTCTTGCTCTGTTGCCTAGGCTGGAGTGCAATGGTGCAGTCTAGGCTCACTGCAACCTCTATGTCCTGGGTTCAAGTGATTATCCTGCCTCAGCCTCCTGAGTAGCTGGGACTACAGGCATGTGCCACCACACCTGGTTAATTTTTGTATTTTTGGTAGAGACAGGGTTTCACTGTGTTTGCCAGGATGGTCTCAAACCCCTGACCTCATGATCCACCCATCTCGGCTTCCCAAAGTGCAGGGATTACAGACATGAGCCACTATGCCTAACCAAAGTCTTTAAATAGACTTTTAAAAGAGAAGTTTTAGCCACTTTAAACATCATATGGAACCAAAAAAGAGCCCGCATAGCCAAGACAATCCTAAGCAAAAAGGACAGAGCTGGCTGCATCACATTGCCAGACTTCAAGCTAAACTACAAGGCAATAGTAATCAAAACAGCATGGTACTGGTATCAAAACAGAGACATAGACCAATGGAACAAAACAGAGGCCTCCGGAGCAACACCATACATCTAGAACCATCTAACCTTTGACAAACCTGACATAAACAAACAATGGGGGAAAGGTTTCCTGTTTAATAAATGGTGTTGGGAAAATTGGCTAGCAATGTGCAGAAAGCAGAAACTGACACCTTACACTAAAATTAACTCCAGATAGATTAAGGACTTAAGTATAAGACCTAACACCATAAAAATCCTAGAAGAAAACCTAGGCAAAACCATCCAGGATATAGGCATAGGCAAGGACTTCATGACTAAAACACCAAAAGCAATGGCAACAAAAGCCAAAATAGACAAATGGACCTAATTAAACTCCAGAGCTTCTGTACAGCAAAAGAAATAATCATTAGAGTGAACCGGCAACCAACAGAATGGGAAAAAAATTTTGCAATCTACCCATCTGACAAAGGGCTAACATCCAGAATCTACAAAGAACTAAAACAGATTCACATGAAAAAAAAAACTCATCCAAAAGTGGGCAAAGGATATGAACAGACACTTTTCAAAAGAAGATATATATGAAGCCAACAAACATGAAAAAATGCTCATCATCACTGGTCATTAGAGAAATGCAAATCAAAACCACATTGAGATACCATCTCACGCCAGTTAGAATGGCGATCATTAAAATATTTGGAGACAGCTGGGTGTGGTGGCTCACACCTGTAATGCCAGCACTTTGGGAAGCCAAGGCCAGCGGATCATGAGGTCAAGAGATTGAGACCATCCAGGCCAACAAGGTGAAACACCGTCTCTACTAAAAAAAAAAAAAAAAAAAAAAATTAGCTGGGCATGGTGGTATGTGCCTGTAGTTCCAGCTACTTGGGAGGCTGAGGCAGGAGAATTGCTTGAACCTGGGACGTGAAGGTTGCAGTGAGCCGAGATCACACTGCTGTACTCCAGCCTGGTGCCTGGTGACAGAGTGAGACTCTGTCTAAAAAAAAAAAAAAAAAAAAATGGAGACAACAGATGCTGGAGAGGATGTGGAGAAACAGGAACACTTTTACACTGTTGGCGGGAGTGTAAATTAGTTCAACCATTGTGGAAGACAGTGTGGCAATTCCTCAAGGATCTAGAAATAGACATTCCATTTGACCCAGCAATCCCATTACTGGGTATATACCCAAAGGACTGTAAATCATTGTATTATAAAGACATGTGCACACACATGTTCATTGCAGCACTGTTTACAATAGCAAAGACCTGCAATCAACCCAAATGCCCATCAATGATAGACTGAACAAAGGAAATGTGGCACGTATACACCATGGAATACTATGAAGCCATAAAAAACGATGAGTTATTGTCCTTTGTAGGGACATGCATGAACCTGGAAACCATCATTCTCAGCAAACTGACACAAGAACAGAAAATCAAACACCACATGTTCTCACTCATAGGCAGGTATTGAACAATGAGAACACATGGACACAAAGAGGGGAGCATCACACACCGGGTCTGTTGGGGTCAGGTAGGGGAGGGATGGGGGGAAGGGGGGGGGGGGGGGATAATGTGGGGAATATCAGGTATAGGTGATGGGGGGTGGAGGCAGCAAACCACCTTGCCATGAATGAACCTATGCAACAATCTTGCATGATCTGCACATGTACCCCAGCATCTAAAGTACAATAAAAAAAAAAGAAGAGTTTTAGGTTCATGGCAAAATTGAGTGAAAGATACTGAGAGTTTCTGTATACTCACAGCCCCTACTCATGCAGCCTCCCCGCTACCAATATCCACACCAGAGATGTTTGTTACACTGTAACAAATGTTATCGAACGTCATATTTGTTACAGCTGATGACCTTGCAGGTCACACTCACCCAGAGTCCACAGTTTACTTCAGGGCTCACTCTTGGTGCTGCGTGTTCTATGGGTTGGACAAACATACGATGACATGGATCCACCATTAGCGTGTCACACAGAGTAGTTCCCCTGCCCCAGAAACCTTCTGTGCTCCACCTCTTTATCCCACTCTCCTTCCTAACCCCTGGCCCTCACTGCTCTTTTTTTGGTCTGCATTGTTTTGCCTTTCCCAGAATGTCCTGTATTTGGAATCTTAACAGTCTGCAGCCTTTCAGGTTGGCTTCTTTCCTTGGCAGTGTGCATTTAGGATACCTCCATGTCCTTTCATGGCTGGGGCTCCTTTTTCACAACATCTTATCCCCATGCTTTTTTTTTGCTGTGCTGGGAAGGAGAGAGATGTGGAAGAAACTTTCGGTTTCCCCAGGACAAACCTCTGTCCCCATGTGCAGTGGTGGTGGGGGAGGTGGATGACGGCAATGTTGCCGTAAAGGAAGAGGGAGACATGGTGGCTGCTGAGACCTCCAGGCAGGAGCAAGAAGCAAGCCCTCTCCCCACTCACCCTCCTCTCTGAGCCTTCCCCACTCTACCCTGGCCAGCTGTTGCCTGCCACCAAGCGCTCTGACACCTTCTGTGATGTGCTGGGCTGCCCTTACTTCCTGGCTTTCCTCCCTCTGCGTCCTGTTTCTCCCACCCATCCTCCCATGCCCTCCTTCCATTCATTTTCTTCCTACCACATCAGCCGCTTCTCAACTCTCCCAAACACCCATCAGAACGCACCTGTGTGCTGTGCTCCCAGTTCGCTCTGCTTCCAGCTTTTGCCCTTACGCTGATCTCTCTGACTCATTCTTGAAGTTGAACAGACCCCGCCCTGCAGGGAGGGACAAACTCTGGGTGCGAGGACGCTGGCTGCTCAGTACACATTTCCTGGGTCTGTTTCCTGACAAGTGCCGCCTTCTACAAGGATTTGCTTTGGCTTCTCTGTGACGAGCTGGGCAATGCCATAATGTTAATGTAGGTGGCACATTTTAGAGGCAGAGATAAGGACAAGGGGCCGTTTCTTAGCTGGGAGTCTTAACTGAAGCTGACAGATGGACCAGGGGAGGGACTGATAGAGGCTGGCACCCACAGCAAAGCAGAGAATTCGACCACATGTAGAATAGGACACCAGAGGCAGAACCATTTGGGAGAATCAGCCACTCAAGATGAGCTGTGAACCTTGGCGGCTTTTTAACCATTGTTGGGACCCTCATCAGATTCAGAAAGGAGGAGGGACTTGGCTGAGAGAAAGCTGGCCAGGGTAGCTAGGGCTATGCACAGAGCAGAGAGGGGAGAGGACACTGGGGCAGCTAGTATCCATGCAGCGGGGGGACAGTGCTAACATGGCTTTGTCAGGTTGAGAAGGGTGAAGATGGCAACGTGGTGATCGGCTGAGCTCCTGGGTGGAAGGGAAGGAGTAGAGTCAGGAAAAGTGCATGGCTCAGGACCACCAAGAGGTCGTCATCGCCCATGACCAAGGTTTGGTTGCTCAGGGATCACGCACTGCTTTGTGGTTCTAGGGATTTTGTATTTCTCATCATCATCCTTCCTGCTGCCTGCATTGCAAGTCATTTCAGTGTGCACTGGCCACTAGATGAAGGAAGGTGAAAACACTTAGTCAACTTGATGCTTGCTTGCAATTCCAGAAGGTCTTTTGTGTCTCTGAGGAAGGGGATTCATCTTAAATGTTAAAATGATGATTGATACAAAGACAATGAAAGCTACTATCTTTCACCCTCAGTGTTCAAGAGGACTGTGAGAGATGCATTCTCAATTATGGGCTCACCAACTCCATGGAGAACTGGGGAGATTTGGATCAGAAGAGAGTTCCAGGAACAACCTGATTTTGAGGACTACAATCTGTTTCTGTTCCACAAAGGAAACCACAACAAAGTTAATGGACTGAGGACCGATTAAGAAAAGAGACTGGCAAAGATTAAAAGGGAGCAGGACCACATGCAAATGATGGAGTTGGACCCTTCCCCACATGGAAATGGACTCAAAAGGGACCAAAGACGTACATGTAAGAGCTAAAACTGTAAAAATCTTAAAGAAAACATAGCAGTCAATCTTCTTGACTTTGCATCTAATTCTTTGATGTGACCTCAAAGCACAAATAACCAAAGGAAAAAAATAGGTAATTGGATATCATCAGTATTAAAAGACTTTTATGCTTCAAAGAACATCCACAAGAAAGTGAAAAGACAAACCATAGAATGGGAGGAAATATTCACAAATTATATATCTGGTAAAAAAATTGTATCTAGCCTATAAAAAGAACTCTTCCAATTCCATAATAAAAGACAAATAATCCAATTAAAATGAGCAAAAGATCTGAATAGATGTTCCCTCCAGGAAGACATACCCATGGCCAATATGCACTTGGAAAGGTGTTTAGCATCATTAGTCATCAGGGAGATGCAAATCAAAACCACCATGAGATATCACTTCACACCCACTAGGATGGCTAGAATTCAAAAGCAAGGTAATAACAGGTAAGGCAGGAGGCAGAGAAACTTGAAGCCTCACTGGCAGTTGATGGTGAAATGATGCAGCCACTTTGGAAAGCTGTCTGGCTGTTCCTCAAATGACTTAACGTTTTTATCATATAACCCAGCAATCCCACTCTTGGGTATATACTCAAGAGAAAGGAAAACATATGTCCACATGGAAACCTGTACCTGAGTGTTTACTGCAGCATTATTCACAATAGCCAAATGGTGGAGACAACTCAGATCTCTCCCCATTGATAAATGAGTCAACAAAATGTGGTCTATCCATTCAATGGAACATTATTCAGTCATGAAAAGGAATGAATCACTGCTATATGATACAACGTGGACGAACCTTAAAACCACTATAGCAGATGAAAGAAGCCAGTCACAAAAGACCACATATTATTCCATTTATATGAAACGTGTGGGATAGGAAAATCTCTCAAGTAGATGAGAAGCACATTAGTGGTTGCTTAGGGCTGGGGTGCAATGGAGGGAAGGGGTGAGAGCTAATGTGTACGGGGTTTCCTTTTGAAGTTTCTAAAAAGTTCTAAAATTAAAGGTGATGGTTGCATGTACCTGTGAATATACTAAAGTACATTGAATTATACACTTTACATGGGTGAATTGTAAGGTATGTCTCAATGAAGCTGTTTTCAAAAAGTGACAGGAATAATAATTAGAATATACAAGGAACTCTTGCAAATCATCCAGAAAGAGGCAGCAGTCCCTATGGAAACCTGGTAAAGAATCCCAAAGGCAACTTACAGAAGAGACACCTGAAAGGGCTAAAGAGCATATGGAAACATGCTCAAATGTGGTGGTTACTAGAAAAATGCAAAGAATTCAACAATGAGATATAATCGTATACAGGACAGCTGCATGATGCCAAGTGTTGGCAGAGAGATGGGGAAATGGGGATCCTATGTGTGGTTGTGGGTCGGGGTTGTTGATGGTACAACCATTCTGTAGTGCACTTTGCAGGGCGTGGGCAGATGAGAGAACTGCATGTTCTCCAGACTCAGCAATTCTGCCTCTGGACTACATGTCAAAGAGGTTCTCACCCAGGTGCAGAGATGGGAAGCAGACACAAGTGGCTGTGAGAATGGGGAGCTGGAGGCCGTCAGGAGGGTGGTCACCACCACCACGTGCTTTGCAGCTGGTGGATGCAAAGGCATGGATGTCCACACAGCCACTCCTGAGAATAGATCTCAGGATCATGGAAGACGCAGAATGAATGACAGCACGATGCTGTTACACAACAGGAAACATATACTCACCAAGCCACCTACTTTCAGGAATGGATACACATTAGAATGGATATGTGGTTGGGGGTGGGAGTGGGAATACACACATACACATGTGAGAAAGATAAGAGAGAGGCCTTGTATGGGCCAGTGTTGACGACATCCATGCACTGAGGTAGAATAAATAAATAAAAGGCCCGAGAGACAAACTGAGTGACTGCAGGTCCTCACACCAGGGTAGATGTGGCTGAGGACAGGAACCACCGCAGGTCCTGCACCTGGAGGATGTAGTAAGGGCAGGGAGGAACGCTGCGTGAAGGCAGGGAGTTGCAGCACCCCAGAAAGAATTGCAATTTTTATGTAATGGGCACAGGTACATAGAAAGATGAATATTACAAGGTGGCTCAGAGTAAGTGCAACACAATCACGCCCAAGAGCCTGTCCTGGAGGGGCTTGGAAGGAGATTCCCCTGAAGACTGCAAGTCCTGGGACTCTCCCCTCTGCAGTAGCCTCCACAGCTGCTGTCACAGAGGACCACACATGGGGGTCTTAAAGCAACAGAAATGGGTCATCTCACAGTTCTGGAGGCCTGAAGTGTGAAATGAAGGTGTTGGCAAGGCCATGCTCCCCTTGGAAGGCTCAAGAAGAGGGTCCTTCCTCTCCCCTTCCAGCTTCTGCGTTGCCGACAATCCTTGGTGTCCCTCAGGGTCTTGGCTTGTGGCCATGTCACTCCAATCTCTGTCCTCATATGTCGTCTTCCTTATCTCTGTGCCTCTTTCTACAAGGACACCAATGATTGTATTGAAGGCCTACCCAACCCCGATATGACATCATCCTAACCAATTCACCTGCAACGATCCTATTTCCAAATAAGACCAGATTCTGAGGTTCCAGGAAGGACATGAATTTTTGGGGGGATGCTGTGCAACCCAGCACACCTTCTTTACCTGCCTCCTTGCAGAGAGGATGGTCCTTGGCCAGTGAGTGAATCCCAGGCCCTGTGCTCTGGGAGGCTGCGGCCCTGAGGATCCACAGGGAAGAGCCCGTGTGGGGTTTTGTGATACATGAGGGACTTAGGAGGAAGAGGGCACACTGGGCAGGGGGCAGGCAGAAGCAGAGTCCTGAGTTGACATGCGGTGTGTTTCCCAGCATGGGGAAGGGTCAGGGTTGGTGGGGGGAGTGGGGTGTGGTTTCTGTCCCTGTGCTGAGGAAGTGCAGGTGGGGTGTCTGAGGAGGTCAGAGTGAGGAACCTCCCCATGCACTTCTAGAGAAGAGTGGGGTGAAGGGGGATTTGTGGGAATCCTATAGAGACAGAGGAGACAGAGAAGCCTCCAAGAGAGGCCTTGGGAAAGCTGAGGCGAGCAGATTCCCTGTGCAAAAAAACTGGGGTAAGTCTGTTGTGTTATATATGTATTTGTAGAGATGGGGTCTTACTATGTTGCCCAGGCTGGTCTTAAACTCCTGGCGTCAAATGATCCTCCTGCCTTGGCCTCCCAGAGTGCTGGGATTACAGGCGTGAGTGACCATGTCTGGCCAAGGCACGTGTGTGCACACTGTGGCTGGGGGCTTGGATGTCACTCTTGGAATCTGGGCTTCGGGGCCTTGTCACCTCTCTTCCTGCTCCCTGGCTTGGCTGGCCCCTCCGTACTGTAGGTGACCTTGGTTTCTGACATGCAGTTTCTCGCTTGTGAGGTTAATGATTGCTGACAGTTAGAGACAGCACTCGGGCAAAGACCGTTCGTTAGCTTCCAGTTGTTGGCTGCATGCCTTTCTCAAAGAGGTCCCCTGGGGAGGGGCAGCGCTATATGCAGAGAGACATGGTGTCCTGGAGCTAGGAGGACAGACGTCACAGCTCACAGATGTGGCTAAATCTTGATACTTTGCTTTCAGAAAGTCACAACCCATCAGAGCTGATTTGAGAGGATCTAGAGAGTGGGATTATTTCCACGAACCACAGAGAAGAAACAGAGCCACCTGCGCCTGCACCAGGGCCTGCTGGGGGTGCGCCAGGGAAGCCACTCGATGAGATCTTTATGTGAATGAAGCCAACATCATAGTTTTTGTCTCTGATTAGGGAAGGCTGGTTTGCAAAAAAGAAAGTTCTACTATTTTCCGAGGCAGGGCCATTGGTCATAAGGGGCCCTGGTGAGGTCCTGATGGCTTGGGCAACCCCACCCAGACAGGGGAGAACATTCATCTCCAAGCGCTAGCCCTGCTTCTACCACTGGCTGGTGGGCTTATACTTGAGGATCATTAATTCATTCAACAAACGTTTATGGAGCACCCATTCTGTACCAGAAAGACAGAGCAACGAACAAACAAAACAAAACCCTCTATGAAGCTCACATTTCAGTGAGGACAGTATCAAACAGCAAAGCTTGTGAGCCACCGTCCCAGACCTCTTCGCTGGGACAGCTGATGACAGGGGTTGGCCCTGGGCTGGCATCTGGGAACTTGACTTTCAGGATCCTGCCCCACTGTCCTGGCCTGCTGACTGTTTTTACAGACAACATGATTTGTGAACAGCTGCTTACCTATTGGGAGTCTGGAGTCTTGTTAGCTGTGCTGGGCAGAGAGTGTGCCTACGTGAGCAGCTCCAGCCTCTGCCCCTCAGCTCTGAGCATCTACTTCCCTGGGGAGATGCAGGGTGCAGGGTGCGCTCCGTGCAGCCCTCATGAGAGAGAAAGCACAGCGAGTCTATGCCCCGGTCCCTTCAGACCCTGCTGTGTCCTTACTGAATCTTAGCTGTGGGTATAACCGACTGCTTAGTCTCGTGAGTCCTAGTGAAGCTCCGGCAGCAGAGGTGCTGTGAGGTGTCACGGGTGTCCACAGAGGTGTCCTGCAGGCGTTGGCAGCAAGTGGTGACACAGTATGTTCCAGAGGAGAACATGCTCAGGGGAGAACAGAGCAGGCAGGGGGTTAGACATGGTGGGGGCAGGGCCTGACCTTTCAGAAACGGAGCTCCAAGCAGGCGTCTTCTCCTCAATGCGGTGAATGAGTGAGCTGTGGAGGATTCCTAGGGGATAGCATTTCAGGCTGAAGAAGCAACATGCAAAGTCCTTGATGCAGAGTGAGGGGACTGCTGTCACCAGGGCGAGTGGTGGGAGACGGGTTCAGAGAGTGACCAAATGCCCCGGGTCCTCCAAGGCTGTCACTGGGGTTTTACTCTGAGCCACTTGGGAAGCCTCTGTCAGGTTTGTGCAGAGGCCAGAACAGACCTCCTCTAGCAGGTACCGTCTGGAGGTGTGGGGGGAGACAGAATGCAAAAGAGTGAAGGCAGCAGTGATGGCAGGAACAGGGAGCAAGCCAGGGAGTGGTTGTAATAGTCTTGGTGGGTGAGGCTGGTTGCTGGGTCAGGATTGCAAGGATGGAAGTGGCCAGATTCTGGATATAGCTGGAAGGGAGGCTGGATGGGGGGATTTGCTGAGGGCTGGGATTTGAGAGGTGAAGAGAAGAGTCGGGTGACCCCGAGTTCGGGCATAGCGTCTGCTCTGCTGGGCAGCCAGGAGCTGACTAAGGATGCTTCAGTGTGTGAGCACTGCTGGCTGCTGGCTGAGCCCACTTCTGAACTTCGATGCTGGATCCCAAGGCACATGAGGTGCTAGGGTGGAGACCTTTTTGAGGAATCAGACACCAGGGCTTGGCCCCAAGGAGACCTTTCTGAGGAATCAGAGACCAGGACTGGGTCCTCCAGATGCTCTTTGTACCTTCGTTGACCATGTCTGGCAGTGCTGGGCAGCTGGCAGCTTCCCGGTGAAATCCCGCTTTCCTCCCTCCCTGCAGCTGTGTCCGGCAGCTGGGGCTGGGCAGGAGACGCAGCAGAATTCTTTCTGCCCCATGGCTCTCTTTAGTAGCTACCTCATAAAATGTTCGCTGGATTCTGAAAGAAGAAAAAAACCCAGAGGGCAGAAAATCAGGAAGCAGAAGTTAATCAGGAAGCAGAGATGTGTTTGTGTTGAGCCATTTTGGTGACTATGGCATTCCAGGTGCACATGGGAGGCAGCACGTAGCATTTCAGAAATCCCCAGAGCAGTCATTGCCTTTGTGCAGACCTTTGCTGAGCATAATTTTGGGAGGAAATACAGCAGCACGGTTACTGGAATGGAATGTGGAGCCAGAAGGCCTGGGTTTGAACCCGGTTTCTTCCTCTTTTAGTTGCATATTATGTGAGAAAAGCAGTTAACTTGTTGTTTTAGAAAAGGTGATTTTCTCTGGTGGTATGATTTGATTTCTTACTTTTATTTTTTGTGTGTCTGTTGTATGTTTTTTGATTTGAGATTACCGTGGGGCTTGCGAACACTCTTACAACCTATCATTTTAAGTTGATAACAACGTTACTTGCATAAACAAACTAAAAAGAAAAAAGAAAACGAATAAAGCTTACGCTTTATCTTTGTACTCCCATTTTTTTTTTGAGACAGCATCTCACTCTGTATCCAGGCTGAAGTGTGGTGGGTGGCGCGATCCTGGCTCACTGCAACCTCCACTTCTGGGGCTCAAGCAGTCCTCCCACTTCAGCCCCCAGAGTAGCTGGGACCACAGTCATGCACCACAACATGAGCTAATTTAATATTTTGTAGAGATAGGGTTTTGCCATGTCACCCAGCTGCTCTCAAATTCCTGAGCTCAAGAAATCTGCCTGCCTCTGGCCTCCCAAAGTGCTTGGATTCCAGGGATGCCATATGAGGTTACAGGCATGAGCTACCATGCGGAGGCCTTCCCCTTACTTTTTAACTTTTAATGTTTCCATTTGTATCTTACTGTACTATGTTTTGAAAAGTTGTTATTATTTTTGATTGGTTCATATTTTGGTCTTTCTACTTAAGAGTAGTTTATACACCACAGTTACAGTGTTATAGTCTGTGTTTTTCTGTGTACTTACTAATACCTGTGAGTTTTGTATCTTTAGACAATTTCTTATCGCTCTTTTACATCCTTTTCTTTCTGATTGAAGTACTCCTTTAGCATTCTTTCTGTAGGACAGGTCTGGTGTTGATGAAATTCCTCAGCTTTTATTTGTTTGGGAAAGTATTTCTCCCTCATGTTTGAAGGATATTTTCACCAGCTATATGACTCTAGAATAAAAGTTTTTTCTTCAGCACCTTAAATGTGTCATACCTCTATCTCCTGGCCTCTAAGCTTTCCACTAAAAGGTCTGCTGCCAGATGTATTGGAGCTCCATTGTGTGTTACTTGTTTTTTTCTCTTGCGGCTTTTAGGATCTGTTTTGTTTTTTTTTTTAAATCCTTGACCTTTGGGAGTTTGATTATTAAATGCCTTGAGGTAGTCTTCTTTGGGTTAAATGTGCTTGGTGTTCTATAACCTTCTTGTACTCAGATCTTGATATTTTTCTCTAGTTTTGGGAAGTTCTCTGTTACTATCCCTTTGAATAAACTGTCTACCCCATCTCTTTCTCAACTTCCTCTTTGAGGCTAATAACTCTTAGATCTGCCCTTTTGAGGCTATTTTCTAGATCCTGTAGATATGCGTCATTCTTTTTTATTTTTTGTCTCTTCTGACTATGTGTTTTCAAATAGCCTATCTATTCTTACTAGTTCTTTCTTCTGCTTGAGCAATTCTGCTGTTAAGAGACTCTGATGCATTCTTCAGTATGTCAGTTGAAACTTTCAACTCCAGAATTTCTGTTTGATTCTTTTTAATTATTTCAATCTCTGTTAAATTTATCTGACAGGATTCTGAATTCTTTCTCTGTGTTATCTTGAATTTCTTTGTGTATCCTCAAAACAGCTATTTTTTTTTTTTTTGAGATGGAGTCTCACTCTGTTGCCCAGGCTGGAATGCAGTGGTACAATCTTGGCTCACTGCAACCCCCGTCTCCCAGGTTCAGCAATTCTCCTGCCTTAGTCTCTGGAGTAGCTGGGATTACAGGTATGTGCCACCACGCCTGGTTAACTTTTTTGTATTTTAGTAGAGATGGGGTTTCACCATGTTGGCCAGGCTGGTTTCCAACTCCTGACCTCATGATCCGCCTGCCTCGGCCTCCCAAAGTGCTGGGATTACAGGTGTGAGCCACTGCACCCGGCCAAAACAGCTATTTTGAATTCTTTGTCTGAAAGGTCACGTATCTCTGTTTCTCCAGGTTGGTCCCTGGTGCCTTACTTAGTTCATTTGATGAGGTCTTGTTTTCCTGGATGGTTTTGATGTTTGTGGATGTTCGTCAGTGTTTGAGCATTGAAGAGTTAGGTATTTATTGTAGTGCTTGCAGTCTGGGTTTGTTTATGCCTGCCCTCCTTGGGAACACTTTCCAGCCTGGGCAACAGAGCGAGACTGTGTCTCAAAACAACAACAACAACAAACAACACCAAAGACTGCAATTTCCCTCAAGATAGAGCAATCAGCCTCTTGTCAGCACCTAACTGGCTTTTAAGCTCTTGTTGTAATTCCTAAATAGCTCTGGATTTCTCTCTAGCCTCACAATCTATACTCTCCAGGTATTCAAAAGGACTTGGGTGCTATGATCTAAGCTGTATCTGTTTTAGTGGGCACCCCAAGCCCAGTAACACTGTGGTTCTTGCACAATTGTAGACGTACCACCTTGGTGGTCTTTGATAAGATCTGGAAGAGTTCTCTGGATTACCAAGCAAAGACACTTTTTTATTCCCTTACTTTCTCCCAAACAAATGGAGTCTCTCTCTCTCCCTGCGTTGAGCTGTCTGGAGCCAGAGGTAGAGTAACACAAGCATCCCTGTGGCCACCACCACTGGGACCGCGCTGGATCAGATATGGAGTCCACACAGCACTGGGTCTTGCCCAAGGCCTGCTGTAACCACTACCTGGCTACTGTCTATTTGTTCAAGGCCCTAGGGCTCTACAATCAGCAGGTGGTGAAGCCAGCCAGGCTTGAGTTCTTCCCTTCAGGTTGATGAGTTCCCCTAGGTCCTGGGCAGGTCCAGAGATGCCATCTGGAGCTACGGATGGAAGTCTAAAACCTTAGAAATCTATCTGCTTCTATTCTACTGCACCTGAGCTGGCATTCAAACCACAAGATGTAGTCCTTCTCTTTCTTACCTCCCCTTCCTGCAGGCAGAGGAGCCTCACCAGGCCCATGGGGAGTACTGCTTGTCTACCACTGATGTTCCATTAAGGACCAAAGGAACTTCAGTCAGCTTAAAGTGAATGTTGCCAGGCATAGGAACTCATCCTTCAAGGCAGTGGGCTCCCTTGTGGCCCGTGATGTGTCCAGAAATGTTGTCCAGGAGCTAGAACCTGGAATGGGGGCCTCACAGCCCTTATCAGTGCCCTAGCATACTGTGGCTGAGCTGGTATCCAAAATCAAGACCAAGTCCTTTTTACTCTTTCCACTCCTCTCCTCAAGCAGAAGGAAGAGGTCCCTTTTGGAGCTGTGTGCTGTGCTGCCTGAGGTTGGTGGGAAGTGGCGCAAGCACTTCCTTAGACACCACAGCTGGAGTCTCCTGTGCCCCACCAGTTCACTAACTCCAATCCCAGCTCAGCACTAGGACTTGTCTAAGAATTGCAGTCCTTGTGGCCTGGACTGCTCCTCAAGTTCACACAGTGTCCCAAAGCACTCCAGCCGGTAGGGCGAGGCTTACTGGAACTCATGTTCTGATCGCTGGGCTGGGTGAGTCCTCTCTGGCCAGGACTTGTCCAAATGTTCCCCCTGTGGGTGGATGTCAGCTCATTTTTGTTTTCTGCTGTGACAGAGCAGCACTGAGTTCAATGCAAAGCCTCACAATCATTGCACTGTCCCCCTCCCAAGTGTATATAGATTCTCTGTACCATGTGGCTACTGCCAGGGGATGGGAGAGGGGTGGCATCAGCAATTCAAGACTCTCCTTCTCACTCTCGAGTGCCTCTTTCAGCAGTATGAAGTCAAAACCAGACACAGTGAGTGCTCACTTGATTTTTGGTTCCTATGAAAGTGCTCCTTTTGTGTCGATAGTTGTCAGACTTGGTGTTCTTGCTTGGGGGTGGGGATATTTGGTAGAGCCCTTTATTCTGCCATCTTGCCCTGCCCCTAGGGTAAAGAAGTTATTTTTTTTAAACCTCAGTTTTCTCATTGCATAATAACAGATGATGAAGGTGTGACAAAATTACTGGGATCAGATGAGGTAAAAGGTATGCAAAGCACCTAACTAATGTTTCTGACACATAGAAATCACTCAATAAATGCTAGCTATGATGATGATGATGGTTACAGTTGGGAAAGTGTGAATGTGGGTAATACAGAGGACTCCAGGGGCCCTGAGATGCAGAACGTCTGTGTGAGGGCTCCTTGACTTTTCTCCTTCCCCTGCTCCATAAGATCAGAGATTCATTTAGTTCACATCTGTCTTAGTAACAAACCAGTTTCCCTAAAGCCTTCTCATTCACCCCCATCTCTTTTCAAAGCTCTTATTTTTCTTTCCAAGTGTTCTTTTCCTTCTACATGTGAGTGAGTTGTTGGCCATCTCAGGAATCAAAGCTTCCAGAACCAGCTGGGTTTGTAGCCAGCCCTGGGCTTGGACCTGGTCACTCACCAAGGTGGTACCCTTCAGCTCCCTGTACTGATAAGGTGGCCCTGTCAATCTTCAATTTATCACTGGTACCACTGGTAAGAAATTAACCCAAAAGCATAATGAACCTGGGAGGTCAAAGCGGAAGTGAGCTATGATGGTCCCACTATACTCCAGCCTGGGCAACAGAGTGAGACCCTGTCTCAAAACAACAACAAACAACACCAAAGACTGCAATTTCCTTCAAGATAGAGCAATTGGCCTCTTGTCAGCATCTAACTGGCTTTGAAGCTCTTTCTGTTCTAATTCCTAAATAGCTCTGGATTTCTCTCCAGCCTCACAATCTTTATTATCATTGTCTACATCAAGGATTTTCCACCTTGGCACCATTCATAGTTTGAGCCTGACCATGCATATGGACTTGTCCTGTGTGTGGCAGGACATCTAATAGCATCTCTGGCCTCAACCTGCTAGAGGCCAGAAGCAGCCACTTGTCCCTTCGGGACAACCAAAATTGTCTTCAGACATCATTAGTCATTTCCCGGGAGGCAAAACTGCTGCCCCGTTAAGAACTTCCGGTCTACATTTAAGCCTTTGTGATTTGACCTGGAAACTGCAATTGCCTCCAGACTCCCTAACTCTCTTCCCAAGCACCTCCAATCTGTCCTTCATGCTTTTGCTGGAATATAGATCTGACCATCTCCCCTTCCTCCCTCTGGTGGGGTCTAGTTGCCTATTGGATAAAATATAAACTATTCAGTTTGGCATTAAAATCCTTTTACAGCCTAGCTCCAATTTTCCTTTTGTTCTTGGTACACTAACACCCTCTCACCCTATGATTAGCCATTTCCAATCATGCCAGGTTCACTGGGGGCACCTGGCCTTTGCCGGCTTTGTTCCCTTCTCTGCAAGGCTCTCTGTCTTCTTATTCTGGGAACAAGCTCTTGCTTCAAGACTCAGCACCAACTACTCCCTACCTCTGTTGTCCCAACCCTCTTCACATCTTCCACATAGCTGTCTTGTCCTCTCTGGTTCCAGGGCCCTTGCCCGTCTCCCTTATTGCACGCACCATATGGCTTTGTAATTATCTGTTCACAAGTCTGTCTCTTCTATTGCTTCCTTGAGGTCAGGGATTCTATCGTAATTTATTCAAAACCAGAGACCAACACAGTGCCTGGCATACAGTGGGTGCTCATTTTTGGTTTTTGGAGTGAATGAATAAACAGGTGACATGGACAAGGAAGATGGAAGAGGTGTTAGGTACCTAAATGTCAGATGTTTTAATTTCCATGTGCCATTTTACGAAAAAAACATGCTAGGTAACCTGGTTTCAAAGGATGCTGTTAACTCTCAAGGGAAGAAGTTTTTTTTTTTTTTGAGATGGAGCCTTGCTCTGTCTCTCAGGCTAGAGTGCAGTGGTGCAGTTTCAACTCGCTGTAACCTCTGCCTGCTGGGTTCAAGCGATTCTTCTGCCTCATCCTCCCGAGTAGCTGGGACTACAAGCACCTGCCACCATGCCCAGCTAATTTTTGTATTTTTAGTAGAGATGGGGTGTCACCATATTGACCAGGCTGGTCTCGAACTCCTGACCTTGTGATCTACCTCTCTCGGCCTCCCAATGTGCTGGGATTACAGGCATGAGCCACCGCACCTGGCCAAGGGAAGAGTTTATACAACATCGCAGTCTCCATAGGCCTTGGGAGTGGTTTGAGTCAGCATCAGCTCCTGGCCATGCGGCTGTGCAGTCTCCCAGGGCCTCAGTCTCAGAAGGGCTCTCTACCTTGCTTAATGCTCTGCTGCTCTTTAGAGTCTTAACTTTTGAACAAGGGGCCCAACATTTTCACTTTATACTGTGCTTTGCAATTTATGTAGCTGGTCTTGGCTTGGGTTGAGAAGCTGGGGGAGGGGGAACAGGGCAGTGGGCAGTGAGACTAGCCATTGCAGGGAATGAAGTTAGATGAATAGGTTGATAGGATGAGAGCTGCCAGGCCAGTTATCAGCAGGCAACAGGAAGAGAGGCACCAGGCAGAATGGTGGCGGGAGTAAAAATGTAACAGGTAATTGAGGCCAAAGTCTCAGATGGCTGGTTCTGAGCTTAACCCTTGCTGGCTCCAATTCCTTCTGGTTATGATTTTCTCTTGTAGCCCCATTCCTCTTCTACAACTTCCTATTGGCAGAAGGAATGAGTGCTAGATGGGGGCTAGTTTCTTTAAAAGCAAATACCTCTTTGCAGTGACACTGCACCTGGGTCTGGAGAGAGGTTGAGGACTGCAGAAACAAAATTGAAGGGGCTGGTTGACATTTGCATCTATGTGAACACCTGAGGAAGCGCTCAGGCTATTTTAAAATCTACCTCCAGGCTGCAAGTAGCACCATGAAAAATTAGGAGAGCCTGGCAGCTTCTTATCACTGGAATGGTGCCCCAGGGGCTCTTTCTCCAGCTTAGGGACTTAATTTTTTCATTAAAGGATATAGGATTTTATAAATAGCAAGGAAAAAAACCACTGTATTACCATGCATCATCTACCAGAGTAGAGGGATGGATGGGGCCCAGGCAAGTAGTTAGGTCAGTAGCCAGCCACTGAATTGGGGTTTAGGGTGGGGAGGGGGTGGGCTTGGAGAACACCATGAGATGAAGCTTTGAGAGCTGCAAGCCAGGTTCCAACCTTGCTCTCCATTTGATTTGTGCCCTGCTAGGGTCTGGTAACATTTGGCTTTAGAAGTTTCAGTCTGTGTGAACTGTGCTGAGGAGAAGTGAGGTTGTGCCCTGTGTCCATGTTAACGGAAGGCAGGCCTTGCAGGCAGGTGACACTCAGGGGGACCTGTGGAGGCCGCTGGTCAGTTATTCTCTACAGTTAGGAGAGTCCTCTTCACATTAACTTGGGAAATTCTGGGTTTGGCTAAGGAATGACCAACAATGACCAAGCCTGCCATCCACTGATGGCCCTGACGCCCCTGTGCTGGGGACTTGTGCACACGATCTTGTTCAATCCTAGACACGACTCTGCATAGTTGGCATCATGCCAGCTAGTTAGTGGCACAGCCAGGTCTCTCTGGCTCCCAAACCTACAGCAATATCACGAAGGACATTGCTTCCCTGTGGCAGGTGGTGCCAAGATGTACAAGGGGCATTTCTTTTAAGGGGTTGTGGGGGCAAATGAGAACTTTTCTCTGCCAATGAGTTATGTCCTGAGCCCTCAATTTTCTTTGTACCTTTCACTGGTGTAGGCAGCCCTTCGAGATCTGCTCCTGGAAAGGGGCTTTAGTGTCTATGCTAGGATGTGTGTTTGAGAAAAAAGACCCACTGTGCCAGGAATATGCCATGCTTATGTGTGTGTCCATGTAAATTTTTTTTTTTTTGAGATGGAGTCTGTCACCCAGGCTGGGGTGCAGCAGCACCATCTCAGCTCACTGCAACCTCTACTTCCTGGGCTCAAGCTATTCTCCTGCCTCAGCATCCTGAGTAACTGGAATTACAGGCGTGCACCACCATGCGCAGCTAATTTTTATATTTCACCATGTTGGCCAGGCTGGTCTCAAACTCCTGGCCTCAAGTGATCCTCCCACCTCAGCCTCCCAAAGTGTTGAGATTACAGGCGTGATCTACGACGCCCGGCCCATGTAAGTATTTTTACGTAACTTAAAAAAATCTTCAAACAAATATTAGAAACTTTTACCATCTCAATGGCATTATAACTTATTCTAGAAGGCAGGGTTCAAGTATGATAAATTAGCTTTTTGTAGGGCTTAAAAATGTTTTGCGCCCCAAGAGTTGTGCTATCTCTGCTGTGAAGCCATTGGAATCTGTCCTGTATCAACCCCAATTCTATGCACTGGAAGTCTCTTCTTAAAGCCTAGACCCTTTCTACCCGGTGGCCCCATCAGGTGGGTTTGATGAGCCCTCAAGCCCTGGAGAAGTTTATTTGGTGAAGGGGCACCCCAGGCCCACTCTGAGCAACCTCAAAGCCCCGGAGAGAGGAAAACTGAGATAACGTCTCTGATGATACTTACGGAGCTCATATGGGGGCATGGCTGTGACCACCAGGCCAACACAGACTCCACTGCTCGTGACACAGACCCCATTTTAAGTGCTTTATGTGTGTTATCTCCTTTCACCTTCCCAATAATCTTCTAAGAAAGGTGTTTTGCAAATGAGAAACCCATCCCTGAAACATGTAGTTGTTTTTCGTCTGCACCAGATCCTGGGCCAGCCACACCCAGAGTCCCCGGAGAAGAACCCCGTTTTCTACAGCATAGGTGTCTTGACTAAGCCCTTGCTCCACCTCATTACTAAGTGATTTTCCAGCGCCCTGGGGATACAAGGACAATGAGGGCTCGAGCTATCTAAGACAGTGAGCCTTATGCCCAATTTGAGAAAGAAGAGGCTTTATTCTCTCAGGGGTAGGGTCCTGGGGTAGTGGAGCAGCTTGTGCTGTATCTGATCCCTATTTTGGATATGAGTCTTCAGCAGAAGAGCTTCTCAACACTGGAGGTTTAAAGGTGCACTGGAAGGAACCCCTGGTGGTTTTGGACACCAAGGAGTTTCCTTACTTAAGCTGGTCTGCTGGACTTCCACCAAGTCCCCTGAGGGACGACGCTGACTGCACAGTGCAGGAGAATGGACACTGCCCAGCATGAGCATCCAAGTGCCTTGGCAGGTTGTCTTTGCTGTGGATGTGATTCAAGGCTTCTCCCGGGTGATAGAAGGAGCTGATGAGCTGGTGTTGGCTTAGGAGATTTGTGAGCACTCAGAGTAGAAAGGCCTCTGCCATGGGGCTCCAAAACTTTCCACAGAAGCAGGGCCTTGGCTAGGCTGTGCCTCTGGGTTATTAGGTTGGCTCATCCCACTTAGCTTCCTGTGTCACCAGTGTCCCCCTGAGTTGCTGATCACTGGCCTTTTCTGTTGCTCTGGGGATGGGCCATGATGCTGGTTCTCCTGGTTTTTCCTGTCTGTGACTGATGCGGGCACAGGTTGCCCTGAGGTGTGAGCTCCACAATGTTCCTGGGTCTCACAAGCATCCAACTGCTTGCTTTGTCCTATAGGCCCTTCGCTGTGTCCCTGTTCTATATGGTGTTGGTTTGTAAGGGAGGCAGCCACAGCCTGGAAGCCCTTCTCCAGCTTTCACTGCCTGGGAGATGCTGACTGAAGGGAATCATGCAGATCCTAAGGAACCTCAGTAGAGGCCCTGTGGAGCCCCTGCAAAGCCCCTGCAGCCCCACGCCCTGGACCAGAGCCATCGTGGGCTGCTCTCCCCGCTGGCTGCATGTTGGAATCAATCAGGCAATGTTCCTAACTGATGATGCCCTGGGGTCCCACCTCCGGTTTCTGATTTAGTTAGGGGGACCTGGGCTTGTAGGTTTTTTTTAAAAAGCTCCCCAGTTGATTCCAAGGTGCAGGCAAGACTCAGGGTAGCTGAGTCTTAGAGCAGCTCCACTGATAAAAAAGATCTCAAAGCAGGCACTGATAGTGCTTGGAGAAATCTGCTTTGCTTTTTTTTCGTCTTTTTTTTTTTTTTTTAACTTGACATAACTTGTATGTTTTTATGGTGTATAACATGATGTTTTGATATACATATACATTGTAGAATGGTTAAGTCTAGCTAATTAACAAATGTATTACTTCACATAGTTATCACTTTTGTGGTAAGAGCACATAATATCTAATATCCATTTTCTACATTTTTCAAAAAGAGAATATATCGTTATTCACTATAATCACCTTGCTATACAACAGATCTCTTGAAATGTATTTCTTCTAACTAGCTGTAATTATGTATCCTTTGACTGACATCTCCCCATATCCCATTCTTTTCTAACCAATCTAGCTTCCACCTCTATGAGTATAGGGTTTTTTAGATTCCACATGAATCTTGATGAGTGGGATGATATGGTATTTATCTTTCTGTGCCTGGCTTATTTCACTTACAGAATGTCCTCCAAGTTCATCCTGTTATCACAAATGGCAGGATTTTTTTATGGCTGAGTAGCATTCCATATGTATAAATACAACACATTTTCTTTATCATTTATCCTTTGATGGACATTTAGGTTGATACCATATTTTGGTTATTGTGCATAGTGGTGTGATAAATATGGGAGTGCAAATATCTCTTCAACATACTGATTTCAAATCCTTTGAATATATACCCAGTAGTGGGGTTGCTGGATCATATTGTAGTTCTATTTTAATTTTTTGATGAACCTTCATACTGGTTTCCATGATGGCTGTACTAATTTGCATTCCCACCAACAATATATAATTTCCCTTTTCTCCACAGCTTTTATGGCACTTGTTATCTTTTGCCTTTTTGATAATGGCCATTCTATCTGGAGCGAGGTAATATCTCCTCATGCTTTTTCTATTTGCATTTTCCTGATGATTAGTGATGTTGAGCATTTCTTCATACACCTGTTGGGCATTTGGGCATTCGTGTGTCTTCTTCTGCAAAATGTCTATCCAAGTTTTTTTGCCAATTTTTCATTGGGTTATTTATTTATTTTTTGCTATTGAGTTGTTTGGGTTCCTTATATATTTTAGATATTAACTGATTGTCAGAGGTACAGTTTGCAAATATTTTCTCCCATTCTTTGGGTTGTCTTTTTTGCGCTGTTGGTTGTTTCCTTTATTGTGCAGAAGCTTTTTAGTTTGATGTAATTTCATTTGGCTCTTTTTGCTTTTGTTGCCCATGCTTTTAAAGTTTTATATAGAAAAATTATTGCCCAGACCAATTTCATGGAGCTTTCCCCCATGACTTCTTCTAGTAGTTTAATAATTTTGGGTCTTGCATTTAAGTCTTTAATCTATTTTGAGTTGACTATGATAAGATATAAGGGTTTAATTTCGTTTTTCTGCTTGTGGATATCCAGTTTTTTTAACACCAGTTTATTGAAGAAATTGTCCTTTTTTCCTTGTGCTATCTTGGCACCTCTGTTGAAAATCAGTTGGCTGTGAATGTGTGGATTTATTTCTGGGCTCTCTATCCTGTTCCATTGGTTTATGTGTCTTTTTATGCCAGTACCATGCTGTTTTGGTTATTATTGCTTTGCAGTATACTTTGAGGCCAGGAAGTGTGGTGCCTGTACCTTTGTTCTTTTTGCTCAAGATTATTTCAGCCTTTAAAAAATTTTTTTTCTTTAAATTATAGGGTACATGTAGATCTTGCAGGATTGTTACATAGGTATACATGTGCCATGGTGGTTTGCTGCCTCCATCCTTCCATCACCTACATTAGGTATTTCTCCTAATGTTATCCCTCCCCAATCTCTCCATCCCCCGCTACCCCTCCCCTAGCTCCCCACCCCACAACAGACCTCGGCATGTGATGTTCCCCTCCCTGTGTCCATGTGTTCTCATTGTTCAACACCCATTTATGAGTAAGAACATGTGGTGTTTGGTTTTCTCTTCTTGTATCAGTTTGCTGAGAATTATGGTTTTTAGATTCATCCATGTCCCTGCAAAGGACATGAACTCATCCTTTTTTTATGGATGCATAGTATTTCATGGTGTATATGTGCCATATTTTCTTTATCCAGTCTACCATTGATGGGTATTTGGGTTGGTTTCAAGTCTTTGCTATTGTAAATAGTGCCTCAGTGAACATATGTGTGCATGTGTGTTTATAATACAAAGATTTATAGTCATTTGGGTCTATATCCAGTAATGGGATTGCTGGGTCAAATGGAATTTCTATTTCTATATCCTTGAGGAATCGACACACTGTCTTATACAATGGCTGAACTAATTTACACTCCCACCAACAGTGTAAAAGCATTCCTATTTCTCCACATCCTCTCCAGCATCTGTTGTCTTCAGATTTTTTTAATGATCTCCATTCTAACCATGAAGATGGTATCTCAATGTGAGATGGTATCTCAAGGTGGTTTTGATTTGCATTTCTCTAATGACCAGTGATGATGAGCAGTTTTTCATATGTTTGTTGGCCACATAAATGTCTTATTTTGAGTAGTGTCTGTTCATATCTTTCATGTGTGTGTTTCCATACAAATCCCAGGATTACTTTTGTTATGTTGGTGAAGGATGCAATTGGTGTTTTGATATTCCTTGCTTTTAAAAGTTAAACAGCAGATTCTCATTAAGTTTTAAAGATTTTTCATCTTTAAAACACTTGATTATAAGGAGCAGAAATTTCCACTTGTTTCCAGCTGGAATTTCCACTTCCAAGCTAAAGTAAGTGGAAATTTCAGCTTGACCTCCACACCCAGGTCAAGATCAAGTATCAGCAGCTAGCAAAGCACTGTCATGGGCTGAATTGTGTCCCCCCAATTTTTTATGTTGAAGCCATACCCCTACTACCTCAGAATGTGACTATATTTGGAAATAGGGTCTATAAAGAAGTAATTAAGTTAAAATGAGGTCATTAGGGTGAGTGTTAATCCAATATATCTGGTGTCTTTATGAGAAGGGGTAATTAGAACACAAACATGCACAGAGGGATGATCATGTGATGAGGAGAACACAGGGAGAACACAGGCATCTGCGAGCCAAGGAGAGGTCTCAGAGGGAACTAACCTCGCAGATGCCTTGGGCTCAGGCTTCTAGTATCCAGACTGTGAGAAATAAACGTGTGCTTTTTTTAGCCTTCCAGTTGTGGTACTTTGCTACGGCAGTTCTAGCAAATGAATACAGGCACCAACCAAATAACCCACTATCATAGTCACATGGAATCAAGGCTCAGATGAAAGGACCTGACAGGGATCTAGGAGGACTGGGGAGGGGGAGCAGGTAGGTCTTACCTGAATCTCTGCATCCCATACCACGTTGGCCAGTGCAATGCCTGGGCTTTGGTTTGTAAATCACCATCTCTGGAGTTATGTTTGCTGCCTTTGCTGCCTCTGAGGGTTAAGCAAAACTTACCTAGGCAGGATAAGCAGGTGAAGAATGAGGGTCCACGTGATCACCCAGTCTGGACTCTTGGGAACCTTCTCAGTTGGTAGGTCCAGAAGTTTTCTTCAATATAGCTTTTCCTTCAGTCCACCTTGGTCACACCATAGTCTGTAAAAAACTAGGCTTTTGGATGGGCATGGTGGCTCATGCCTGCAATCCCAGCAATTTGGGAGGATGAAGCAGGTGGATCATGAGGTCAGGAGTTCAAGACCAGCCTGACCAACATGGTGAAACCCCACCTCTATTAAAAATACAAAAATTATCTGGGTGTGGTGGTGTGCACCTGTAATCCCAGCTACTCAGGAGTCTGAGACAAGAGAATTGCTTGAACCTGGGAGGCGGAGGTTGCAGTGAGCTGAGTTCATGCCAGTGCACTCCAGCTGGGAAGACAGAGTGAGACTCAATCTCAAACAAAAAAAACAAAACAAAAACAAAAACAAAAACAAAACAAAACTAGGCTTGTTGGACCAAGCAATCTAATTATTGGTGTTTTTCCACTTGTGGAAAAAATGTGCATAATGCATTTGTATGTCAGTCTGTTTGTTTATCTATCTATCTATCACTAGTGAAAAGATCATACAAAAATATTAACAATGATTATCTCTGTGGTATGAAATTATGGGTAATTTTTTGTCTTTTTGTTGTACTTTTCCATATTTCCCACTTTCCTCCAATGGGCATGTATTTATTTTTATAATCACAAAAAAGCAATAAAAAAGTCTATAACAAAAATATGATGTTCAAGAATCCCAAGTTCTCGACAAAAAAAGGTATCTAGTACATGGCAAAGATAGGGAGAAATTACATCAAAATAGTCTTCTTAGTTGTTGCTGGATTGTTAACTTCTTTAGGCTCTAGATTAGCTCAGAATGAGAAAATTTAGAAACCTCAAGACCTATGTTTTGAGCTAGTTTCACAGTGCAGTCATAACCCCGACCCCAGGGCACAGCATAATCTTTGTGGTGAGAGGGAAACAATGGCACATATGTCCCAGAGAAAGAGATAGCTCATAATTCTTTTCCCTGGCAGCCTATTAAAGCTTCTCAGACATTGGACTAAATTCTGTCCTTCCTTCAAGAAGAAGTGGACTTCCGTATCCTTGAACAAAACCCAAAATAAGTTATGGAGATAAGCCAGCAGCTCTTCTCACAGAGCCATGCATCACTACTTGTCTGTCCTCCACACACAGGCCTGTTTTCAGAACAAAGCAGATTTCTCACTCCAACTGGAATGCAAAGAAACTAAGGCTTTGCTGGCCAAAGGCCATTGTGTCATTATTTAACAAATTCCTTCATCCATTTATGGCCCAATTGAACCAGATGCAGATTCTGTGCCCAGCACTGTGCTAAGTGCTTCACGTGTATACTTTATTCACTCCTCACAATGACCCTATGAGAGTCATCAGGTTACAGATAAAGAAATGAGAACCAAGACCTCAACCCACTCTGGCAGTGGTTCCAGAGCTGCACAGCTCTACCACACTATACTGCCCTTGCTGTGGAGACACAGATACGAAAAGCCCTGGCTCTGCCATGGGGGACATGAACCTGAGTGAGGAGAGTAAGATCTTCTCAAGTAAGGGTCAAGTAAACAAGTAAGGGTCATTGAAAACCAAGGGCAAAGATCAAGGTATATACAGGGCATGGAGGAGGGAGTGATCCACTCACCCGGGGTGGGGCAGTGGTTTACGAAATGTTTCCCAGAGCAGGTGACCTTTGTACTGGGTCTAATGAGGCTGACAAGGGCAGCTATGTGTGAGGGGAATAGATGCTAGGGGTGAGGTTATTACAGGCCAAAGGCGCAATGTCAGCAGCAGGTTCGAAAGCACAAACATTAACCCCCACTCTCAGCATTGGACAAGTGTCATCTACACAGAAAATCAACAGAGACATTAGATTTAAACTCCACTATAGACCAAATGGACCTAACAATTTGCAGAACATTCTATCCAACACTGTAGAATATACATTATTCTTATTGGCACATGGAGCATTCTCCAGGATAGACCATATGCTAGGCTTCAAAATAAGTCTCAACAAATTTCTAAAACTCATATCAATTATCTTCTTAGAGCACGATGGAATAAAATTATAAATCAATACAAAGGGAAAAACTGGAAACTATACAAATATGTGGAAATTAAACAACATGCTCCTGAATGACCACAGGATCAATAAGAAATTAAAATGGAAATTTGAAAAATTCCGTGAAAGAAATGAAAATGGAAACACAACATGCCAAAACCCGTGAAATACAGTAAAAGCTATGCTAAGAGGGAAATTTAGAGAAATAAATGCTTCCATCAAAAGGTAGAAACATTAAAATTAACAATCTAACAATGCACCTCGAGGAACTAGAAAAGCAAGAACAAACCAACCCAAAAGTAGTAGAAGAAAATAAATAATAAAGATCAGAGGAGAACTAAATGAAATAGACATTAAAAAACAATACAAAGCATTAATGAAACAAAAAGTTGTTTCTTTGAAAAGATAAACAAAATTGAAAAACTGCTAGCTAGATTAACCAAGGAGAGAGATGACCCAAATAAACAAAATCAGAAATGAAAAATGACATATTACAGCAGATATCACAGAAATACAAAAGATTATCAGAGGCTATTATGAACAACCATAGTCTTATAAATTGGAAAACCTAGAGGAAATGGATAAATCACTGGAAACATACAGGCTACTGAGTCAGGGAGAAACAGAAAACCTGAAAAGACCAATAAGTATTGAGACTGATTTGTTAATAAAAGGTATCCTAATAAAGCAAGATCCAGGACTGAATGGATTAACAGCTGGTTTTACCAAATGTGCAAAGAAGAACTAATGTCAACTGTCCTGAAATTATTCCAAAAAATTGAAGAGAAGGGACTTCTCTGGAACTCATTCTGTGAGGCTAGCATCACTCTGATACCAAAACCAGAACACAAAAACAAGAACAAAAAGAAAACTATAGGACAGTTTCCTTGATATAGACACAAAAATAGACATAGACACAAAAATTCTCAACAAAATACTAGGAAACCAAACCCAACAGCACATCAAAAATATAACATACCATATCAAGTGAGATTTATGCCAGGTATGCAACACAAATCAATAAATGTGATACATTACATCAGCAGAATGAAGGACAAAACCATATGATCATCTCAATAGATGCAGAAACAGTATTTGATAAAATTCAATATTTTTTTAGGATAAAAAACTCTCAACAAACTACGTATAGAAGGAACTTACTTAAAATAATAAAGACCAGCCGGGCGCGGTGACTGTAATCCCAGCACTTCGGGAGGCCGAGGAGGGCGGATCATGAGGTCAGGAGTTTGAGACCAGCCTGGCCAATATGGTGAAACCCTGTGTCTACTAAAAATACAAAAATTATCTGGGTGTGGTGGTGTGCACCTGTAGTCCCAGCTATTCGGGAGGCTGAGGCAAAAGAATCCCTTGAACCTGGGAGACGGAGATTGCAGTGAGCAGAGATCGTGCCACTGCACTCCAGCCTGGGCAACAAAGCAAGACTCCATCTCAAAAATAATAATAATAATAAAGACCATATATGACAAGCCTGTGTGAATGAAATCATGTCATTTGCAGCAACATGGATGGAACTGGAGGCCATTGTCTTAAGTGAGATAAGTCAGGCACAAAAAGACAAATATCACACATTCTCACTTATACGTGGGAGCCAAAAAATTTGATCATATGGAGGCTGAGAGTGGAAAGATGGAGAACAGAGACTGGGAAGTGTGATTCAGGGGAAATGGGGAGGATGAAGATAAGGCAGGCTAGGTAGTCAAGGAAGTAACTATGTCCTTGGGACTTCGCAATCTTGGTGACCTCAGGGTCAACACAATAAGCCCCAGCATTCACACTGCAGTAAAACTCATTCAAGCAAAACTGTCTCCAGTAGAAAAGTTTCCCTGTAGAGGGCATGCACATTTTGATTTTATCTGGCCTCAGACTGACGCTTTGCTCATTATAATAATAAAAGACACCCCTGGTTGGAGATTTAAGATGCTAATGAGATATGGAATGTATGAACAAGCATGCACAGCCACTGCGCATGTGCACCCAGAGAACCAGCCAGAACATGCTTCCTAGCAACACTGTTTCCCACAACCTCATGAATAATCAGGTAAGACTTCCATAAAGGGAATCTCCCTCAAGCGGGTCTTTACTGTCTCACCCTCATGGAAGCCCACCCCGACTCCTCTCAGGGTGTTCTGTCTATTCTGCAACTAAGTTTCTTCCTCCTTTGCAATTGCTCTATGCTGCTGTGTCTCTTGTCTAAATTCTTTTAAACTAAGAAGACAAGAACTGAGGGTTCACAGCAACCATCAGCAAAGAGAAGTTGGTTAAAGCATATAAATATACAGTTAGATAGAAGAAATAAATTCAATTTTTGATAGCAGAGTAGGTGACTATACTTGAGTATAAATGTACAAGTATTAAATGTATTGTACTTGGGTGATGGACACTTGGAATACCCTGACTTGATCACAATACATTCTACATAAGTAACAAGTTTTTTCAGGTTTACCCCATAGATTTGTACAAAAACAAAAAGCACAAAAACTGGAAGCAGCCTGGAGTCTGTCAAGAGGAGAATGGATGAATAAGGTAACTATCTGATTGTGACCTATTTATTGGATGAAATTATTACTCTGCAATAAAAAGGAACAGACTGCTCACACCTGTAATCCCAGCACTTTGGGAGGCCAAGGTGGGCGGATCATGAGGTCAAGAGATCGAGACCTTCCTGGCCAACATGGTGAAACCCCGTCTCTACTAAAAATACAAAAATTAGCGGGGCGTGGTGGCCTGTGCCTCTGGTCCCAGCTACTTGGGAGGCTGAAGTGGAAGAATCGTTTGAACCCAGGAGGTGGAGGTTGCAGTGAGCTGAGATTGCGTCACTGCACTCCAGCCTGGCGACAGAGCAAGACTCTGTCTCAAAAAAAAAAAAAAAAAAAAAGGAACACGCTGATACTGATACATGCAGCATAGATGAGTCTTTATGACATTGTGTCAAGTAAGAGAAGCCAGATTCAAAAGACGAAGTCCTTTCCTGAGCACTTACTACATGCCGGGCGCTATACCAGGTCCTTTCCTGAGCGCTTAC
>NW_022436996.1:8020674-8097943 GCF_009761245.1 Sapajus apella
TGAGCGCTTACTACATGCCGGGCGCTATACCAGGTCCTTTCCTGAGCACTTACTACATGCCGGGCGCTATACCAGGTCCTTTCCTGAGCACTTACTACAAGCCGACCACAAACCAGGTACTTTCCAGGATTACTCCAGCTATAGGAAGTTCTGAAGGGGCAAAAAACCAGTGGCTGCCTCTTGGAGGTGAGGGTGAGAGTGGGAACAGACTGAAAGGGACATGAGCGTGTTCTGGGGGTGATGGTAACGCTATCTTGTTGGGAGTTTGGGTCACACAAATGTATGCATTTGTAAAAACTCATTAAATGTGCATGTGATAGGCTGAACAATGGCTCTCCAAGAGGGCCACATGCTGATTCCTGGAAGATGTGAATATGTTGCTTCTCATGTCAAAAAGGACTCTGCAGATGCGATTAAACTGAGGATCTTGAGATTGGAGATTATCCTGCATCATCCATGTGGAACTGATGGATACAAAGTCTTTATAAAAAGGCAAGGGATCAGAGTGAGTAGGAGATGTAACCACGAAAGCAGGAGGTTGGTGCTGTGAGGAAGGGGTCATGAGCCAACGAATGCTTTGGAAGGTGAAAAAGGCAAGGAAACAGATTGTCCCTTCAGAGATACCAGAAGGAGCCAGCCCTGATTACACCTTGACTCTGGCCCAGCCAGGCTGAAACTTTGGACTTCCAAGAGAATAAATTTATGTCATTTAAAGACACTATGTATGTGGTGACTTGTTACCATAGCAAGAATACTAATACGTGGCCCCTAATATTTGTGCATTTCATTGTATGTTAATTTTACATACAATGGGAAAAATTTCATTCTGTATTAATTTTACATACAAAATAAAAAAAGAACTAGTAACACATCTGGAACTCTAGTTAATAATATGCATGTTGAAGCACTTTGAAATGCATAAAAACGGGATGGATAAATGAATTGATACATGATAAAGCAAACAGAGGACTGTATTGTAGTGTCTAGATAGACAGGTATTCGCTGGTAAATTTTTTAAAGTTTATTTTTGAAAATGTTCATAGTAAAATGTTGAGGGGAAAAAGGCAGAGGCTTGACCCTTTGTGGTGTTTAGGAATTGTGAGTAGTTCTGTACAGTTGGGTTGTCTGTGTTGGGGTAAGAGTAGTTGGCTCTGTCAATCAGAATGCGGAGGAATAGGGAAGAAGATGTGGAGGGAATTTGGACTTTATCCTGAAGGCAACGGGAGCCAGTGAAATGCTTTAAGCAGGAAGGTAGGGAACAGGATTTGCATTTTCAACTCTCACTGCACAAGTCACATCCCCGACTGAATTCTTTGAACAGCTGCTTACTTGATTTGAAATGCAGATCATTCGAAGAGAAGTTAGAGGTTAATTTAGCATTAGTCAAAGGAATTCCTGTCTCTGTTTGCCTCATCATTGGTAGTGAGGAACAAATCTGGAGGTTCTCTCAGCAACAAGTGCAGATCTGAAAGCTGACAATTTGTAGGAAAATGACAGTTAATTCTACTCTCATCTTTTAGGCTTAACTGTTCTTGGGGGTAAACTACATGAAGGAAAAAATATAAAACCTTTGTATAGAACAAGTAACTGAGGTGTTTATTCAGTGAAATGATGAAGAAAAGGCCCAGAATCAGAAGTCAGAGCATCTGGATTCAAATCTCAGTTATGACATTTTCTAGCTGTGTGCACTTGGGCAAATTCTGAACTTCTCTGAGCCTTAGTTTCCTAGTTAAAAAATGGGGACAACACTAGTCAGGGCCTCACAGGGTTGCTGTGAGGATTCTAATAAAGGAGATCAAAGTATTCACCATGAAGTACCTTGTATAGTGCCTAGCATGTAGCAAGTACTCAAGAAATGTTCAGCATTTTCATTATTGTTCACTCACCTACTTCTCAAAAAGCATGGAAGCAGAAGCTTAGCATACTCCTGGCTTGTACCATTCCTCCACTGTCATGAAAATGATGCTCAAATGCCTGCCTTTAGTCTAGAAAATTCTGAGCTTCAGACCCATATTCCCATTTTCCTCATGGGCATTTTTATTTGCCTAGCCCACAGGTACCTCATGCTCAACAAACTCCAAGCCGAACGTATTAAACCCCCGGTTTCTGTGCCTGCCTTATCATACCCCCACAGGTTTCTGTGCCTCCATTTTCATGGGGAATGCTACCATCAACCCCCAAATGCTCTAGCCAGGCATCTGAGAGTCCTGCCAGACTCATATTTCTTCCCCTCCCAGTCACACCCAGTACCCCAGCAAGTTCTATTTCCTGAGAATTGCTTCCTCTATCTCCTGCACTCTATTGCCTCCTGTACTGTTTTGGATTGTGCTCTTCTTATGCTTTACCTAAATTCCTACAGTAGACCCCTACTGGCCTTCCTGCTCCCAAACTTGCCTCCTCCAAATATAGTCTGCCTCTGCTAGAATGACCTTTCCACAGTGGGAATCTGACCATTTGCTACCCTGCCCCAGTTCTCCAGAGGCCGCCCACTGGGATATGTTGGCTTGTGTTTGTACCTCTAGGGTCTGACCTCTCATCAATCCCAGCGATAACAGCCCACCTAAGCTCCTATCTCTGCATACACCCCTTCCCTGGAACACTCTGCCCCTTCCAACCTTTGTCTGGCTGCTGCTGACTCTCTGATGTCTCCCTTGATCATCTTCCTCTCCCTGTTGTGTCCCCATCTGGTGTTGACCTCCATCATAGCCTTGGTCTCCCAAGATATCCATGGACTGTAACCTTTGCCTCTTATCTCTGAATGGCCAATGCTTAGCGCAGCAGCTGGCAACTGTAGATACTCTATTGTAAATGGAGTTGATTCCAGGATCAAAGCGGAGTAAAGTTGAAGAAAAAGAAAAGTCAGAAAAGCCAGTTAGGGTCCTGCTAGAAAACCGTATGCTGAGAAGGAGTGATGAGTTTAAAGAAGGGACTATTTACCAAGATGAGGCAGGGGCAAAGACATTACCAGGGGAGGTGAAGCGCCGTGAGGCTCCGCGCAGTTGGAAGCCATTTTCACTTTTAGCTAAGTGAGAAGAGGCAAGGAGGGGGCATGGCTAATAGATAGGGGGAGACTTGCAGGACACAGCCACCCGAACAGGTCGGTGGCTTTTGGCAGAACAGTGACAAGCCAGACTGTGATCCGGCACAGAGGAAGCCAGGGGAACAGACACTTTGATCTCATTCCTTTCTCTTGTTTTTTGTCTTCAGGGCTGGCCACATACTACTGTTGGGAAGAAGGCTCAAAAATGAATCCTCTCAGGCATACCCACTTTTCTTTCCACCCCTCTATCCTGAGAACCCAAGCTCAACCCATGTGTCCTCCCTTTAGGCAGAAAATGTCAGAATCATAGGGAAGACTAAGCTGAAGAAAGAATTCGGAGTTCCAAAGGAATTCTGTGCCACCTGCCATCCGGCAATTCCCCTTCCCAGGTAGGCAATGGCATGACAGTAAAGCCGCACCCTGTTCTGAATAGGCAGATAACCGGACTTAGCTTGAGGACTTAGGTTGAGATGGGTAATATTCAAAAAGACCCATTTGCTAGGGCATCTCAGGCAAGGGACAGAGGCCTTTGCAGGCGAGGCTGCAGGGAGCGGTAAACACAGGAAACAGTCCTGATTCCAAGGGGTTACAATTGGTTGAGGAGGCAAGGCAGCCACAAAGAGAGCGCGGCATGTTCGGGCCAGGTGGGTGTTTCCTTAGAGAGGACAGCACTGCCTATTTGGGAAACAGGTGTAGAAACAGATGGGACAATCCTTGTCCATCGAGACGGAGTCGGAGTGATTGCACAAAAGCGTAGCTACCCTGTTACCTTGGCTGCCATCAC
The DNA here is from genome assembly GCF_009761245.1 of Sapajus apella. Lineage (NCBI taxonomy): Eukaryota > Metazoa > Chordata > Mammalia > Primates > Cebidae > Sapajus > Sapajus apella. Next base: position 8,024,499 of record NW_022436996.1, read on the forward strand.
TTGCCCTCCTTCCATGCCCACCAGGGACGGCGGAGGAGCTTGTCCTTTCTGCAGCCTGACCCTGGAGAGGAGGTGAGGCAGAGGGCTCCCAGTGGCCGCACTTGGAGGTCCTAGCGCAGCTGGGTGACCGGTGCAGGAGGGCCCCGGGAGTGGGGTTGGGGAGGGCCACTGGGTGGAGGTGCCCCTCGAGGCCGCGTCTCGTGACGCTGGCTCCAGTTCCACTTCGGCTCCCGACCCTCAATTCCTGTCTGCGGCCCGGGGCCGAGGCCTTCCCCTCAGCCACCCTGCTGTCGGGCCCTGTTGTCCCCAGGTCAAGTTAAAGAACCAAAGTGTGTAGTCCTCCCAGTCAGGGAGCCGCCATATCCTGGTATCCAATGGACAACCTGCTTGCCGCTCACTCTCTAATAGCCAATGATGAGGGAGACTTTTGCTAAGCCCCGCCTCCCCGCTCCATGAATGCGAACAGCGCCACCTCGTGTTCCGGTAGCGCAGCTTCAGGGAGTTTGGAAACACTCCTGGTTTGGGATTCACTCAGCAAATATTTAATGCGCGTGTGCTGTGCGTAAATAAAATGCCAGGTGCTGTCTTCCTCTACGTGGCAGGGATAGACGTGTTCCTCAAGCTCACTGGGTATAACATCGCCTAAGTTATTCTCATCTGTTACCGGGCCTTCAAACCCAGTGGTCCTTTTTTTTTGAGATGGAGTCTTGCTCTGTCGCCCAGGCTGGAGTGTAATGCCGCGATCTTGGCTCACGGCAGCCTCCACCTCCAAGATTCAAGCCATTCTCCTGCCTCACCTTCCCGAGTACTGGGACTACAGGCACGTGCCACCACACCTGACTAATTTTTGTATTTTTAGTAGAGATGGAGTTTCACCATGTTAGCCAGGATGGTCTTGAACTCCTGACCTTGTGATCCGACCGCCTCGGCCTCCCGAAGTGCTGGGATTATAGGCGTGAGCCACCGTGCCCGGCCCTAGTGGTCCTTTATGAATTCAGCTGTGGCATGTGAGTTAATGCTCTCAAGGCCTTTCTATTATTGCATTTCTTCATTTCATTCAGTGCTTAAGTCCAGCCTCAGCTTCCTTTACTGCGTTTCCCACTCTTTCTGGCTTCAAGCTGTTGAAGTCAGAATAAAAATGTAGAGACTGGGCTCTAAATTAAATTGTTTATTTGGGAAGAAAGGATTGCCATTTGGGACACACATGCACACCGGAAGAACAAAGAGAAGGCTGGAAGTTTTACCGAATGTTACCCATTGCTCTTTAAGGCTCTGGCAAGCTGGCAAGTTCCAGCTGGTGGGCAATGGCACTGGGCAAAATTAGTCCTAGAGCAACAAGTTATCTGTTTTTGTTGGGTATGACAAAAATGACCCAATTCATTTGATCAGCTTTCGCAAACATTTCTGGAACTAGTGGCATCCCTGATGTTGGGGTGTTTATGTTTATTATCCGTGATGTTTATTTTGTTCTCCTTGCAAGTGTTACTGGATGATGTCATGCAGTTCCAGCATTTTGGTTCCCGAACAAGGAATTGGGCAAGATACACTCAGATAGCAAAGGAGCAAAAGTGTATGAAGCGCAGTATTATAGTTTTGGAGATGGGAGAGTGGACTGACCTCTGTGAAATGAGATCAGCGTCAGTTTGGTGTACTTTGATTTCTTTTTGTATTTTTTCTCCTCTCTGCCCAAGACTGCCTAATCTCTAGCCAGTGTCTGCCTTTTGATAGGGAGGTGGGTTGCTTAGCTATTTAATACTTTGGCATTCATGTGCTTGTGAGTCACCTTCATCCCATATAGACTGTATGATATGCAGTCTATATGCACGAACCTTAAATAGCTAATTACCATACAGGAACATTTTAAGGATACTTGTTCTGTCTAATGTGCATGTCCATCTCTGAGGAGCTTCCGCTGACTGGTTTGGTCTGGATCTAGCGGGCCTTGAGGGCTCCTTACTCACTTTTTAAAAATCTAAGTTTTCTTTCGGCTGCTCAACCCTGCTTCTTACCTCACTTCTTGCTCATTTGCCCTTTCACCTTGCTTCTGCTGTCATGCTCTCACTTGTTCTGCCTTGTATCCGGTCTCTGGTTCCCTCTACTATCTCCTTCCTCAAAAGGGCTTCTCAGCATACAATTTCTCTTTTTAAGTTGTGGTTCATGATATTGGGAAATGAGTTTCCATCTTGCTGAACTTCTTAACTAGAGAATACGGTTGGGATGTGTCTGTACTATGTGACACTAATGGGACCCCCTGAATCCTATTTAGAGTCTAAAAGAGGCACTTTGTTACCTAAAGGAGGTGGTCGTTTAGCTGTGTCTTTTAGATTTGGTTCATATAATTTCTGATTTTCAAGCCAGATTATAATATGTAAACTCCTACCCAGGTCACTGCACCGCTTTGATGGAATTTTCATTTCCTTTATTCTTAAAATTTGTCTAAAGATATTTGACTTTGACAGAAGTTTGAGTTCTTTAGTTTTCTTTTTATATAAAAATATATATATATATACAAATGAACATTAAGCATATATAGTTGTATGCCTAATTATAAACAAACAATGTATAACCAAATCAAGGAATAGCTCATTACCCCAGAAGCATCCCCAATCCCCTAATAACAGCCCCTCCCTTTCTCCCTCCCTGCAGAAATGAGCCATATAATGACTCTTGTGCAAATTGCTTTTTTGCTTTTCTCTAGATTTGTTTCCTTTTATGTAGGCATTTCGAAAGGATATAAGTTGGTTTTGTCTGTTTTGAACTTTCTATAAAAGTTTTTGAACTTTCTATGAACAGAGTCTTACTGAAGATAATTTTTTTTCTTGTATATTTTTCTCAATTTTATGTAGTTGTAGGTTGTTGATTACTGTGTAATTTTCTCCTCTGGGAATTTGCAACAATGGATATATCCATTCTACTGATGATGGATATTGGTCTTGTTTCTAGTTTGGAGATATTATAAATAATATATTTATAATCCTTTTTGCACATATGGCCTTGGGAATTTGTGTATCTGGGTATACACCTTGAAATGCAATGGTGGGGTCACAACTCATATATTTAAACTTTGCTAGTTCATGCCTGTTTTTCAAAGTGGTTGTACCAGTTTACATTTCTGCCAGCAGTGTACAAACATGGCTCCACATCCTTACCAGCACTTGGTAGTGCCAGACTTTAATTTTTGTGGAATTTGGTGGATTTAGTTCATGTTGTCTTATTGAGGTTTTAATTTGACTACCTGGTTATTGATTAAGTTGAACACATTTCTGATATTTATTAGCCGTTTGGGCCAATACAGTGTCAGATCTTTGGCAATTTTTTCTGTTGTGTTGTCTGCCTTAATGATTTATAAGAATTGTTCATATGAAATTGCTGGCACTTGAACATTTTTGACCTACAAAGAATGGCAGTTTCATATGGTTCAACTTAATACCTTTCAGATATTGGTCCTTTGTTAATTATGTTTTAACTAATATTTTATCATGTTATGTGGCTTATTTTCATTTTCTTCCTTCATTTTTTGAGAATCAGAAAGTTTTAATATTAGTGGATTTGGACTTATCAGTCCTTTTCTTTATGGCTTGTGCTTTTTATGTCTTGTTTAAGAAATCCTTGTCTTTGGGGCTAAAGGTGACACATTGTGCTGGGGGATTGGGGCTGTGTTCTCAGGGCATTCTACTTTGGGTCCTGGATCACATTGCTTCTGCTGGGGAGGGGGCAGATTTCTCTGTGCCCCTAGACTTGGCTGGGTGGGGGAGGGAGGAGAGGCCACTCCTGGGCTCCTTGTGGGGTGGCACTCATGTTTCCAGGAAGATCCTTTCCTGCAGATTGTTTCCACACCATTCTTTTTAGTGCAGAGGATCTTCCCAATGGATCGGCAGCCCTGCATCTCACTGGGCCAGGGTTGGGGCAGGACTAGGCCAGCATCACTGTGGTTGCTCAGGTAGGGTGGGCTGTGACAGGGGTTGACTCCAGCTCAGAACTGGAAAACCTGTTTCCTGAATTGTGTGTCCTAGAGCCGATGAGGTGGGTCTAGGAGAAACTGGCTGGAGACAGTGGAGCAGTAGGAAAAACCCTGCCTACCCTGTAATTCTGGGCCTGGGATGGCATGGTGTGATTCTGACCAGTTGGCTGGAGCAGAGCAGGTGGCCTGGGGAGTACCAGACGGAGGAGGGGAAAAGGTCATGACTTCTTGGCCCGCACTCCTCAACGTCACTGTGGGTTGGGGGAGGCAGGGGACTATCCAACCTGTTCACAGTTCCCTTTCCATTGCTGACAGTGCCTGCCACATGAGAAGTATTAGTACATATTTGTTCAACGAATGAATGAATGAATGCTTTTCAAAGAAATGCCTGTAAGAGTTTATGTTTTCTATTTTTTTCCTGGGGAAAACTTTTTGTTGCCCCTAGGTGGCAGAGTTAATCACATCTAGCTGTCTTGTAAGAGAATTCCGGTATGGAACCAGGCGTTTGCACTTAAAATTAATCTTGTTTTAATTCTGTTTTGAACTTTAATCATTAAGGTGAGAAAACATTGTCCTAAGAAACGTTGGTAGAGTAAAACTGAAATAAAGACCTGGTAAATTACTTTCTCAGGCTAAAGATGGTATGAATTTTTCTTCTAAGTGCTTCTAAATCAGTCCTTTAATGGTTAGGTTGGAGGTAAATTCTTACCAATCTTCGCTCACATAAATGAATGTCCACCCAGCTTTTCCCTCTGCTCAAAAAGGGTCTTTTACTCTCAGAAGCTGGCAACCTCCTTTGTGTCTTGTGTCTGGAGGATCAGAGTCTGGGAAAGCAGCTCCCCTCTGCCCCATTCCTCAGGCTCTCCCTCAGTTTCCCTGCTTCTCTCCCCACAGCCACCCTGCCCCCTCCCCAGCTGCCTTGGAAAATCCTGTGTCTCCGGTTTTCTCTTCTGTAGGAAATCAGATGTCCTGCCACTGCAACCTTTCATCCAAAATAAAAATTCAAAAGCAATTTGTGTATTTGAAAACACATCTAAAGCTATAGGCTTAAAGTTCCTATCTTGATGGGGCCATGAATATTTACATCTGGAAATAACTTTGGGATGTTGATAGAGACAGGCAAATTCATCTCAAACTCATTATTATTTTGGATTCTTATCATTATCACTTACCACTATAGCAGAGCTGACCTTTTTTTCTGTGTACAGTTCTGTGAATTTTAACATATATACAGATGCATGTAACCAACACCATGATCAGGATAAAGAACAGTATCGTCACCCCCCAAATCTTCCTTGGGCTGCCCCCCTTCCCAGTCGTACCCTCTTCGCAGCACTAACCACAGGGAACCATTGAGTTGTTCTCCATCACTATAGTTTTTACTTTTTGAGAGTATCATATCGGTGGAATCATGCAGTATGTAACCTTTGGGGACTGGCCTCTTTCCCTCAGCATAATGACATTAAGATTCATTCATGTGATTGTGTGTATCAATAGTTTGTTCCTTTTATTGCTAGTGGTATTCTAGTGTGTGAATGTTCCTACATTTTATCCATTCACTCATGCGGGGACATTTGTGTTGCTTCTAGTTTTTGGTAATTATGAATGGAGCTGCTATAAACATTCACATACAGATTTTTGTGTAAACATGAGCTTTAATTTTCTAGGGTAACTATCCTGGAGTGTGATCACTGAGTCATATCATGTAGGCTTAAATTTAGAAGAAGCTGCCAAAGTGTTTTCTAGGTGGCAGTACCATTTTGCATTCTGGTCAACATCTGGTATTGCCTGAATTTTCTATTTTACTTACTCTGATTTCTGTGTAGTGGCATCTGATCATGGTTTTAATTTGTATTTACCTAATGTCTGGTGGTGTTGATCATCTTTTATTTATTTATTTATTTTTTTGAGACGGAGTTATGGTCTTATTACCCAGACTAGAGTGCAATGGCATGATCTCGGCTCACTGCAACCTCTGCCTCCTGGGTTCAAGCAATTCTCCTGCCTCAGCCTCCCGAGTAGCTGGGACTACAGGCACACACCACCATGCCCAGCTAATTTTTGTGTTTTTAGCAGAGACAGGGTTTCACCATGTTGACCAGGATGGTCTCGATCTCTTGACCTTGTGATCCACCTGCCTCGGCCTCCCAAAGTGCTGGGATTATAGGCGTGAGCCACCGCCCCCATCCCTTTTACTTATTTTTTAAAATTTATTTTATTTTATTTTGAAACAGAGTCTTGATCTGCTGCTCAGGCTGGAGTGCAGTGGCGCCATCTTGGCTCACCACAACTGCCCCCTCCTGGGTTCAAGCGATTCTCCTGCCTCAGCCTCCAGAGTAGCTGGGACTACAGGCCTGTGCCACCATACCTGGCTAATTTTTGTATTTTTGGTAGAGACAGGGTTTCACTATGTTGGCCAGGCTGGTCTGGAACTTCTGACCTCGTGATCTGCCCAGCTCAGCCTCCCGAAGTGCTGGGATTACAGGCATGAGCCTCCACATCTGGCCTTGATCATCTTTTCATGTACTTATTTGTGATCCGTATCTCTTCTTTGATGAAGTGTCTAAGTCTTCTGCTCATTTCTAAAACTTGGGTTTAGAAATGAGTTTAGAAACTTGGGTTTAGCTTTCTTTCTGTTGAGTTTTGAGAGTTCTTTATATATTTTGGTTACAAGTTCTTTATCAGATATATAGTTTGCAAAATTTTTTTCCTCTCATATAGTTTGTCTTTTTTTTTTGAGATGGAGTCTTGCTCTCTCTCCAGGCTGGAGTGCAGTGGCGCAACCTCGGCTCACTGCAACCTCCGCCTCCTGGGTTCAAGCGATTCTTTGCCTCAGCCGAGTGGCTGGGGCCACAGGCTCGTGCCACCATGCCAGGCTAATTTTTTTGTATTTTTAGTAGAGACAGGGTTTCACCGTGTTGGCCAGGATGGTCTGGATCTCTTGACCTTGTGATCCGCCCGCCTTGGCCTCCCAAAGTGCTAGTTTGCCTTTTAATGAAGTATTTTGTAGACCAACAGTTATTAATTTTGATGAAGTCAAATTTATCACTTTTTAAATTTTGTGAACTGTATTTTAGTGTCATGTCTGAGAACTTTTTGCCTAACCTCAGGTCATGAAGATTTTTTTCCTGTGTTTTCTTCTACAAGTTTTATGGATTCATATTCTACATTTAGGTCTATTATGCCTTCTACGTTAATTTTTCCATAAGCTGTGAGAAAAGCTGGGCATCTTTTTTTATTTTCCGTAAGCTGTGAGAACAACTGGACATCTATATGCAAAAAGTCAACCTGGACATAAAGTTGTTCTAACACCATTAGTGTTGGTGTCTTTCCTCATCGGCTCCAGGACACACAATTCAGGAAATAGGTTTTCCGGTTCTGAGCTGGAGTCAACCCCTGTTCACGTTAGTTGAAAGGACTATGCTTTCTCCATTGAAGTGCTTTGGTACCTTTACCAAAAATCACTTGGCCAAGTTTGTGTGACTGTTTCAAGACTTTCTATCCTGTTCTACTGATGGACACGTGTCTCCCTCCACCAGTACGCAATGTGTTGGTTGCTGTAGATTTATAGCAGCTCCTAAAACATGCAGAGCATTTCCTCCAGTTTTATTCTTTGTCTTCAAAATTGTTTTAGCTGTTGAAGTTTATTTGCTTTTTTGTATACATTTCAAAATCAGACCCCCTCTCTTCCTCTCTCTCTTTTTCTGTATATATGTTTATACGTATATTTCATATATTTATACATACATAGAATTTCTGCTGGGATTTTGGTATGAATTGTGCTAAATTTATAGAAAACTTTGGGGAGAATTGACATCTTTACTATGCTTAGTCTTCCAACCCATGAACACAGCATGTATCTCCATTTAGTAAGGTCTTCTTTGATACCTTTCATTAACATTTTGTCTTTTTCATCATACAGATCCTGTAATATTTTGTTAGATTTATATCTTAAGTATTTAATTTTTTGGAGCTGTTGTAAATATATTTTAATTTTGCTTGCCAATTTTACATTATGAGTATATTCAAGTACAGTTGATTTTTGTGTGTTGACTTGTATCCTGTGACCTTGATAAAGTAATTTATTAGTTGTAAGACGCGTTTATTTGTGTGTGTGTGTGCACAAATTCCTTGGGATTTTCTATATAGGCAATTATTGTCATCTAAAATAGGTTCAGTTTTTCTTTTTCTTGTTTAATCTATACCCTTTTTATTTCTTACCTTACTGTACTGGCTAGGACCTCCAGTATGATATTGATTGGAAGTGGTGGGAGGACTCATTTTTTTTTTTCTTTTTCTCTATCTTAGGGACAAAGCATTCAGTCTTTCATCATTAAGTATAATGACAGCTGCAGGCTTCTGGTATATGCTCTTTATCAATTTGAGGAAGTTTCTCTCTATGTCTAGTTTACTGAGATTTTTTTTTAAACAGCATATTTTGAGGTTGAATTTTGTCAAATGATTTTTCTGCATTAATTGATAAGATCATGTGGTCTTTCTTCTTTAGACTTTTATTAGAGGATGGTCTGTAGTTTTTCTTTTTTGTACTGTCTGATTTTGGTCTCAGAGTGACCAAAAAACCCTTAGAGCCCATAACATAAGTTTGGAAACTTCCCTTTTCTATTTTCTGGAAGAGATTGTGTAGAATTAGTGTTATTTCTTCTTTAACTATTCGGTAGAATTATCTAGTAAAACCATCCAGGCCAGGAGATTTCTTTTTCAGAAGGTTTTTCACTATGAATTCAATTTATTTAATAGATAGAGCACCATTCATGTCATTTAATTCATATTGGATAAGTTAGTAGTTCATGGTTTTTGAGGAATTAGTTTATTTCATCTAAGTGGTTGAATTTCTAAGTACATAGAATTGTTCATAATATTCCCTTATTATCCTTTTAGTTTATGTGGGGCTTGTAGTGATATCCCCCATTTAATTCTGAATATTGGTAATTTGCGTAATTTCCCTTTTTCTTTTTTTTGGACAGTCTCACTCTGTTGCCCAGGCTGGAGTGCAGTGGTGCAGCTGTGGAACTCACTGCAGCTTCAACCTCCTGGGCTCAGGTGATCCTCTCACCTCAGCCTCCAGAGTAACTGGGACTACAGATGTGCACCATCATGCCTGGATAATTTTTGTATTTTTTGTGGAGATGGGGTTTGCCACATTGCTCAGGCTGGTCTCAAACTCCTGGGCTGAAGCAATCCACCCATCTTGGCCTCCCAATGTCCTCAGATTAGAGGCATGAGCCACTATGCCTGGCCGGTTTCTCTTATTGTTATAATTTTTGTCACTCTTGCTAGAGGTTTTTCAACCTGTTCAACAAACCTGCATTTAGTTTCATCAATTTCCCTAATTTTTTCTATTTAATCAATTTCTTTCTTTAAAATTTTCTTTCTTCTATTTTGCTTTGAGGTAATTTTGCATTCATTTTGCTCTTCTTTTTTTAATTTCTTAGATAAAATTTTAGATTATTGATCTAAGAACTTTCTCATTCTTTTCTCATACAAATAATACTATGAATTTCTCTCTAAGCACTTCTTTAGCTGTATTTTACAAATTTTGTTAGGAAGAATTTTCATTTTTATTCTGTTCAAAATATTTTCTAATTCCCTTGAGACTTCTTTGATCCATGAATTATTTAGAAATATGTTGTTTGATTTTCAAGTTTTTGGAGATTTTCCCATTACTTTTCATTTGTTGATTTATAGTTCATTATGGTTTAGAGAATATACCTTATATGATTTTAATTCTTTTAAATTTTTGAGATTTGTTTCATAACCGAAGATATGGTCTGTCTTGGTGAATGTTCCATGAACACTTGAAAAGAATGTGTATTCTAATGTTATTGTGGATTGTATTATAAATGTAATGAGATCCAGTTGTTGATGGTGTGGTTCAGCTCTTCTACATCCTTGCTAATTTCTGTCTGCTCATTCTACCTATTACTGGGAGAGGACTATTGTCTCTCCAGCTGTAATTGTGGATTTGACAACTTCTTTTAGTTCTATCCGCAGTTGTTACATGTACTTGGAAGCTCTGTTGTTAAGTGCATGCACATTTAGGATGATTCTTTCTGAGGTGAAAATTTATTAGAGTTATGTCTGGCTGTGAGGGACAGAATATGCAAACAAACACGAACTTTCTTCATACATCCACATCTAGGCAGGCACCCCAGGATTAGTATGTTGTGCATGGGGCACACTCTCTATCCCACTGCTCTTCAGTGAATGGATATAATTCCCAAATCACCTCATGGCCCAAGATAGCTTGCTCTAGGTCCATTTTTTTTTTCCTAGATGGGATTTTGCTCTTGTTGACCCAGCTGGAGTGCAGTGGCTCGATCTTGGCTCACTGTAACCTCCGCCTCCTGGGTTCAAGTGATTCTCCTGCCTCAGACTCCTGAGCAGCTGGGATGATAGGCATGCACCACCACGCGCAGCTGATTTTTGTATTTTTAGTAGAGCTAGCGTTTCTCCAGGTTGGCCAGGCTGGTATAGAACTCCAGACATCAGGTGATCCGCCCACCTTGGCCTCCCAAAGTACTGGGATTATAAGCATGAGCCACTATACCCGGCCGGTCCATGTTTTAAATGAAACTCTTAATTCAAAACAGCTTTTTTTTCCATCAACTTGGCTGGTAGCTACTGTCCACAGCAGCTAACAGAGGCCTGGACAAAAGAGCACCAGCAGGACATCCACCTGCATGGGTGCCTTTGGGGAAGCCCTGCCATAGGGGTCAGAACTCTGACATGGCTTCAGTGACACAACCACAATGTGAAAGTTAAGAGATTTTAGTGATTGCAGACTCTGGGGGCCACATAGCATGCCTGGAGGTCAGGGAACACAGGCAGGGAGAGAGAGAACTGGACCCCTTTATTGGGTGCAGGACATGATCTAAATTGGTTTCCCACAGGGAGTTTTGGTTGGTGGATTTAGAGCAAGCAGGCATGAGTTCCAGGCAAATGCAGAGATGGTCACTGCTGCATGTCTGCACAGGCCATGCAGGGTGTGGGGGTCAGCAGGGCCAGTGGGGCAGGCTGTATCCAGTTGTTCCATAGTGAGCTGGTCACCAGGAGGCAGTTGTATAAGGCAGCCATCTGGATTGGCCACGTAGAGGAATGGGTATGAAGTGTAGAACTGGAAACTGTATTGAGGGTGACTGAGCCCTGCTGCTGGTATGGGAAAGTCCAGTTAATATTCAGAATTAATACTGAGACAAATAAAAGTATAAGCATTCATTATAGTGCTGCTATCACACCTGCACTCCAAGCATCAAAAAAGAGAATGGGGGCAAAGGGCACCTCTGTCTTAAAGGATGTTCCCAGGACATGCGCACACTACTTCCTCTTAAATCTCATTACCTAGGATTAAGTCACCAAAGCAGGCTGGGAAATCTAGTCTCCATTCCAAGAAGCTATGTGTCCAATTTTTATCCAGAGGACCTATTACAAAAAATAAAGGAAGCAAGAATGAATATTGGGCAACAACACCAGTCTCTGCCAAAGGCCACTTCATGCTGCTCCTGTGCACTGAGAACCACACCTTCTATGGTGTCTGCATGGTCAGTCCCACTGATGATGTATATAGCTCTGGTTTTCCTCATGCCCGTTCTAGAAGTTTGAACAAAGGAGGTTATATTCCCATCTGGGGACTCTGTTATACTTCCTCTGAAGTAAGGAGGAAAGAGGATGTGGGGATTGGTGAGTACTTTCTGTTCTCCCCAATTTTTTGATAGCAATCCACATTTATTTGACGAATTCATACTGTAGGATATCCAGTTTTTAGACACTTCTAGAATTATAGGTATCATTTGATCCTCACATTAGCCCTGGGTTTTTTTAGATATAATTATCCACATTTTACAAATACAAAGATTGTTGCTCAGGAAGTTTTTGTAGCTGACCCAAGGTCAAGAAGCTAGGAAGTGAGAGTGCTGAGATTTGTGCTTATGTCTCTGACTGCAAGTTCAGAACTCTTCCAGAGCACCATGCCAGCTTTATTCCCCTGTTGCTTGGGACAGCGCTGCCAACTGGGGCTATAGTCTGGTTTGACTCTTTGTATTGTCTATCTATTTATTTGGATTTCAGGGGACATGGAAATTTTCTTTGACATTCTTGATACTTTGATCTTCTGTATCAACTTGAGAATTGGCCAATCAAATAATAAGAAAACTCTGGTGAGATGTTGGTTTTGATTCCATTGAATTTGCAGGAGATGCCATCTTTACAAAATGGAGTCCTCCCATCTATGAACATGGTATATGTCTTCTTATTTATTTAGGTATTCACTGATATTTTTCAATAAAGTTGTATGATTTTCTTTACCAATGTCTTGAGTATCCAGATTTATTTTTAAGTTCTTTACAGTTTTATTGCTATTGTAAATTTAAAAAATTCCTTTAAAAAAGCCAGCAAGGCATTTATTTTTTCTCATATAGAGCTGTTCATAGACGGGTGTTCAACAATGAGAACACATGGGCACAGGGAGGGGAACATCACACTCTGGGGTCTGTTGGGGAGTAGGGGGCTACGGGAGGGACAGCAGGGGATGGGGAGGTTGGGGAGGGTTAACATTGGGAGAAATGACTGATGTAGGTGACAGGGGGATGGAGGCAGCAAACCACCATGGCATGTGTGTACCTATGCAACAGTCCTGCAAGATCTGCACATGTACCCCAGAACTTAAAGTACAATTCAAAAAAAGGTAAGTATCCAGGATTGGTTGGGCATATTCAATTATGATATTGAGGGTCCAGGCTCCTTAGTCTTTTGCATCATTTCCTGCCTGTGGCTGTTACTCGCTTGGCCACAAAATGGCTCCTCCAGTGTCAGGTAAGGGGTCCTGATTTCTGGCAGAAAGGGAGAAAGCAGAGGGGAGACAGTAGGGAAACCAGCCAATTCTTTCTGTTCCCATTGAATTCTCTCGACCCCTCATTGGCTGGGAGTGTGGGCTATCACAATCCTCAGTTGCAAGGAAGGCTGGGAGTAGCAATGGAAAACAAAACAAAACTGAGTTTCTGTTAGTAAGGAAGGAGGGAACAACTATGAGTGACCATGAGTGGCCTCTTTGTCTCCAGGAATGCTCGTAACCTTAAAGGCTGACTTTAATAGAGCCATACTAATTTGGTTGTATATCTTTTTCCCCATCTTTTTACTATTTTTCTGTATCTTTGCTTAGTTGTTTTTCATGTAAATAGCATATGGATGAGTTTTATAAAAATAACAGTCTATACTGTATTTCAAATGGACCATTTTATCCATTTGTATTTATTGCAGTTACTCATAAACGTAATTTATAATCGTCATCCTTTTTTTTTGCTTTCTATGTCTCATTTTAAAAAGTATAGTCATGCAGATCTTTTAAGGACTTAGTTGAAGGTAAATTTCTCCAGGCAGAATTTGCATTTGTTTCTGACAGGTGTCAGGAGTCATTATCATCTTGAGGACCTTTAAATTATTTTCTCAGGGTTTGGGGGTTTGTCCAAGGAGTGAGAATTCCGTCCATTAAGTCCATGTTAGGGCCAGCTTATATTCATGAATCTTCATCTGACCCCTTTCACCAAGAGTTAACTTGTCATCTCTCTTGATGGAGTGGATTTTTCCCTCCAATTGTTCTCTGAAATTGGAGATTTATACTGGGTTCTTCACTGTGACTCTCCAGTTTAAGTGGTATTTACTGTCTTTCACATAGTTATTAAGTGCAGTTTTGGGTTGCAAGAGGTGGGCAGATGCCGTTAGGGCAGTGAGCAGGAAAGAGTTAACACAGGGGGCTGCCCTTTACCAGGTTTTGCTACCTTTTGCTGTCTTCTAGGAATTGGGCTTCTGGAATGTCCCTATGCTGATACGGTGGTTTGTGTGCCTGTGTACTAAATTCCACTCTATCAGCTTGCCTGGACCGTACAATGTGATTTCAGATGGACACCTGCTTTTCTTCTGGGAGTCTGAAATTGCAGTAGCCGTGCAGGTGGAGAGGCTGCCTGTGTGGCCAGCTCTCAATCAAAACCCTGGTCTTGGAGTCCTAGGTGGGCTTCCCTGGGCAGAAACACTGCTGTGTTACTGTGCGGCCTCTCACTGTAGGAGGAAATAGGAAGCCTGTGCCTGGATTATTCTTCCAGAGTCCACCTGATGTGTTCCCTGCCCCCCCCACCTTGTGTATCCTTTTACTGTAATATAACTTAGCCATGAATGCAACTACATGCTGAGCCCTGCGTGCCCTTCAGGTGGAACACTGGGTACGTGGGTGGTTGTGGGACGGATGCAGGCAGATACTGGCTTCCACTCTCTGAATTCTGGCTCCGACTTCTACTTTGGGCTTTGATGGCTTCCATCTTTTTATTGATAGTATAGTCATTAATTTAAAAATACATGATTCATATTTTATCCAGCAGTTTTAGGAATTTTTATGGGACAATCTGTAATGGTTTCTATCTTGCCATATTGTTGGATGTCCTTTCTTTATTGCTGGATGTGCTATAGGTTGTCTACTTAATCTTTTCAGACAGTCAAAATTAAAAAAAAAATTCTAATTCTTAAATTGCCAAGCATTCACCTTCTTAAATGTCAGTGATAGGGAGTGGGCTCAGAGTCTCAGCCCCCTTCATCCTTTATTTCTAGGCCTTTGAACCTACAGTCACCGGACCAGCCTCAAAGAGGCTCTAGCTCCAGGGCCAGCAACTCTAGCCTGAGGCAGGAGGTTGGGGAGCTAAGAGTGTCTGAGGTTTGCTGTCGGCTCCTTCTCCACTTCCTCCCCCAGCCAAGAGAAATTCCTGGGAATAACTAAGCAAGAACCTGGGCATGATAACGTGAGAGTTTATTATCACATGACTGCTTAGGAGGGGGCATAAAGCGGAGCAGGATGGGGGAAGGGGTGCAAGGAATGGGCAAGCGCTGCTGGAGCAGGGCTGTGGCCGTGGTCCTAGGGGCAGGATAACTGGGGCTGTTGGAGAGTCTCTTTTCCCCAGTCGGGTTCTTCTTCCAGCAGTCAGATGCAGGGATGCCCAGTGCAGGCGCACCAGGTGCTATTATCAGGAGACGCATGGCTAGATTCCACTCATTCCAACATCTCCTTCTTGTCTCTTTTCTAAGGGGGGAGGAAGGGCAAGACAACCATCAGGGGGAGAGAAAGGGTGGAGTCTCTCCTCCAGGGCAGCTTAGCTGTGAGCTACCAGAATCAGCTGCGTGGTACCTGATGCAAAGGCATAGCACGGATATGGACTTCCCTGGATTACTGGGCTCTTTGGCTTGGAGGCCACTTGGTTGGGGACAGGGGCTTTCTGGACTGGGCCACCACTGGGGTAGAAAGACAGGCATGATAATACTTGGGATTTGTGTCATGGGCCCCTTTCTCCTCCCCAAACTGTCAACTGTCCATTCCTGTCTCCTTTGAGCAGCTCCACTGCCCCAAACGCACAGGCACACACTTGAGGAACTCACCTTTATGGCTGAGAATATTCTCCAGCAGTACAGCCCCAGAGGGGCCAGAGATGCCAGAAGCAGCAGAATCCAGACAGCCAAGAGCATGGCCTGAAGGGTAATGAACAAGGCCTGGGGACAGAGGAGCCACGCTGTAAGCACCAGGATGACAGCTGCCTTCCTGCTCTGTCCCCATACTCCTTGCTGATCTGGGTCAATCTCTATCCCTTTATCTCCAAGTTTGTGGCTTCAAGAGGGGAAGTCAATGCATCCAGTGTGCGGAATGCGGCTGGAAACCCCGCACACTGGGCCTGTGTCCTCATTTGCACAGTGACAGGTTTGGGCGATGGTTTGATTCCCTATAACCTCTAAGACTTGAGAGGACCAAGGGAAAACATGCATTTAACATCTTTGCACACTTACAGTATTGGTTCATTTATTCTTTTAATGCTTGTATTTCCCACTAGTCTGTTAATACCCACAACTACAGGAGCCACTTCTGTTTTGTGTGATGCTTTGTCTTTGGTGACAATAATCAAGCTTGCTGTAACACCTATTTCTGGTGAAGAACCTGACTCTTGCCCCCAGCCTGGCCTGCCTGCAGGCCATCCCTGCCCCACCTGCTGCTGCCCTTCCCCTGGGCCACCTGCCTTCAGCATGTCCAGGAGGGAGGTACACAGTTGGAGCCTTCTGACTTCTTCTGGACTGTCAGTGGGGGCTGGGGTGTTGTACCAGTTACTGAAGGTAGAGATGCGGCACAAACTGTCGCCATAATAGTAGCCATATCGCAAATCTTCGTTCCAAAGCTCGAGGGCAGCAATGGCTGTGGAGAAAGCTGCCAGCTCTAGCAGACTTCTCAGCAGAGACTGGGGAGGGAGGAGGCAGAGAGAAATCTTCGTGATTCTGTCTCTCCCAGAGTCCAGTCTGGGGAAAAGAGGGCAAGTCCCAGAGAAGCCTGTGATAGGGCTGGAGATTGGGGTGGCCTCCAGCCTGAGCCTGGTCCCCTCCCATGCCCTTCTCTGAACTCACCCAGTAGGTACCACCCCGTGTCTCGTAAATGAAGGCAGTAACTCCAGCCAGCACAGCCTGGGGAGAGATTGAGCCAGTAGGAGTCTGAGCACAGGGAATGCGAGTCCCCTCCCATGAAAGAGACTCTGTGCAGCAGGCCCTTCCCCAGCACACTCTGCTTGGGCCGGAGGTTTCATGCGAAGCCTTTTTATCCATGGTAATGTTAGCTGCTGAGAGGGTGGAGCCAGGATCCAACTCCTGAGGCCGCAGAAGGCCCTGCTTTAGTGACGCCTAAGAGCCTGTGGTCAAGCCAGGTGTGAGCCCCTCTTCCTTCTCTAAACCTTCCTTTTTAAACAACAGCAAGTGCTTTATCAAAGTTCCAGGGATGGTGGGATCTTGTAGATAAAGCCATAGGGTGCTGGAGAAGCTCTCAATAAAGGGTGAATCTGTACAGGGTGGGCACGTTTAGGTCTAGAAGCCTGTCCTAACAGTGCCCAATGATCCATTCAACTGGGCTTGAAGAACAGGAAATCTAGTATATCCCAGTGGACAGGTGGGCCTGAATCCTGTTTGGCTAATTCTGTAACTCATCCGGGTATTTTGCCATAGTTTGGGTGAAGGTGATTACCAGCAAATATGTGCGTTATACTGCTATTCTGAGGGTTTGGCACCATGACCAGTCCACCCAGCTCCTGTGCAAACTATACACACCCATCTATTGACAATAATTCCTGGATTCCTACTGTGTGCAGGGCCTGTGGAGGACAATGGGAATAACCAAGTGTGATGCTTCCTGGGCGCTCGCATACTATCTGCACATTCTGCCTCCGCCATCTCAACACAAGTATCCGGAGATGGGCAGGTCCTTAGATCCTTAGTTGACATTTACTGTTGAGGCGGGGAGAGGCAGGCAGCCTGATGGGAGCAGCATTGGGCAGGCGTTGGGAGGGCGGACAGTGTGACTAGGACACGCCGCCAGTGCCCTCCGCTGTTTGCTCATCTGTACAGGCAGGGAATGGGCCTAGATGATCAGATCTTTCTGACTGCCAGCATTCTGTGGTGCCATGTTGGAGGAGGGCAATCAGGAGAGCAATGTCCCCACACCTCCCACAGGTCATCGAGCACCAGTCTGCTCTACTCACCACAGCCCCTGTCCAGATGGCAGCTCCCGAGCTGACCAGGAGGGTGAACCTGCGCATGTACAGAAATCCTCCGAGGACCCCACTCAAGATCCCCAGCACGATCTGCATCACCTGAACGACAAAGGACCCAAGATCCTGGCTCCTAGGAGGACCTGCCCCTGCGGGGATTAATGGCTAAAACCCCAAAAAGAGAGGGTGGGGTGGGAGAGAGAGAGAGAAGAGAAAGAAGGAAGAGGAGGAGGAGGAGAAGGAAGAGGGAGGTGGAGGAGAAAAGAGAAGGGAGAGGAAGGAGAGAGGAGAGTGGCCCATCTGGAGTTTGACCCAGAGGAAAGGATGGACTCAGGGCTCCACCGACTGGAACTCTCTGCATGGTCAGTGGCACCTCCACACCCCATTGAGCCCAGAGCCTCCCCTCCCCAGGCTCTTACTGAGAAGGCCAGAGAAGCACATCCCTAAGTTCAGAGGGAGGCTGGCAGAGGGTGCTGCTGCGGCAGGAGGGGGGCCCTTACATTGGTCTGCTGTGAGGGGACTAGGGAGTCCCTTCCGCAGCCCCATGAGGCAGGCCGCCACACTCACCCATGAGGCCACCAGCAGCCGGCTGCTGCCCCTGGCCTGGGTGGCTGGGGGCCGCAGCGCAGAGCAGCAGGTCAGCAGGAGCTTGGCCAGGGCAGATTCCTGGTGGATGTGCACATCAATGTGGGTGGGCTGTGGGGTCTCGGGGGCCATCTCACCACTGTCGGCTGTCCCCATGGTCAGGAATACCCTCTGTTAGGAAGGAAACACCAGGGAGGAAGGGCTGTCAGAAGACTTTTGTAGATTTCATTGGAGTTGGGGAGGTCAGGGGCCAGTGGGGCTCAGGGTCACCGAATGAATGGCTGTCCTGGTTACAGAGCCACACCTTGGCCCCCTCTCAAAGGGAGTGTGTGTAGCAGAGGGGGCTGATGACCATGATGGGGCTGTGGCGACTGCTGAGCCTGCGGGAACCTCCCCTTTTGCCCCAGATCTGCTCTGTCCCCTGCATCCTCCTCGAAGGGCTCTGGCGTCTGGGTCTAGCAGCGCCCCACGCCCCCACCCCTCACCCCCTCCACCCGGGCTCTTCCTGTGGCCTCCCCCCACAGCCTCCCCTTGGCTGCATGTGGAGCTCCTGTGGTTGCAGCCTCGCCCCAGCTGGGCCCCGGGTCCTCCACCCGCCACCCCACCGACCTCCCGCTCCAGGGATGGCTGCTCAGGCCCGACGGGTTCACGCTGCCCATGCCCTGGGAAGGACCGCACGGCGGTGCAGAGGGAGGTCAGAGGCCGGGGCTGCACCCGGCCTACTCCGCAGCCCCCTTTTTGCAGTCTCATCCCCGGGTGGGGGGTCCCTCCTACCCTCCGCCAGCTGTGCGGAGGCAGCTCGGTGCGTGCTGAAGGAGGCCCGGGGGCCATCGGGAGTGGGGCGCCGCCTCACCTGCGCTCCTCGGGACCTTCGTGCGGGCGGCAGGAGGGCTGGGGCGGCGGTGGGAGGGAAAGTGTGTCCGGAGTCGGAGGGGTAGGCGGAGGCGGGGGTGGGGCTGAACTTCAGCCCCTCGGGTTCCCGGCAGGCGGCCGGCCCTGGGGTCCGTCTGGGGTTCTCTCGCTGCGCGTGGGTCACTGGGCTCTGGGGAGCTGGGAGGGTGCGCGGGCGGCCAGCCCTGGGAAAGCCCGTGGGGTCATCCTCGCCCACAGCCCCACCCGGCCAGGGCTGGCGCGCAAGTGTGCGCGAGTGGGAACGCAGGGCGCGGGCGGGGGCTCGGCCTCCTCCCACCGGGTCCGCTCCTCCAGGCGGAACCCCCCTGCCGGGCCCCGGGCCGAAGCTGGTTTCGGGAAACCGTGCAGCCTGGGCGGGGCCGCAGCCCCCACCCCTGTCCCCGCCGTCCCCGCCCTCCCGCCGCTCCCCCGCTCTGGGTCAGCTCCTGCCGGCTCTGCTCGGCCGCTGGCTCCCCGAGGACGGCAGGTGAGGCAGGGGTGGGGCCGGGAGACCCTCTTGCCGCAGGACCCTCTGTCCCGAGGAGTCCCCAGGGCCATGCCCCCGACCCGTCCTGTCCACAGGACGCCTTTTTTCCTCCATCCTGGTTTCCCCGAGTACTCGCGTGGGAGGGTGCAGGAGGTGACCCCAGAAAAGCGGCTGGAGAGCGGGAGGAGAGGCCTGGGCCTGGCGCGTCTCCTCCACCTTCCTCCTCCCCGAACTCTTGGCCCCTGGCTGGAGCCCTTCGGTGGGGTGGCTCCTGGGACGGGGCCAGGGTGTGGCGGGGCTGCCGGACGCTTTCCCTGGAGGGGGCGAGGCAGATCTCGGGGTTGACGTGGGGCGGGGGAAGCGGTGGTCCTGGGGGCCCGGAGGTAGCTGGAACCTGAGATACGCTCAGGGCAGGGCCCGGGCCTTCAAGGGAAGGTCTGGCTGGAAACTGGGGCTGGGCTTCCTTTGGTGGGAATCAGTCTGACTCTACTTTGTGCATTTGCGGAATTGTCAAACTCCTGTCCTTTCTAACCCCAAGGAGGCCAGGTGGGTGAAAGAGAGAAACTGCTCTGAAAAGTAAGTGGAGTACGAATGGGAGGTGTTATTCGAATTGTTAATAATATTGGATTTAAACTGTGATACTTAGCCAGGATGTCCATTAGAATTGCTTATGCAGGATTTATTTTAGAGCCAGGCAAGCTGATTCCAAAGTGCAGGTGAAGAAGTAAGCTAGCAAAAATGGCCATGACAATTCTGAAAGAAAAACCCCATGAGGGGATCATGAAACAGCCCCATTAGCTTTAAGTTCCATATTAAAATTGTGGTAATGATGCATAACCCATGAGACATGCCAACGGGCAGAATATAAAGACTAGAATAGGCCTACATTCCTAGGGGCGCTTCATTTTTGCTCAGGAGAGAATTTTAAATCAGTGAGGAAAAGAGGATGTATTTTCTACAAATGGAACGTGTCCTTCAGAAGTTAAACATCTGAATGACAGCAACAGAGCTGGGATCCGTGTCTCCCAACGGCCAAGGCTGGGCTTCCAACTTCCAAATTCCAGATGGGTCAACATTTAAAAGTGAAAGCTGAAAGCGTAAAGCCACTTAGAAGAAAACATGGAAGAATTATTTTATAATCTTGAAACGGGGAAGTCCTTTAAAAGTATAAGAGCTAGACACCATAAATAGAATGAAACTTGAATTGTATGAAAATGCAAGCAAGGTCAAAAAATAAACCACAAATTGTAAAGAAACACTTGAAACTCATATCACAGATGGTAATTTTTGTGAATAAAGAACTTCCATAAGAAACAAACAAACAAAAACATAGGATGTGAACGGGGAGCTCACAAAAGAAAAAATAAAAATGGCCCTTAATGTATGAAAAGACGATGAACCTCACTCATAATAAGAGAACTATGGGCCAGGCGTGGTGTCTCATGCCTGTAATCACAGCACTTTGGGAGACTGAGGTGGGAGGACTGCCTGAGTCCAGGAGTTTGAGATCAGCTTCGGCAACAAAGCAAGACCCCCAGCTCTCTCTCTAAAACAGATAAAAGAGAACGGTGGATTAAAAATATGTGGGAATAAAGGCTAAAAAAAATATATATGTGGAAATAGTTACAGAAAGCAGTAATTGCACAAATGTATAACTCTGTCAAAACTCATTAAGATATACATTTAAAATGGGACATCTTATTACATAGAATTGATGAAAATCTACAGTGGAAAGCAATTTTCCCCATATAAATGAAAAAGATAAAAAGAGTTTGCCTCCTGCACATGAATTGCTACCACCTCCATGGAGGATAATTGACAATATCTACTAAAATTGCAAATGTACTTTCCTGTTGCCCTGCCAATTCCACATTGTCTGCAATGGAAAAGGATCAGAAATAACCTAAATGTCTACCAACAGGGAACCACTTAAATAAATTATGAGGAATTCATACTCTGGAAATGTAAGCAGTGACACAAATGACTGAAGAAGCTTTTGTGAAAGTTGTCAGAATCAGAATAGAGTCACTTGTGTTTAAAAAAAAAAATCTGAAAATTAGAGCCTGGGAAGGCCCACAAGGCAGGATTCTCCTGTGTAAATACCTGGTAACAAAATCATCACAAAGAACTCTGTAAAATGATGACCTTACATAAAGGCCATCACAACCTGACAGAAAAAAATGCTTCTGCAAGGACGTTCACCAGCAACTGCCTGTCTCACCCTGGACTGGACTGTCTCACACTTGTTATTGGTCCTTATAGCCAGGGATAATCATCTCAAAGCAATTATGTAAGTCTCCCTGTTTTTTCTTTAAAACCTTTTGTCTTCCTTTACCTCCCTGAATGTGCATGTGATTTACTATGGCAAGCATATCCCCATTGCAATGCCCTATTCCTGAATAAATCTCATTTTCTTTTGGAGAGCCTCTCTCTGTTATTTAGGTTGACACTTTTTATGGATTCATGTAGGATTATTCTAAAAACATATGATGATGTGAACACAGCATCGTGCAAATCAATGTGTGTGGTATGCTGGTATTTGTGGGAAAAGTGGGGAGGAATACTTTTTCACACTTTTGTATGCAAAAATGTCATTGTAGGATTTATAAGAAACTGATAATATTACTTTCCATCTGCAAGGCAAATAGTGTTTGAGGGAAAAAATGAGAGATAAGGTTTTAAAGGTATATATACCCTGTTGTATCTCTCAAATGTGTATGTGTAAAGTATTCTGTATGAAGATATATACACATATATACTGAATAACTGAGGTCACTGTGACATTGATATCTGTATTTCCAAAGGAAAGACTCGTTGGAGCTTGACAAAGACACTGTCTGTTTGTTTGTTTGTTTGTTTGTTTTTTGAGACGGAATCTCGCTCTGTCACCCAGGCTAGAGTGCAGTGGCGTGGTCTTGGCTTGCGGCAACCTCGGCCTCCTGGGTTCAAGTGATTCTCCTGCCTTAGCCTCCTGAGTAGCTGGGACTACAGGTATGCACCACCATGCCCGGAGAAGTTTTGTATTTGTAGTAGAGAAGAGGTTTCAGCACATTAGCCAGGCTGGTCTTGAACTCCTGACCTCAAGTAATCTACCCACTTTGGGCTCCCAAAGTGCTGGGATTACAGGCGTGAGCCACCGTGCCCGACTGGGATCTTGACAAAGACACAGTTTCTCTCCTCTCACTCATGCCGTGTATTTTTCCCTCACCTGGTTCCCACACCTCACTTCTGTGTGTCTTCTCCCTGGCAGGCAGGATGGCCCAAAACATGGTGACCGTGAATGGTGTTGCTGTGTCCTCTACGCCATCCCAGCCCACCCACATCAATATCCACATCCACCAGGAATCAGCTTTGACACAACTGCTAAAAGCCGGAGATTCTCTGAAGCAGTTTCTTTTCCGTCCTGGCGACACTGTACCTTCCAGAGCCGGGATAAGTTATGAGCAGCTGGCTCTAGGGGTAAGAGTGGGCTGGTGGGGGGTTGGGGGTGCACATGAACGAGGTGATGAGGTCAATTAAAATATAGATCCAAATCTTCTAAATTAAAACATTTTATTTTAAGGAGAGAATTGCAATTTGGGATATACATACAGACCGGGTGGTCTCCAGTATGTCATTAGAATAAAGAGAAGGTCAGAGGTTCATAAAAAGGAGAAATGTTACATATTGCCCTCCAAGAAAGATCACTGGCTTTGGGGAGCTGGGCAAGCTCTGGTGGGTGAGCAGTGGTGTGGGTAAAACTAGTCCTAGAGTTGTAGCAAGGTATCTCAGAAGCTGTAGGTAAAGCTGGTTTCGGGTTAGGGCAGGCAGCGGCAGCACCCTGGCTTGCAGAGAATTACATTTTGTGCCCTGAGTGCTTTTTGCCCCTGGTCTCTCGACTCTGTTTTAGTTGAGTGTGACAAGAATGATCCCATTGCAGGCTCAGCTTTCATCATGGAAACTCTCCTTCTCCGATAGGATGCACAAAAAGGAAAGTGGGTTGAATTCCCATGAAAGGGACATGAGAAATCACTATTTATATCTCATCTTGTGTAAGAAAAAGTTGTAAGTTTCCCCACAGAAATTTGGATGGAAAGGAAGAATCGACCTCTTCTTTGACACAGAGGAGTCGGTCTTAGCCAGAGGTGGGGCAACAGGAACAAGAGCCTAAAGGCTGTTAATTCAGTTTCATTTCCACATGGATTGAGAGCCTATAGGTGTAACACAATGTGTTTAGCACTTCAGGCCAAACTACAGAGAGAATCCCTGGGCTGTACCTAAAAGTGCTCAGTGTCCTTCAGAAGGAACAGCAGCTATACCAATGACTGGGACTAAAGTGTATCAGGCGAGGGAAAAGCACATCTGATATCCTTGAGGCAGAAGAACACTGAATGGAGAAGGAATAGGTATAGACAGAGCTGGAAGATGGACAAAAAAGAATTCCAGGTTAACGAATGGCAGGGGCAAAGGCAAAGAGGCCAGAAGGCGTAGGGCAAGATCTGCAATGGTTAAGGGTAGAGAGAACGGGCTTCATGATTGGGTGATTTGAGTCCATATTGCTGAGAACCTTGAAAGGCCAGGTGAGGAGTGTGTCCTGAATTAGCTTCGACAGAGAGAAGGTTGTGGATGGATTCTGAGCAGGAACCTGCTCAGAGTCAGGAGGCATCCAGACGAGAAGGATCAAGGGTCTGCACTCCCATAATCATACAGGAATGGTGCGGAGACAAAGAAGTCCCTGTCCTTTGTGGCTCTCCACGGCATGGGAGTGAAGGGGTTTGGGGCATAAGGGCAGAAAGGCATCCACAACACGCAGAGGTTTGAGTGTGGGTGATTAGGAGATCAGAGCCCTGAAAGGAGAAGCAGAATTCGAGAGACGTGTGTGTGTGTGTGTGTGTGTGTGTGTGTGTGTGTGTGTGTGTGTGGTGGGGTGAAGGGGTGTGGGATTTGGATGTGACAAATCTGAGATGCCAGTAGGATGTGCAGGTGGTGGTAGTTGGGTTCTCCAGGAAGGAGTTCTCTTCTGAGTCGGAGTTGGGTGTGTGAATGGCTTATTGGGGTCTGACACCTATGAAATGAGAAGGGGAGCATGATTGGTGAGGAAGAACTGTCAGGCTGCATTACAGACTCTGCCAGCCCAGCAGGGAGCTCCCAGGCAAAGGCTGCCCATTGCAGGTGCTCCACACGAGGTGGACATGGCCCTTGAGCCTCTGTCTTGCTTAATCATTGGCTGGGGGACCCTCCCCAGCATGTGTCCTCAGCTTGAAAGATTAGGGTGACCTTGAAGGAGCTGACAACTATGCTTGCTCAGCAATCAATCACACAAGCCCTTTCTTGAAGGGGGTCTTAGCAGCACATCTTTGTGTCTGCCACAGAGCCTTCAAGAGTATTTGCTTGGATCTGAAGAGAAAAGATAGGGCAGAAGCTAAGGTCAGGCTGGGGGTTTGGATGGGACAATGGGACCTCTGAGGGAGAAAGGGGAGAAAAAAGTGGGAATCTTCAGGTGGGATGAGAAAGTGTTGAAGTTGGGAAAAAGTGATGAAGGATAAATAGCCAAGCCTATGAGAAGGGTGAGGGGAGATCCAGGCCAGTGCTGCTTCGTGGATTTTAAGGGGACAGAACCTTCCAGAATCAGAGCTGCAGAGAGGTCAAGGCAAAGGAAAAGGAGAGGAAAGCTGCCTAGGTAGGAGCCAGGCAGTTGCTCCTGGGGCAGCTGGGGCACGGGGGCTCACAGGAGGGGCCTGGTTTCTCATCCTGTCTTGCAGATAACTCAGATATTGCTGGGGCTGGTGAGCTGTGTCCTTGGAGTGTGTTTCTGCTTGGGGCCCTGGACTGTGCTTCGTGCCTCAGGCTGTGCCTTCTGGGTGGGATCTGCGGTGAGTAAGGAACAGGCTGTGAGCCCTATGGGAGGCAAGTGGTGATGGGCAAGAAGGCGCTTATGGATCTAGGTTGGGGCTTTGGGGACGTGACCAAAGCCCCTGGGGCCAAATGGCCCTTGGCCATGAGGAAGCTTCCCTGGGGTGTGGATAAAACCCTGTCACTTCCATTGCTCTCTTGAAGACAGGTGGGGGGGTGGGGCAGGTGTAGGTGGAGTCCCGTCTGTGTGTCAGAGTTCTTTGTCCCAGGGATCCTGCTTCACATTGACTGTCTGGGAACGTTGGTGGGAGGGTGGTAATAGATCAATTCAGAAGAGTAAACTGGAGGCCTTTTTCTGGTGTATTCTCTTTTCAGGCGATTGCAGCAGGAGCTGGGGCCATTGTCCATGAGAAGCGCCGGGGCAAACTTGCTGTGAGTCTTGGACACCCTCCCTCCTCCACCTTGTTCACTATCTCCCTCCTGAGTTCTGCTCTGTTATGTCTTATGCCTTTCGGTTGCCAATATCTCGGGGTCTTTCTTGGAGGGGAGGAGAGGGTTTCCTGGACAGGGGCTGGGGAAGAGGAGATGGGTTTGAGGCGGGAACCTCATGACTTTTCCACTGATTGAGAGTGCCTGTGTCTTGACCCTCCTTCTCTTCCAGGGCTACGTATCCAGCCTGCTCACTCTGGCAGGCTTTGCTACAGCTGTGGCTGCTGTTGTTCTCTGTGTGAACAGCTTCATCTGGCAAACTAATGACCTTTCCTACATCGACACTGTGTGTGATTTCCTGGACCCTGTCATCCCTACCCCTGAGTACAGATGGATACGACAAGCAAGTCAAGAGATCAGTTGGCGGAAGATAGACTGTAGAGATCACATGCAGTTGCTGAGGGTGAGCAGGAAGAGTCCGGTCTTCAGAGACCCACCACAGCTCTTTGCTCCCAGGGAGCTGGGGACGCTGGAGGATAGAGATGTAGGCACTTTGAGGTTGGACCTCATGCTGGGTCTTGTTCACAAGGTTTTAATGTAAGCTGCAGATATTTCTCAGACCTCATGACATGAAGATTCTCTGCATCAAAGAGGTTGAAGAACAAAGAGGAGACATTTCATAGAGGAGCTAGTGGGCCGCCCTTCTGGTTTTCCTGGTGTGTGGGTATCCCAGGTTTTCATTACTGAATTAAAAACCACCCCAAAATGTAGTGGCTTAAAATGACAACTTATTCTTTCTCACAGTACTGTGAGTTGGCTGGATTCAGATGGGCAGTCGTCACTTGCGGGTTTTCTCCTGCAGTTGCAGTCAGATGGGGGTGAAGTTATCCAAGCACTTGCCAAGGCTGGGGGTATGAGATGATGCAGCTGAATGACTCAGAGCTCGGCAGGGGTGTCAGTGAGAGCCTGTGATGGCTTCTCCATGTGGCTTGGGCTTCTCACAGCACGGAGACTGGGCTCCAATGGGGAGCACCCCAGTAGTGAGCATTTCAGGAGGCAGAAAGTGGAAGCTGCCAGGCCAGCTAAGGGCTACTACCCCTGTCACTGTATAGTGTCACTTTCACTGTGGCCAAAGCTGTCCTAGGCCCTTCCAGATTCTAGGGGTTGAAGGAATAGACTCTACTTCTTGACAGGGAGTGGTAAGGTCACTCTGCAGACAAGCCAGCGGGATGGAAGCTGTGGCTGGAAACACAGTCAGCTCTGGTGGGAGCTGCAGGCTGGAGAGAGTCAGCGCCTGGGTGGGTGGAGAGGGTGATGATGTGGGCAGCACTGGAGCAGCTGACAGCTGACTGTCTTTTTTCTTCCCTTATCTCCAGAGGTTGTTCACAGCAATCTGTGCCCTCTTCCTGGCTGTCTGTATCTTGAAGGTCATTGTGTCCTTGGCTTCCCTGGGAGTGGGTCTTCGAAACTTGTGTGGTCGGAGGAGCTCCCCACCCCTGGTGAGTTGTTGGGGAGAAGCCGCTGGGCAGTGCGGGTCTGGGTGTTGAGGGTGTGGGGCAGGTAGGAGTGCGGGGCCAGGGGCACCCGAACCCGAGGCTGGGCCTGGTCCCCCTCAGCTTCTTTCCATATGCAGCTCTCCCCTTTGCTGTCTGGGGAATGTGACAGTCACCAGCGTCCTGGGTCAACTCTTGCTGCCCTGTGCCTCTCTGCACCCTCCCCTGCACTCCCCTCGGCCCTGTCCCAGGTGTTATCCGACTCCCCTTCCTCTGCCACCTTGTTTTTTGCCTGATCTGCTTTCCTGTCACCTCTTCCTTTCCCTCCTCCTTTCTGCTTTCTGAGTTCTGTGACTCTAACTCCGCCTGCATCCCTTTTCCCCTAAGGATTTCTTTTTCTTTTTTTTTTTTTTTTCCAGGATGAGGGAGGATCAGAGAAGAGGCTATTGGGGGAGAATTCAGTGCCCCCCTCTCCCTCTAGGGAGCAGCCACCCCCTGTCATGGTCCTGTGAGCTGCCAAAGACCCCACCGGGTGCCTGCATGTCCCTGTCTGGGCCAGCCCAGGGCCCCCACTGCCTGGTTCCTCACACTGCCTCCTCTGTGGCCACTGTCCAGCCCCCGCTTTCTTCTCCCCACAGCATCGGCACCTGCTGTTCCCACTCTGGGGTTCTCAAGTCCAGTAACAGATATTGTCGCATTTTCCCCAATGCTGATTAAACATAAACAATCCAGAAAAGCAACTTTGCCCAGAAAGATGTGGTTTACACACGTTGTGTACTCTGAGAGACCTTTCTTTGTGTCGATATGTATGAAGTTAAATGGGAGCTGATGTATCCCATGGAAACACGGTCCCAAGAAGACTAAATTTAATTACGTTCTGTTCCACATCCCAGGTAGCAAAACTCCCCTTTATGGTTTTCTTCAATTCAGGGTAAAGTGGAAGGAAGTATATTGGGCCTGGAATCTCCTTACCTGCCAAGATTGTCTAGGGTCCTGCAGCCTCGGCCTGCAGACTTTAGAGAACTGTGTGGAGCATGGAATGGGACTTTGGCCCCCTCCTTCCCTGTCTTCTTTCCCTTCTCTTTTTTTGTTTTGTAGTAATTAGTGTTGGCTCCGTCTCTTTTCTTCTCTCCACACACACATAAACACATTCTTAGTCTTCTTTTCTTTCATTGCAAATGATAACAAATTGATTTTGACTTTTTCCATTTTATTTATATATGAAGATATAACAAATATATAGATGTAAGCGTTTCTGAAGGTCAGGAAAGCTAGGAGGGGCTTTGTGAAATCTCCATGAGGTCAGTTTCATTACTGAGCAGCCCCGTAGGGCTGGTATTCAGATCCAAGCTGATAGACGGCAGGACCTGACCCTTCCTCCTGGCAGAGCGGTGCCACGGAGGCGCAGAGCTGCTGTGCTGGGTGAGACCCGCTCCCGCACAGGACTTGGAGTGGAGGCCTGTACCAAGGTCAGTGCTGCAGTGCTGCTCTCCCTGGGACCCTCAGCAGTCTGTGCTTTACGCAGAGGTTTGTTAAGAAGCCTTCGAGACAGAAGTGTGTTCAGAATATGGACAGGGTCAGCCGATTACAGCCTGAGGGGCAAATCCAGCCCGCCATCTAATTCTGTAAAGATAAGTTTATCGAAACACAACCATGCCCATTTGTTTCCACATTGTAGCTGTTTTTGTGCTACAAAGGCAGAACTTAGGAGTCTAAAGAGACTGGCCCACAAACCATAAAATATTTGCTATGAGGCTTTTTACACACAAAGCTGGTCCTGATGTCGAAGCTTGCCGTGGAGGGAGTGTTTCATTCTGTTTCGTGGTTGAGGGGGTGGAATGCTCAAGAATCCCTCCCCAGAGGAGGCAACCTTGGATGAGCAGCAGGTGTGAAGCCAGCTGGTTTCCTCATTTTTCGGGGTCCAGAGCCCATAAATCATCACGTGGAAAAACTTGGGCTGAGAACCACTGCAGTTCCAATCCCCACCTTTAGCCCCCGGTAAAGAAGACATTAGAATCTCAGAGGAATTTAGAACCTCCTGAACCTCGACATTTATTTTACCCCCAGCAATGGCATCACGGAAGCTCCCAATTCTCTGCTAAACAGGCAAATGTAAAGTAGCTGAGCCCAGAAGCCACACAGGGTTGAAGTGGATAATATGGAAAGAGCCACATGAGAAGGGAAAGTGCCTATCGGGCCCCACTTAGCCAGGCTCCAGGAAATGCTCAACCCATCAAAAAATGTGGGTGGCTGCCTTTCTCCAGGTCTCATGTTTCCACACATCTCATGAGCAGTGGCACTGACTGGCTTTTCAAAGATGTTCGCACCTCCTAGTGGGCAGCCTCGGAAAATAGTGTCTCCTGGACCAATAGTGTTCAGGTATGATTGCCTGCTATAAAAGAATCAGGTTCCTTAAGCTCAGGGCTCCTCTTCTAGAACCTAGCCCACTGGGTGTGCTGGTGTCACTGCAATGCCTCTTTGCCTTGCCTGTGGGAACTGGGGTTATTGAACCCATGCAAAAATGCTGCTACTGTGGCCACTGCTATTGCCATGTATAATGAATTGTTCTTTGTTACAACTCGGGGTTTTGTGGCTTCTACCAGCATCCATGAAACTGTGGTAGACTGACTTGCTGACCTACATGTACAGTTAGACCTCAGACCCTTCACTGTTCCTGACTACTGTGCCCTGCTGTGTGCAGGGTTATGATACACACAGACTTGAGACAGCTTCTGACACCAACAAGTTTATGGTCTGCTTAAGAGGCAAGGCATAAACCCTTTACTACGAAGAATGAATATTACTTGACTGCCAAGTAATATTGACTTAATCAGGCAGGAAGGTGGTGTGCTTGTGCTTATGCTTGCTGAAGAACTGTAGGAAGACGAGGAACATGAGAAAGGAGAATGCAAAGCAGCAGACACTCAGGGGCAGAGCACCCTGAGCTTGCCATAGTTCATGTCATGGACAGCCATGAGAATGCAAAGTGAGCAGGGCTGCTCACACCTCAGTGTCCGTGGGTACATTTGACAGGACTGAGTCACTTGCCCACTCGCCACCCTGACTCCAAGGAACAGTGGCCAAAGTTGGGCAGGGGGTGTCTCTTAGTTGTTCCAAATATCGACATTCAGGCCTCCATCTACAAAGATCTTAATCTACACTGTAGAATGGACA
The DNA here is from genome assembly GCF_009761245.1 of Sapajus apella. Lineage (NCBI taxonomy): Eukaryota > Metazoa > Chordata > Mammalia > Primates > Cebidae > Sapajus > Sapajus apella. The sequence goes on from NW_022436996.1 coordinate 8,054,919, forward strand.
GAAGGCTGGCCCTCTGGCCTGGAGAGTACCAGAGCCCTTGAGGCAGGAGGGAGACCATTCATTCTGTGCTTCTGGAGAAGGGTGGGAGGTGGTGGACGTGAGCGTGAGGGGCTGAATTTGTGTCCCTTCCAAATTCACATGCAGAAGCCCTAACCCCCAGTAGCTCAGAATGTGACTGTATTTGAGATCGGGTCTTGAAAGAGGTAATTAAGTGAAAATGAGGTCATTGGGGTGAGCCCTCATCCAATATGTCTGATGTCTTTATGAGGACAGGCAATTAGAATACCGACAAGCCCAGAGGGAAGGCCACAGGAGGACACAGGGAGAAGCCAAGGAGAGGCCTCGGAGGAACTCTGCTGGCACCTTCATCTTGGGCTTCGGTCTTCCAGTACTGTGAGGAAAGAAATTTCTGCTGTTGCTGGGCATGGTGGCACATGCCTGTAGTCCCAGCTAATTAGGAGGCTGAGGTGGGAGGATCGCCTGAACCCAGGAGTTTTGGGCTGTAGTGTGCTATGCCGATCTGGTGTCCATACTAAGTTCAGCATCAATATGGTGACCTCCTGGGAGTGGGACCACCAGTTTGCCTAAGGGGGTGGTGAACCAGCCCAGGTTGGAAATGGAGCAGGTCAAAATTCCCGTGCTGATCAGTAGTGGGATCGCCCCTGTGAATAGCCACTGCACCCCAGCCTGGGCAACAAGCGAGACGCCGTCTCTTAAAAAAATAATAACAATAATAAAAAAGAAATTTCTGCTGTTTAAGCCCCTCACTGGGTGCTTTGTTACAGGGGCCCTAGCAAACTCAGACACTAGGAGATGGGGACAGCTTGGGACAGCCTGGGAGGGGATCGGGTGTGCCACAGCACTGTGTTCTCAAAATCCCCTCCCTGTTTACTGTTGAGGAGCCCTTTGGGGAACCCCCGGGTTCCCCACAAAGGGGTGCCTCTCATGGTGTGGGACCACACCTGCCTTTGCCACAGCTGAGAGCTGCAGCTCCCAGGGGTTGGTGTTCCTGGCACATCACCCTGAGGTCTCATCACATCCTCAGGCCACCATTGCCTCGTGTTCCCCGATCCCGCCAGCCTCTCCGCTCCCTCCACATCTGACTCCTGAGGGTCTACAGGACATCTCCTCACTCCCTAAGTGCTGCCTGAAGGGGCACCCCACCACCTTTGTCCTCACAAAATACATTTCTTCTAGTGTCATCTCTATAATCACAGGCAATTCTAGCACAGTCTCTTCTAATATAATTTCCAGTAAATCTCCCAGGCTTTTCTGGTATAATCTCTTCCGGGAGCTCAGATGCTAACAAGCCAGGAAGAGCAGCTTCTGCTTTCTGCTTTGGATTTCAGCCAAAACTGTCAGAGGCAGAGAGAGGCTTCTGAAATGTCTTTCCATCGAGGGCCCAGCTATACGGTCAAAAAGAGGAAGTAGAAATACTTGGAAATCAAGAGCCACTTAAGTCTTCGTTATCTCGTCCTAATGACGTTCATAGCTCCTGCTGAGTGTCCTCTCTCCCCTGGAGCAGAGTGTCTCCTGCCACTCTCTTCTGAAACCTTGTCTTTCTGTTTCCACATAGGGCAGATGACTCTGCTACCATGAAGTGAGGCTTTGCAGGAGCTGCCCTATCTCAAACTGGGCATGTCTGTTCCTTGGGATGTGTCACTGGAACAGATGGGGTGAAGGAGGGAGAGACTGGCCAGGGAGAATGAAGGAGTAGTAGAAACTCTATCCTGCTCTCTAATTGTGAGGGCTTTGGGGGCAGGGCACAGGATTCTCTGTGCAGGTCACACCCCCCATGGGATGGCACAGTGCTGATCTGTTGGCACTAGCAGAGCAGGTAGCACGGGACACGCCTGGTCTAGGCTAGAGGGGAGGGAAGATGGCACAGTTTATGGGCCCATCATCCTGAGCTTCTCCATGGACTGGGGGAAGGCAGGGGCCATGTTTTTCTTGTATTCAGCCTCCTAGGAGTTATTAATAAATATTCACTCAATAAGCAACAATTTTTTTTAGAGACTAGGGAAAAAGTTGATTTTTTGTCACTTCTATATTCTGTAAAAGAAAAATTTGGACAGACAGTGGGTGGTCTCAATTCTTGCTGCTTAAGGTGTGATCCACTGGCCTGCCTGGGCAACCCTGGGAGCTGGCTAGAGATGCAAAGTCTCCTCGCCCCAGACCAGCCGAGTCAGAACCTGCATTTTCACAAGATCCTAGCACTATGTGTGCTTTGTACGTTTCAAGTGGCACTGGTATGAATATTACAGCAAGGTGGTTTGCAGGAGAGAATTCAGATACAGGATTAAATCTCTTTCATTCTTTTCATGAACTTGTTAACCTTGGAATTTTACAAAAGAATTCTAGTGGTGGCCAGGCGCAGTGGCTCGTGCCTGTAATCCCAGCACTTTGGGAGGCCTAGGTGGGCAGATCACGAGGTCAAGAGATAGAGACCATCCTGGCCAACATGGTGAAACCCCATCTCTACTAAAAATACAAAAATTAGCTGGGTGTGGTGGCACATGCCTGTAGTCCCAGCTACTTGGGAGGCTGAGGCAGGAGAATCCCTTGAACCTGGGAGGTGGAGGTTGCAGTGAGTTAAGATCATGCCACCGCACTCCAGCCTGGGCAACAGAGTGAGACTCTATCTCAAAAGAAAAAAAAAAAAGAATTCTAGTAGTAAGAAACACTGAAATTAAAAGTAAAAAGTGGCATCTTTACTTATTTTCCTTAGCTGAAGATTGTATTAATCTTGTACCTCAGTGCCTCTAAGTTACTCCTTTTGTGGGCAGATTCAGTAGTAATTCTTTTCCCTTTTTAAAATTCTGGTGGACAAATGTCACCTTGGTGGTTTTTTCTTTCCCCTCACTCCCTGGTTGCTGTTGCACAAAGTGGCCTCTTTCTGCCCTCTTTCTGCCTGGCAACTTCCGTGTTTTTCCCCTGGAGTTTCCAAGCTTCTGAGGGAAGATGGCCTCCCCTCTACCTGACCTCTCTCCCGGCCCCACTTCCTCTATTCCTGTCTCCCCTGCCCTTCCTCTCCGGTCTCTCCTCCTGTGAATAGCCTTAGAAGTCTGAATCTTTATGCTCTGTAGAAAGCCAGATGTGGCACTCCTCCCTTCTGCTTCTGTTTACTTGGAAAAGCTGACAGCTATTTGTCTCTGTGCTCAGCTCATTCTTGGTGGTGAAACTGCACAGACACAGATGGCCATGATTTCATGGCCCTGGCACGAGGCCATGCGGATAATCTCAAGGCTATTGTGCAGCATATTTATTGAAGGATTTAAAACCATTCAGAGTATAAACAGGAAATGATTCTTTTTTCTTTTTCTTTTTTTTCCTAGTCACTGCTTTTAACTGTATTTTGTCAACTCACTAATTCCCCATTAGATCTTGGGTCCTTTAACATCAGGACCAGATTCTAGATTTCACAATTCAGTCATTACAGTGGGCTCACATTTAGTGTTCTAGGTCCAATCCTTTTCATGTTAAAAACTGCAGCTACCAGAGCTTAGCTTGCCTCTCTTTCCAGAGGAGACCCTGGTTGCTTGGACAGGGAGGAGCTGGGCAGGAACGTGCGGTCGGGGCTGACTCCTCTTCCCCGCTGCTTTCCCACTGGTCTTCTCGCCCCATTCCAGCTGAGACAAGGAAGAGAGATGCAGGGCACGGTTTCCAGGAGCGACTGGCTGCAGGAAAGCTGCAGAGGGAGTTGTGTTTGGGCTTCGTTCATCGCCTTTGCTCATGTGATGTGGGCGGTGGGTGGTGTCTAATTTTGTTGCTCAACGTGGGAGGCACTTGGGAATTTCCCTGCCTTTCGCTACCTTAGCTGCCTGGGTCAACCGGGAAAATCTCCCGGAAAAGTATTTCCAGAGGAGGGGAATATGAAATGGCAGAAAGGAGAGGGCTTCTATCTTGGTTTATTTCATCCCCACAGATGAGATATTTTAACATACTCAATGTTTGTTTAGGTTTACTCATGTTTGTATTAAGAAAAAACATTTTTTTTCCTTCTGGTAGCTCAGGCCTTCTTTCTGATGTTGTTTTTCTTCTTTCTTAAGGTTTTTATACGTTTTTTTTAAAAGTAAAAATCTCTTAGTGATAAATCTTCTCAGCTTTTGTCAGAAGTCTTTATTACGTCTGGCTCGAGATAGATAGTCTCACTGAATGTACAATCCTAGCTTCTCAGTATTTTCTGTGAACACTTGAAGGATATTACTTAACTATGTACGTTTGGATTTTTTCTGTAGGAAATCTATCTTTTCTCTGGTTGCTTTAAAGATCTTCTTGTCTTTGATGTTTTGAAGATTTACTTTAAAATGTGTAGGTGTATGCGGCTTTATTTTTCCCTGAAATTTTTTTCTGAGGAATTATTTTGAAGAATTCTGAGTCTCAGAATTCACACTTTTCTTTTTCAATTCTGGAAAACTCTCTGAATTTTCCTTTTGAGTAGCTTTTTTCTTCTTCATTCTAGCAGCTCATCCTGACATTCTGATTAGACATGTTAGATCTTCTTACTCTAGCTTCCATATCTCTTAATCCCTTTCAAATTATTCTTTTTTTAATCTTTTCATTTCTCTCTGTTATATTGTTTAAATTCTTTCATAATTACTCTCCAAAGAACTTCATTAATTTCTCCCTTAGTTATAGGTAATCAGCCTTTAAACAATATTAAAATTTAAGTATTAAAATTTTTCTATATATTATTTTTGCTTTTCAAATCTTTCTGTTGTGTTTTGAAACTATCTTGTTCCAAAGTTAAAGCATTGAGAATCTATTTTATTTCTTTAAACTTACTATTTTATTTTATGTAGGAAAAATACCAAACTTTGAAATCTTTGCAGTTTTTTTCTACCAACTCTCATTAATAATGTTGTATTAATTATTATTTTCTATCTTTTAACCATTTTTTTTTTTGAGACAGAATTTCGCTCTAGTTGCCCAGGCTGGAGTGCAATGCACGATCTTAGCATACTACAACCTCTGCCTCCCAAGTTCAAGTGATTCTCCTGCCTCAGCCTCCCGAGTAGCTGGGATTAAAGGCATGCACCACCACACCCAGCTATTTTTCGTATTTTTAGTAGAGACGGGGTTTTGCCATGTTGGTCAGGCTGATCTTGAACTCCTGACCTCAGGTGATCCACCCGCCTCAGCCTCCCAAAGTACTGGGATTACAGGCGTAAGCCACCATACCTGGCCTGTTTTAACCATTTTAAAGTGTATAGTTCAGTGGCATTAAGTTCATTTGCATTGTTGTGCAACCATCACCACTATTCATCTTCAGAACTTCCTCATTATCCCAAACTGGAATTTTGTAAACATTAAACAATTACTCCTTATTTTTCTCTTCTTCCAGCTCTTGCGTAACTATTATTCTATTTTATGTCTCTATGAATCTGACTACTCTAGGTACATCATATAAGTGGGATCGAAAAATATTTATTGTTTTGGAATTGGCTTATTTCAGTTAGTATAATGTCTTCAATGTTTGTTCATGTAGTAGCATATATCAGAATTTCACTCCTTTAAAGTCCAGATAATATTCCATTGTATGTTCACATGAAATTTTGTTTATCTTCTGCCAATGGACATTTAGGTTGTTTCTACCTTTTGTCTATTGTGAATAATGTTGCTATAAATATTGGTGTAAAAATATCTGTTTGAGTCCCTGCCTTCTTTCTTTTGGGTATATTCTCAAAAATGAAATTATTAGATCATATAGCAATAATTCTGTGTTTAATTTTTTGAGGAACCATCATACCATTTTCCATAGCAGCTGTACTGTTTTACATTTCCACTATGTAAAATGTACAAGGGTTCCAGTGTCACCACATCCTTGCCATTGCTTTTTGTTGTTTTTGTTTGTGTTTATGTTTTTTTGTTAATCGTCAATCAAATGTCTATGAAATGGTATCTTATAGTTTTAATTTGTATTTCCCTAATGATTAATAATGTCGATTGTTTTTCATGTACTTATTGGAAATTTGTATATCTTCTTTGGATAATGTTTATCCAAGCTTTTTCACCATTTCTTAATTAACTTGTTTTTTTGTTGTTGAGTTGTAGGGGTTATGTATTTTGGATATCAATTCCTTATCAGATACATGATTTGCAAACAGTTTCTCTGATTCTGTGGGTTGATTTAACACTGTCCTTTGATGCACAAAACTTTAAAATTTTGATGAAGTCCAATTTAACTATTTTTTTTGTTGCTGGTGCTTTTGATATCATAGCCTCCCCCAATCATAGTGAAATCCAATGTAGTGAAGCTTTTGATGTATCTCCTTCAAAGAGTTTTATAGTTTTAGCTGTTTAGCTATCTTTAAGCCTTTGATCCCTTTTGAGTTAAATATGGCATATAATGTTAGATAGACGCCTAACTTTGTTCTTTTGGAAGTAGGTACTTATTTTTCCCAGCACCATTTGTTGAAAAGACTGTTCATTCTAGGCCGGTCATGGTGGCTCACGCCTGTAATTCCAGCACTTTGGGAGGCTGAGGCAGGTGGATCACAAGGTCAGGAGTTGGAGACCAGCCTGGCCAATATGATGAAACCCCATCTCTACTAAAAATACAAAAAAAATTAGCTGGGTGTGGTGGCGTGTGCCTGTGGTCCCAGCTACTTGGGAGGCTGAGGCAGAAGAATTGCTTGAACCCAGGAGGCAGAGGTTGCAGTGAGTCGAGAATGTGCCACTGCACTCCAGCCTGGGCGACAGAGCGAGACTGTCTCACACACACACAAAAAGACTGTTCTTTCTCTATGGAATGGTCTTAGCACCTTTGTCAAAAATCACATTTGGCCACATATGGAATGGTTTATTCTGGGCTCTATATTTTATTTCCTTGGGTCTATATGTCTGCCTTTATGTCAGTACCACAATGTTTTGATTTCTGTAGCTTTGTAGTAAGTTTTGAAATCAAGAAGTGTTTTAGTCCATTTTCTGTTGCTATAACTAAATATCTAAGATTGGGTAAATTACTTTTTAAAAAAGAAATTCTTACATTTTTGGTGGTTGGGAAGTCCCAAGTCAAGGAGTGGAGACTTTCTCCACAGTCCTGAGGCAGTGTATGGTATCACATGATGAGAGAGGTGCACTGAGAGCCAGACTGGCTTGGCTTTTATAACAGACCCACTCTCTTGATAAATAACCCACTCTGGTGGTAACTCATTCATTTATTAACCCATTCATCCATTAATCCCTAAATAAATCTATTCACAAAGGCAGAGCCTTCATGACTCAATCACCTTTTAAAAACCCCATTTCTTAATACTATTACAATTCGGATTAAGTTCATGCGTGAATTCTGAAGGGGACAAACATTCAAACCATAGCAGGAAGTATACATCCTCCAAATTTATTTTTTCCAAGATTGTTTTGGCTATTTGAGATCCCTTGATATTTCATATGAGTTTTAGGATAGATTTTTCTATTTCTGCAAAAATCATTGATGTTTTGATGGGGATTGCATTGAATCTAAGGATCACTTTTGAGTAGTGAACATCTTAACAATATTAGGCCTTCCAATCCATGAACGTGGGATGTTTTTTCACTTTATGTCTTTAAAATTTTTTTTCAAAAATGTTTTATGGTTTTCAGTGTACAAGTCTTTACTGTTTTGTTAAAATTTTTTCCTAAGTATTTTATTCTTGATAATACTATTGCAAATGGAATTTTTCTCTATTTCCTTTTGGGCTTGTTCATTGTTAGTGTATAGAATAGAAATGCAACTGATTTTTTTTTTTTTTAAGAGACAGAGTCTCACTTTGTTGCCCAGGCTGGAGTGCAATGGTGCAATAATAGCTCACCACAGCCTTAGATTCCTGGGTTGAAGTGGTCCTTCACCTTAACCTCCCAAAGTGCTGGGATTATAGGCATAAGCTATCATATCTGTCCCTGCAACTGATTTTTGAATATTGATTTTATATCTTTCAACTTTGCTGAATTTGCTTATTAGTTCAAACAGTTTGTGTATGTGTGTGAGTTTGAAATCTTTAGGGTTTTCTACATATAAAATCATGTTGTCTGAGAACACAGATACTTTTGCTGCTTCTTTTATAGCTTGGATGCCTTTTATTTATTTTTCTTGCCTACTTGCTCTGGCTAGAACTTCCAGTACTATATAGAATTGAAGTGGTAAGAATAAGCCTCCTCATCTCATTTCAGGTATGAGCTAAAAAGCTTTCAGTCTTTCACTATTGATGTTAGTTGTGGGATTTTTATATAAAAATATTTTATTTAATTATATGTTTTGTGATGTTTTAAATTTTGAGCTCATGTTTGTTGCAACTTTATCTGTGTGATATATTTGGAACCTAGGTTGATGAATGTACTTTTTTCAGAGAAGATTTTAGCTTGTTTCTGCCAGAAACCTGGGGTCATTATGAGTTTAGGATTTAAAAAATTCCTAGATTGAAATTTTTTGGTATCATGTTTAGGCTATAAATTCTTCATGTTTTCCAAAAGATTTCTAATGGATTTGAGCCCATCGTGCACATGCTATTTTTTTCTCCCGTTCTTTCTCACTCTTTTAACTCCCTCACTTGTGATCTCCCGGATCATCTCCAAAATAAATTACCTGTATCCACATCCTTGCCATCGTCTGCTTTGGAGAAATCTAAACTGAGGCAGTCCCCAAAGCTACATTCAAGCTATTGTGCCCGCAGCTTCTCAGGAAAGTCTTTCCTTTCCATCCAGAACCAAGGTAATGTCCTTGCCATCCTTGCCACAGTTTGTTATGGGCAAAATTCTTTTGGGGTTTATCTTTCTCTTGAAAATATAACTTTTTTTTTTTTTTTTTTTTTTTTTTGAGACAGAGTTTCGCTCTGTCACCCAGGCTGGAGTACAATGGCATGTTTTTGGCTCACTGCAATTTTGCCTCCCAGGTTCAAATGATTCTCCTGCCTCAGCCTCTCCAGCAGCTGAGATTACAAGTGTACACCACCACACCCGGCTAATTTTTGTATTTTTAGTAGAGACGGGGTTTCACTATGTTGGCCAAGCTGATCTCGAACTCCTGACCTCAAGTGATCTGCCCACCTTGGCCTCCCAAAGTGCTGGAATTACAAGCCACTGCGCTCGGCCAGAAAATACAATAATTTGAATATCCCAGTTTCATATAAGCACCTAAATCTATTTTCCACCTATGTTGGTACTCAGTTCTTCTTCTGTCCTCTACATAGCCACGAAAACTCAAGTTTTTAACAAGTTAACAGAAATTGACAATTGCTCTTAATGAATTTACAAAAATTTAAAGTAACTATTTGCATTCCAGAATTTTCTGCTTCTTGTAGTGAGTTTTTTTTTTTTTTTTTTTTTAAGACTTTTGGGCTACTGCGTTGCTAGAAAATAAATATTTGCATAACATTAGTTCTTATTATAATTTCTAATTTAATGACATCATTATGTTCAGATGATTTAGGCTTCCAGACCTCCATGTTTTTAGATTCGAAAGCCCAAGTCTCGCTTGAAAGTAACTGCTCTGGTGGCCGGCTGTTCTCTTCTTCACCAAATGTCTTCTCAGTGAGGACAGATAACTGCCAAGCGTGGCACTTCTGGAACTTTACCCTACTTTCTAGGCTTTTGTGCCCCCAGCACATGCTTGTTCCTGAAGCCAGCCCAGGAGCAGAGAGAAGCTTCTCTGGATCAGGTTCATGAGCCCGGGGAGCAGCATCTTATGATTCGTTTCACTCATTTGCTGATCTCTTCCACAGCCGAGAAAATGTCCTTGTGAAGTTAACAAAATCTGGGAGGCTGCATTCAGAAAAGATGACATGCACACAGGCTGATGGTCATGGAGATGAGGATGGGAGGGTGCGTGAGTGGCTTCAGTGGGTGATCGAGTCAGAGAAGGGTCTTTATGGTCACTGATGTGGGGCTACTTGAGATGTCCAGGGGGCTCCCACATCCTAACCCTGCACCAGTTCTATGTCTGTGGTTGTGGTCCTAGGAGTCAGATGCAGGGACATGTGGCCATGCTGAGTGTCCAAGAGTCAGGAATCCCAGGAGATGGGCCTTACCCTTCTTCAGCAAAGGTGGGACTAGATGCCTCTTGTTACAGTTACTTCTAGATCCTTTTGTAACTGGGAATGTGTGGAATTGGGGGTGGGTGAGAAGGATGAATCTTGAACACTGAGCGAGGGATAAAGGGCAAAAGTTGGTGAGCAGGCTCTTGTGATAATCCGGGCAAGCGCTGATGCGCTTTGGACCATGATGGTGGCAATGGAAGTAGCAAGAAGTGATTGCCTTCTCAATATATTTGGGCAGCAGAACTTACAGGATTCTCTAATAAGATGAATGTGGATTATTAAAAAAGAAAAGGAGCAAAGGACAACTTCCACATTTTTGGCTCAAAGTATTGTTAATTACCAAGACATGGAAGACTGTGGAGGCAACATTTTCAGATGACAGAAACCAGGAGTCCAATTTGGACATGTTAAATACGGCAGGAGTTTTAGAGGTCAGGCTGAGATGTTGAGAAGGCATTTGGACATGTTAGTCTGGAGTTTAGGAGCATTTGGTATGTAAAAACTTGGAAGTCAGCAATAAATTGTAATGGTAAACAAATCTTCCTGCCTTGTATATACAACAGAGATATTAGAGGGAGTTGGGAGGACAGTTTCTAAATATTTGTTGGATGAATCAATAAATGGAATGAATTATTTTTTCCAGCTGTAGGTGGAGTTTGTTTAAGCCATCCACATTGAACAGTTGGCAACATGATAAACAGGACAAATTTGGGTAATAATCGAGTAGGGCCGTGGTTCTTGGCGTGGGTTGGGAGAACATTCTCACTTGAGATACTGTGAAATCATCTAGGGGCTTTCTCAAGTTATACCACCATTCTTGGTTGAAATTTCTGTGGTGGGGAATTTTTTTTTGAGAACCGTTGAGTTAGTGTTAGCATAGAATCTCACACGAAACGGCCCTGCATCCATTCTCTCTTCTAATAACAGCCCCCAATTTCCACTTTGGATCTACCTTTTCCTTTTTATCAGGCTAAGTGTTCATGGTGGGACTCTGTCCCCTGTTCTGGGGATAAATCCTATGAACCAAACTTAAATCAAACTGCAGATCATTTTCCCAAGGCCATGGAGATTGTTTTAAATGTGGGCACATGGCCTGAATGGGTAAATCAGAGCAAGTCTTAGGGCTTCTGGGTTATGCCACCAGCACTGGCTCTTGCTTTTCCCATTGAACTTGAACCTAGATGGATGTAAGCAGCTGTCATTGCCCCATGAAAAGTCCATTTGGAGCCGCTAAAGACCACCCCAGGAGCTTATGAATGAAGACAACATAGAAGTCAGAGTTGAGAGGTGAGAAATAAAAAACAACTCACACCTGATTATATTGCTTGAATTCTGAATTCAGCACTGCTTGAAGCCAGATTGAGTCTTGACCATTTTAGTATATGATCATTAAACAGTCTTTTGCTTAAGACACATGAAGTCAAAAGAGCCTCAATTTATAATAGACTGAGAGACTAGGTACAGTAACTAGCATTCAAGTGGGTTTTCTAGGAGTCTCTAGGGCCCAGATCTTTAGGTACAGTACCCAGAGGCTCCTGAGCAAGGTATGTGTCTGGGGTGACCCCGAGTGTACTTGCCAATCTGAACTATGAGGAAATGCCATGTATTGGGGAAGAGGTGAGTGTGGCAGGCATTCAGAGACTGGGGAAACTCACTTCAAGCAAATGTGCTGTTTCTTAAAAGGCTGCATATAAACTCAAGTTTTGTAAATTGATATATACATACACGTATATATACATATACATATACATAAAATGTATAGTTTATGTGTCTTAGACAATTCACTCTGTAGACAAAATCCAGGTGGAATAACTTAGTGCCTGTAAGTGCTGAAGCCCCGAGAGTCTATCTTAGTGTCAGTGCTGGAGGAACAGAATCAAATCACGATTCTAGAACCCATTTACCTCTCAATACCTGCACTCTGAAGCTGTAAAAAAGAATGGAGAGGCTATTTATGTACTCATCTCATTAAAAATAAAAGCAAACACAGCACAGCGTATAGAGTGTACTGTGATTTATTTTGAAAGTGTAGGTAGTGGTGGTGGGGAACAGCATGGACATTTCTGCTATAACATATATATATATATATATATATATATGGCTGAAAAATTCCTTTAAAATTTCATGTTCAAAAGAACAAACTTATGAGAGACTTATGGTCAGATCACATTGTTGAAAATCAGTGCTTGTGAAGAACACTAAGAAAGGCAAAAAACCAGTCAATACAAATATGAGTACAATGAGAAAGAAGTTAAATTTCTTATAAATGTAGAAACGCCATAGTAAAAAGGAAAAAAGAAACCTTTTTACTTTTAGAAATAAGGTGAAGTTAGCTTGAGGAGAGCGCTGTAAGGAAGAGTGAAGTCATCTGCGTCATAGACACAAGTGCAAAATGCGCAAAGACGAGCCATGGAAAAGCACCTCCAAGACAGAGGACTGATCCAAGAGAAAGGAGAGGGGAGAGGGCATCACGTACAGCCAGAGCGCGCCACCTGCCGGTAAGAGCTGAATAATGAGCTTCGTGCTTCTTGGGATAAAACATCGTATAATATACAGTACTGGGAAAAAATCACATATGCACACATATGCACTAACGCTACCTCTACATTATAGTGCCATCATTCCCGTAAATTATCACTCCCTTATGAGTAAATTTGGGTTACAAAAACTTGTGTAACACAACATTGTATATATTCTTTGCAACGTATGCAAATACACACAAATATGTAAATATAGTTTGTTTGTATATGCATAGGATAGTTTCAGAAAGAAACACCCAGAGTAGCAACACTGACTGCCTCTAAGGAGGGAAACCAAGCATCTAGAAGCTGAGGTGTGTGTTTGTGGGGGGAGGTACTTTTGAGGTGTGGCCCACCTGTATGTTTTTAATACTCCCTAACCAAAAAAACAATTTAAATAAAATCATTAAAATTTTTTAAAACTGAAGACTTCCTTTAGACCCTTTTTATCATCTTTAGCACCATTCTGGCTTTATGACTAAAGCAATCTGTTTTGGTCATTTTACTTCTTTAAAACAAGACAACCATTATGACATCCTAGGATTCATCAAATGACCTGGTACGCAAGAGAAACCAGAGTACAGTCAGGACAATGCAAAGAGCCCTTTTCTGGAAGAACTGGGCAATCTATCTGGGGAGAGAGAAAGTTCAAATAGGGCTGTGATACTGCACAAAAAGTCCCTTTTTTTGGACGTTATGGGGGTTGAAACCCCTGCCTGACAGACTCATAGTCCTTAACCAGACTGCCCCCGGGGGAAGAAGGGTACCAGGGGGGTTTCCATGGGGGCAAAGGCAGCACATGCCTGACTGCCTACTCCATTTGGAAGGACGAATGGAAAGCCAGAGCTCATCATATACGCAGACAGTAGAAGACTGCATGAGCCCACGGAAGAACAGACCCTGAGCGCAGCAGAAGAGGAGAAAGTCCAAATAGCATCTTCAGCGAGATTAACACTGTAGTATATGGCAGTGTCGTGCATCAATAAATAATAAGAACATGCTATATAGAGAGACAATGAGAAGGCAAGAGTCACTTAGAGATTAAAAATATAATTGCTGAAGTTAAAAAATCCCTTTATTGGCCAGGTGCAGTGGCTCAAACCTGTAATCCTAGCACTTTGGGAGGCTGAGGCAGGCAGATCACTTGAGCCCAGGAGTTTGAGAACAGCCTGGTAACATAGGGAGACCCCTACAAAAAATTGCAAAAGTTAGCTGAGCCTGATGGCATACGCCTGTAGTCCCAGCTACTTGGTAGGCATAGATGGTAGGATCACCTGGGCCCGGGGAGTTTGAGGCTGCAGTGAGCTGTGACTGCACCACTGCACTCCAGCCTGGGCAACAGAGTGAGATTCTGTCTAAAAAAACCAAAAACCAAACCAAACTAACCTCCTAACCCTTTACTTAGAAAGTGATGAAAAAGAGAAAGAGGCATAAAATATGAGGGAAAAGGTAACAATTCAAGAGGGCAATCTAAGAGACTGGACATTCACTGGCAGGCATCTCTGAGCGAGAACAGAAGAAAGAGGAAATAGGAAGGCAGCAAAAGGGAGTTTGCAGAGTTAAGGAAGACTTTGGTTTGCAGGGTGAAAAAGGCTGCCTAATATAAGCACAATAAGTAGGAAAAAAATACTCTCATTTAGACTCACATTTATGAAGTTCCAGAGCACCAGGGATAAGACTCCAAAACTGAAACAACAGCAACGATAATATCGACAGCTAGGCCGCTTACCAAGGTGTAAGAATCAGATTGGCGTCAGACCTAGCAGAGGCTGGATAACCAAGGGAGCCATGCCTTCAGAAGTTTGAGAGAAAATAACTTTGGACTTGGATTTTAAATTTTTAAAATTTGCTCACGCTAGGTATGAAGGGGCAAAAAACTAAAAATTTAAAAATTGTAAAGAAAATCCCAAATAACTTAGAAATTGGAAACTTAAATTATGCATAAATAAGTTCCCAAATTACATTGCTCTAGTGTGTACCAAGATTATCAATAGATAAATTATTAATCTTTCTGGAACGACTTTAGTAAACATTGGTTGTTGTCACAGCTTTGCTTGTGTTCTGCTCCTTCCTGGAACAGGCCCCAATTTTTCTTTACAAGCATTATTCATCCACTTTTCAAAAGAAGACACGTATGAGGTCAGCAAACATATGAAAAAATGCTCATCATCACTGAGTCTTAGAGAAATGCAAATCAAAACCACATTGAGATACCACCTCACGCCAGTTAGAATGGCATTCATTAAAAATTCTGGAGACAACAGATGCTGGAGGGGATGTGGAGAAATAGGAACGCTTTTACACTGTTGGTGGGAGTGTAAACTAGTTCAACCATTGTGGAAGACAGTGCGATGCTTCCTCAAGGACCTGGAAATAGAAATTCCATTTGACCCAGCAATCCCATTACTGGGGGAGTATAAACCCAAAGGATTATAAATCATTCTATTATAAAGACACATGCACACGTATGTTCATAGTGGCACTGTTTACAATAGCAAAGACCTGGAACCAACCCAAATGCCCATCGACAATAGGCTGGACAAGGAAAATGTGGCACATATACACCATGGAATACTATGCAGCCACAAAAATGATGAGTTTGTGTCCTTTGTAGGGACATGGATGAATCTGGAAACCATCATTCTCAGCAAAGTGACACAAGAACAGAAAATCAAACACTTCACTTTCTCACTCATAAGCGTGTGTTGAACAATGAAAACACATGGACACAGGGAGGGGAGCATCACACACTGGGGTCTGTTGGGGGGACCAAGGGAGGGACAGCGGGGGGACGGGGAGGTTGGGGAGGGATAACATGGGGAGAGATGCCAGATGTAGGTGAAAGGGGGATGGAGGCAGCAAACCACATTGCCATATGTGTGCCTATGCAACAATCCTGCATGATCTGCACATGTACCCCAGAACCTAAAGTACAATTAAAAAAAAGACATACATATGTGTGTGTATAACATTTTATGTTATATATATATAAGACATCTTATGTTATATATATGTGATATAAAACATCTTATGTTATATATATGTGATATATAACATGCTAACATATATATGTTTTATATACACATACACATGTGTATGTGTGTGTATATATAACATCTACATATTCACACACGGGCACACATATATAAAACATTTTCTTTACCCGCTCATTAGTTGATGAGCCCTTGGGTTTGTTTCGTATCTTTGCAGTTGTGAATTGTGCTGTAATAAACATATATGTGTAAGTGTCTTTTTGATATAATGACTTCTTTTCCTTTGGGTAGATACCCAGTAGTGGGATTGGTAGACTGAATGGTAGATCTACTTTTAGTTATTCGAGAAATTTCCATACTGTTTTCCATAGAGGTTATACGAATTTACTTTCCCACTAGCAGTGTATAAGCATTCCCTTTTCACCACATCCATGCCAGAATCTATTGTTTCTTTTCCCCAAATTTTATTTTAGGATTAGGGATATGTGTGCAGGTTTGTTGTACAGGTAAACTGTGTGTCCTGGGGATTTGGTATACAGATTACTTTATTACCCATGCAGTAAGCACCGTACTCAATAGGTAGTTCTTTGATCCTCACCCTCTTCCCACCCTTCTCCCTCAGTAGGCTCCGGCATCTGTTGTTGCCTTCTTTGTGTCCATATGTACTCAGTGTTTAGCTCCCATTTGTAAGTGGGAACATGTGGTATTCGGTTTTCTGTTCCCGTGTTAGTTTGCTTAGGATAATGGCCTCCAGCTCCATCCATGTTGCCACAAAAGCCATGATCTCATTTTTATAACTGTGTAGTATCCCATATGCAGGTATATATGTAGCAATTTTCTTTATTCAGTCTACCATGGATGGCCATCTAGGTAGATCCCAGGTCTTTGCTATCACAAATAGTGCTGCAATGAACATATGCATGTGTACGTCTTTATGGTTGGATGATTTACATTCCTTTGCGTATATACTCAGTAATGGGATTGCTGGTTCAAACAGTTTTCTGTTATAAGTTCTTTGAGAAATCACCAAACTGCTTTCCACAGTGGCTGAGCTAATTTACATTCCCACCATCAGGGTATAAGTGTTTCTTTTTTTTTTTTTTTGAGACGGAGTTTCGCTCTTGTTACCCAGGCTGGAGTGCAATGGCGCGATCTCGGCCCACCGCAACCTCCGCCTCCTGGGTTCAGGCAATTCTCCTGCCTCAGTGTCCTGAGTAGCTGGGATTACAGGCACGCGCCACCATGCCCAGCTAATTTTTTTTGGTATTTTTAGTAGAGACGGGGTTTCACCATGTTGACCGGGATGTTCTCGATCTCTTGACCTCGTGATCCACCTGCTTTGGCCTCCCACAGTGCTGGAAGTGTTTCTTTTTCTTAGCAATCTCACCGGCATCTGTTACTTTCTGACTTTTAATGATAACCATTCTGACTGGTGTGAGATGTTATCTCATTGTGGGTTCGATTTGCATTTCTCTAATGATTAGTAATGTTGAGCATTTTTTCATAAGCTTGTTGGTCATGTATATGACTTCTTTTGAGAAGTGTCTGTTTATGTCCTTTGCCCATTTTTAAATAGGGTTGTTAGGTTTTTGCTTGTTAATTTGTTTAAATTCCTTATAGATTCTGAATATTACACTTCTGTTGGATGCATAGTGTGCAAATATTTTTTCCCATTCTGTAGGTTGTCTGTTTACTGTGTTGATAGTTTTATTTATTTATTTTATTTTATTTATTTATTTATTTATTTATTTATTTGCTGTGCAGAGGCTTTTTAGTTTAATTAGGTCCCATTTGTCAATTTTTGTTTTAGTTGCAAGGGCTTTTGCCATCTTTTTCATAAAATCTTTGCCAGAGCCTATGTCCAGAAGGGTATTTCCTAGGTTTTCTTCTAGGATTTCGTAGTTTTAATTTTACATTTAAGTCTTCAATTCATCTTGGTTGATTTTTGTATATGGTAAAAGGAACAGGTCCAGTTTCAATCTTCTGCATATGGCTAACCAGTTATCCCAGCACCGTTTGTTGATTAGGATGTCCTTTCCCATTGCTTGTTTCTGTTGACTCTGTGGAAGATCAGATGGTTGTAGGTGTGTGGTTTCGTTTCTGGGCTCTCTGTTCTGTTCTATTGGTCTATGTTTCTGTTTATCTACCAATACCCTGCTGTTTTTGTTACTGTAGCCCTGTAGAAAAGTTTGAAGCCAGGTAATGGGATGCCTCCGGCTTTGTTCTTTTTGCTTAGGATTGCTATGGCTATCTGGGCTCTTTATTGAATCCATATGAATTTTAGAATAGTTTCTTCTAATTCTTTGTAAAAGGTCATTGGTAGTTTGATAAGAATAGCATTGACTCTGTAAATTGTTTTAGGCAGTGTGGCCATTTTAACAATATTGATTCTTCCTATATATGAGCATGAAATGTTTTTTCATTTGTTTCTGTCATCTCTAAATTCTTTGAGCAGTTTTTTAAAATTTTCATTGTAGATGTATTTCACCTCCCTGAGGGATGAGAATTACAAAACTCTCCTTAGTTAGGGAGGTGAAAGGTATTTTGCTGAAAGATATTTAAAAATGCGTATTTTATTTTGTGTGTGAGTGCCTGTTATAAATGGGCTTGCATTCTTGATCTGTCTCTCACCTTGGATGTTGTGTATAGAAATGCTACTAATTTTTGTACATTGAGTTTTTATTCTGAAACTTTTTTGAAGTTGTTTGTCTTGAAGCTGTGAGAGCTTTTGGGCAGAGACTATGAGGTTTTCTATATATAAAATCATACTTGACTTCCTCTCTTCCTATTTGGATGCCTTTTATTTCTTTCTTTTGGCTGATTGCTCTGGCTAGTACTTCCAGTACTATGTTGAATAGGAGTGGTGAGAGTGGGCATCCTTATCTTATTCCAGTTTTCAAAGGGAGAGACAGGGAGAGAATGGGGAGACAGGAGAGGAGGAGAGGAAGGAAGAAAGAAAGGAAGGGAGATGGGAAGAATGAGGAGAGGGAGCAGAGGGGAGGAGAGGCGGGAATGAGGGAGGTGGAGAAAAACAGTGGGGAGAGGGAAGGAGAAGAGGGAAAGGAAGGAGGAGAGGGAAGGAGGGAAGGGGAAGAGAGAAAAAGTCTGAGCCATGACTAAAACTAGGTAAAATCTTTGGACTTTGGTCATGTGATGAATTGCCTTTTTGGCTTAGGCTCAATAGAAGTTGAGCTTCTGTTACCGGAAACAGAAAGCATCCTCACTGATTCAATAGCTTACCTAGACCTAGGGACAAAACTGTAAACGTTACAAAAATGTTGCCAAGCAGTCAGAACCAGCAACGCTGACTGTAGTTGCTGCAAGTGGACCAAAAGCCACGCAACATTTATAAAAGCATTCCAGGGCTCAGAAAGTTATCCAAAGATATCCCTTCCTGATTCTGGGATTGGACATAATGGCTGAAAGTTTCATAAAATTCCCTAGAACAGCAGCCATGATGAACAAGTTCTAAAAACGTGTAAAACCAATAACCGAAATGAGTGATTTTAACATTTTTTCACATTTTTACTGTGGACGTTTAATATTTGATTTTATTTTTAGTGCAGTATTTTCCCTCTTTTTCTTTCTTTAAAAATTTTTTTTTATTTTTTAAAATTTGTGCAAATTTATGGAGTACATGTGATATTTTGTTACGTGTATATAACATGCAATGAACAAGTCAGGGCATTTAGGGTGTCCATCTCATGAGTACAATATATTTTTGTTTCACTATAATCACTTTACTCTGCTCTTAAACATTGAATTTATTCCTCTATCTAAGTGCATATTTGTACCATTTAACCCACTTCTCTTCATCTTTTCTAACTTTGTCTTTCCTTCCACCAACCTCACCCCACACTCACCTCCCAATTTTCAAGTAATTTGTCTTAATAACTTATGCCTGTTTAGAATCTTTTCTTTACTAATTTAATTACACTTTGTGTGTGTATGTATTTTTATTGATGTATAATTGACATACAATGAACTATATACATATATTTAAAGTGTACAATTTTACACGTTTTGACACATATCCATTGCCCCTAAAAATATCCTAGTGACCCTTGTCAGTCTTTCCTCCCGACACTTCTCACCCCCATCCCCAGGCAGCCTCTGACTTGCTTTTTGTCATTATAGAATAGTCAGCATTTTCTAGAGTAACTGGAATCACATCATATGTACTATATGTACTGCTTTTGTTTGTTTGACTTTTTCCATTGAGCATAATAATTTTGAGGTTCATCCATGTTGTGTGAATCGGTAGCTCATTTCTTTTTGTTGAAAAGCCATATTCCATTGTATAGATATGCTGCAGTTAGTTTATCTGTTCACCTGTTGATAGACATTTGGGTCATTGCCAATTTTTGCCTATTACAGATAAAGCTTTTATGAGTGATCAGGTATAAGTCATTTATGAACATATGCTTTCCTCTCTCTTAGGAACATAACTGGGAGTGGAACGCCTGAGTCATATTGTGGGTGTGTAAGATTACTTTTTAAGAAACTGACCAATTGTTTTTCAAAGTCACTGCACTTTTTTTTTTTTTTTTTTTTTTTGAGACACAGTTTCACTTTTGTTGCCGAGGCTGGAGTGCAATGGTGTAATCTTGGCTTACTGCAAACTCCACCTCCCCGGTTCAAGTGATTCTCCTTCCTCAGCCTCCTGAGTAGTTGGAATTACAGGTGCCTGCCACCACTCACAGCTAATTTTTTTTTGTTTTTTTTTTGTATTTTTGTTAGAGATGGGGTTTTGCCATGTTGGCCAGGCTGGTTTTGAACTCCTGGTGATCCACCCATCTTGGCCTCCCAAAGTGCTGGGATTATAGGTGGGAGTTAGCTTGCCTTGCCAGTTGCACCATTTTATATACCACCAGACCCTCCACATCCTCACCAACACCTAGTGTGGTCAGTCTATTTAATTTCAGCCATTCTATTTTTTTATTGCTGCATAATATTTCCATGATATGAGTATACCAATATGAGTATCCCTAGTGATGAACTTTTACCGCTCTTCCTATGTTTGTGCCTCTAGAAAGAATTCTGCAAAACCAGACTATACTGACTGAAGCTTTTACTGCCATGAGATGGGTTCTTTGGAATAGGGTTGATGCACTGAAGTGTATTAATATTTTAAAATGAAATAAATCTTATCAAGAGCTTTCTTAAAAGGCTGTAATAATTTACATTTACCAGCAATGCATTAAAGCATCTTTTGCCTTTCTTCCCAACCTCACCACTAATTTTGCAAATAGTATATGACATTTTTTAATGCTTGCAAGTTGTTGTTTTGATTTTTCACTTCCTTGATTATGAATTTGAGTATTTTTTCATATGTGTATTGGCCATTGATTGTTCATCTGTGAACAGTCTAAAGATGTTGCGCATTTTAATTTTGGGGAGCTTTTTTGCTAACATAGATTTTAAAATTTCATCTTAAATTTTTTTTTTCCTAAGAAATGGGGTCTCACTCTGTTGCCCAAGCTGGATTTCAGTGGTGTGATCAGATCTTACTGCAGCCTACAACTCCTGGGCTCAAGAGAAAAATTTATTTTTTTATCTTTAAGTTTGCTTATGGCATCTTTGCCATATTAAACACTTTAAAGCCATCTTTTCTTTTATAACTTCTGGCTTCATGCCTTGGTTAAGAAAGTAAATCCAACTCTTGGCTTCTACATATAATTTCCTGTATTTTATCTTAAGATTTTCATGTTCTTATTTTTTTACAGACACAAATTTAATCCTTCTTGGATTTTTTTTTTTTTTTTTTTTAAGATGGAATCTCACTTTGTTTCCAGGCTGGGGTGCAGTGGCATGATCTTGGCTCACTGCAACCTCTTCCTTCTCCTGGATTCAAGCAATTCTCCTGCCTCAACCTCCCGAGTAGCTGGGACTGCAGGTGCACACTACCACGCCCAGCTAATTTTTGTATTTTTAGAAGAGACGGGGTTTCACCATGTTGGCCAGGATGATCTCGATCTCTTCATCTCATGATCTGCCTGCCTCGGCCTCCTAAAGTGCTGGGATTACAGGCGTGAGCCACTGCACCCAGCCTCTTGGATTTTTATGTAGTGTGAGGTGGCAGTCCAGCTTTGCTTTCTTCTAACTGGAAAGCTGTTTTGTTCTCACCACATAACCCATTTTCCCCTGCTTTGTCATACATTTATTCCCATTATTAAGTAGGATGCAATAAGTACTATGTATATTGCCCTACTGATTTATTTGTGTGTTTTATGCCAATGTCAGACTGACTTGATTATGTTCAGGCATTTTTCCCCCACAAGGGAGCCTTAAGAAGGTATATCTAATTCCACACACAAAAAGAACAGATTTCAATTGGAATTTAATTATGTATATATCCATTTTGGAAGAAGGTGTATTTTTATAGTAGTATTTTCATATAAGAACATGATATGTTTTTCTGTTTGTTCAGATCTTGTTTCATGTTTTTCAATATGGTTGAGTTATATTTATAGTTAAGTATATCTCATATATATATTTATAGTTAAGTCTACCTCATATATATATGTGTGTGTGCGTGTGTGTGTGTGTGTGTATGTATATGCACAGCATAAAGATCAATAAAGCAATACCCAGTTTAAGAAGTAGAGCATTGCCCTTGGAAGCTTCCCATCCCACCTCCATGACTTCCTCTCCCTCTCACCATGGTATTAATACTATCCTCTCCTTTGTGTTAATCATTCACTTTCTTTCTTTTTCCTTTTTTTTTTTTTTTTTTGAGATAGGGTGTTGCTCTGTTGCCCAAGCTGGATTGCAGTGGTGCAGTTATAGCTCACTGCAGCCTTGATCTCCTGGGCTCAAGTGATCCTCCCACTTCAGCCTCTTGAGTAGCAAGATAACCTTGTGCACCACCTCACCTGGCTAATTTTTTTTTTTTTCAGAGACAGGGCCTCACTGTTTTGCCCAGACTGGTCTTGAACTCCTGTCCTCAAGCAATCCTCCTTCTTTGGCCTCCCAAAGGATTGGGATTACAGGCGTGAGTCACTGCGCCCAGCTTGCCCTTGCTTTTCTTTATAGTTGCTCTAAACAATATATGTTTTTAGCTTTTTTTCCATGACTAACCTTGTCAAAAATGGAATCAGATTCTGTATTCTTCTGGGAAAAGAATGGTTCTTCTTTGGTTAAACATTATGTATATGATATTTATTCATGTTGATGAAGGTAACTGTATTTTGTTCATTTTTCCTGGTGAATATCATTCCGTTGTATGAGTATTCTACAATTTGCTTATCCAATGTACTATTGATGAATATTTGGGTTGTTTCTAGGTTTTTACTGTCATGAGTCTTCTCACAAAAATATCCTTTGTGTCATGCAAGGTTTTATTTAAGGCAATGGTCTTCAAACTTTTTTTACTTCTGTATTCACCAAAGGAATTTTCAAAAATCTAGGTCTTCTCTTGAGCATTTTTTCATCACGAATATTTGCAACGGATGTAATTACTAGCACATTGTAGATATTAACATTTAAAATGAAATTACTTCATCTTTTAAAATTATTTTTGATATAATACAAATAACATAGCAATTGGAAACCAATCTTCGGCTATTTAAAAAATACATGAGCAAGCCTTTTTCTAACAGTCAGAAATTTTACCTGTTCCTTTTTCTCCTTGGCTGTCCATTTACTTACCCACAGAATTGTATCTTATGATGGATTTTTATGCTTCAAAAATCTTGGTCACCCTAGCATCCTTTTCTATCACAAAAATAAATATGGAATTTGAAAAAAATTCTGTGGCCACAGATATTTAGTGTGAAAATTTTCTTTCATATTTAGTTATTATTAAAGCATTTGAGGGTCAGTAAAAAAAAAAGTATTATCAGTACACAATTGATCAAAGTACATAAATATATCACAACATTTGTAAAATAGTTTATCACTAGCTTTTTAATTTTGAAAATACATCTCTCAACCGGATGGATGAGGCGTCTTTTCATTTATTTCATGCATGCACCATGACGTCACTCTTTGCCAGAATGAGACAATGTTCAGCATCAGTTCTATTTCTATTTTTTGTTTTCATCAGTGCAAAAACTGAGAAGCCTTGTTCATATAAATGAATCAATAGAAATGTAATCAATTTTGTTATGATAAGGGCACTCAATTCTTTGTACTGTTTCCAAAATAAATGCCAAAACCACATAGTGGTTCCTCATTAATTTTTAATTGTCTATTGATGGATATATCTGTCTTCCTTTTTGTTGAAAACAAAATGGTGGAAACTGCTTGACTTGAAAAAGGCTTTAATGGCCAGTCATTAGAATCACTTGATTTCTCAATATCTGGGAAGTATACCCAAAAAGCTTTATCAAGACATATCAAATGACTATAAATTATCTGTCTTACTCTTTCACTGAAAGGTTAAAAAGTATCCTATTTAACCTATTATGTCTAAAATATTTGGAAAAAGTTGAAATATTATGAACTTTGATAAACCTTTGTCAATCTATTTAAAAAAACTTTTTAAGTGGAAAATTCTAAATACATAGAAGTAGAAAAAATAGTGTACTAAACTCAATGTATCTATTGTTAGGCATTAATAGTTACACGTGTGCAATCTTATTGTATCTAAATCCCTATCCTTTCTATTCCTAGTTTTTATTTTTGTTATTGTTATTATTTTTTGAAATAGGGTCTCACTCTGTCACCCAGGTTAGGATGCAGTGGCATGATCACAGTTCACTGCAGCCTTGACCTCCTGGGCTCAATGGATCCTCCTACCTCAGCCTCCTGTGTAGCTGGGACCACTGGTGCATACCATCACCTTCCACTAATTTAAAATATATATATTTTTGTGGAGATAGGTCTCACTATGTTGCACAGGCTGGTCTTAACTCCCGGGCTCAAGCCATCCTCCTGCCTTGGCCTCCCAAAATGTGAAGATTATAGCATAGGCATGATCCACCATACCCTGCCCCTTTCGACATTTTTGACAAACTTCCCAAGATTAATTTGTGGGGCCAATAAGCCCCTTAAAAAAATCCCAGCCTGGTACCTTGCTCACAGAGTTCCTAGTCTTACAGTTGAGTAAAGAAGACCACTTTCTCCTGGGCCTGGGAGCCTTAAAAATATTTTGGAGACCTTGACAAGAGAGGAACTCACCCAAATCTAGAGGTGTTATAAGCAAAATCCAATGACAAGCTCTTGGCTTGGCTTCCTAGACTTGAGGGGCTTTTAGATTTCTTATTAACAGTTCCAGCAAAGCAGACTTAAAAAGAGCCTATACCATCAATCACTATTCTTGCTGCACTTACATAAATAACCAAGACAAGTTTAATGAGAATAGAATTATTTTGTAAAAAAGATTAGTCTTACTGTGACTGTATTTGGTAAAAATGGGAGTGACTGTGCAGAGAAAAAATATATCAAAAACACTATAGTGTACCTGTTATTGGATTCTAGTACTATTCATTGTCTTTGAGGTTTTGTTATCTACATGTAGAATGGATTAGAAATTAAACTAATTTCCTCCCATATCTGGCAACAAATCTTCAAGCTAATGTTTCATGTTTTTCTTCTACTTTCTGGACTTGACATCACTGAAAATTGAAACTGCCCTTTTCCTGAAACTTTGTAAGCGGAAACTGGATGACTTGATATAAACTTCAGAGAAATCACCACCACAACTCATCAACAAGCCACCTTTGTGCCTGTTGCTGTGTAGTCCACTCAGAAAGGTCATGGGAACACCCAATGACCTCACCAGAGACATTCAAACTGCAAACCAGGCAACTGATCAGAATTACCATTGCTTATCTTCACTCCACCATCTAAAGATGCTTTGAGTCCAACCTATAGTACCCTTACCAACTGACTGCCCTATGGATTCAAACACTGGGCTTATAACTTGCTCTAAACCTTAACATTTATTTTTCTTTTGTTTCCATAGAAATGCCTCTTATTAAATACCTGATCATTTACAATACGAAGGCTCAACTTGGATCAGAGCCCACCTGCAACACTGCCTCCTAAAATGAGATGCGACTGTTTAACTGAACTGAATTATTCTCAGGACTAAAAGGCTGTGTCAATAAGATATGGGGAATCTTTGTTCTTCTGTAGGTTCCAATCTGTGTTTTTCTTCCCCTTCGCTGATCTCTTGTCTCACAACTTCCAACCCAAATCTGCTCATAGCTACTAACTTGACATTTAACATATGAAACTTTCTAAAAGTAAAGTTTCAAATGGAGAATGAAGAGGCTTAGAATACAGTACCCCAAAGCATGTCACTCAGAACACATCATCCCCAAATACACCACTTTGGCATCAGAATTATTTTAAACTAAAGGCACATAAAAACAGGAGGTGCAAGAAGATTACTCTGACCTTCACTGTTTAAAAGCCAGTGATGAAACTCCCATGTGAAAGATGTCCTAAACCAAGGAGAAAGTATCATTCTTATCACCAAGGACAGGAAGTTAAGGCTGATAGGAAGCTGTCCAAGGATCCCTTATCTTCCTAGTCACTTCTCCGCCCAATTATCTACCCTAGCACAAACCCCTTTGCCTTGTTACATTTTCACAATTCAGGGCATAAATGTTTGACTCTACCTGCTTCTTTATGTCTTCATTTCCTTATGAAGTCTCTCCTCCCATATACAACTTTCATTAAATACTTTATATGGTTTTCTCCTTTTGTCTTATGTCTATTTAATTCTCCAGGCCCAGGCAAAAAACAAACAAGAAAACAAAACAAAAACAAAAAAATCCTCCAAACAACAACAACAAAACCCTAAGAGAGGAGTTGGTAAATTTTTGCCTCCTCTTCTGTATTTTGACATGCTCTATCCTGTTTTTGCTTCTTTACTTGCCGGCACTATAAGGTATTCCAGGCTCATCTTGTGTTTATTTTCCCTGTTCTAGCCATGGAATCAGCCACTTGTACACTTCTTTAAGGGGTCCTGGTTCCGTTCATTGGGGAATGGCATTTAGAAACCAGATCTGAGTGATGGCTGTGCTCATTGCTACCAATCTCACTGCTTGTAGTCTCTCTCAGTGGACAGAGCTAGGTAATCCATGTACCTATAACTGACCCACATATATACACACATTATATATTTTTTTCTATTGAAAAGAAATCAACTATGAGTTCATATGATATTTCTAACTCTGATCCAGCACCAGGATTTATCCTAGCATTATCTCTTTGCTTATTTGTTAACTTTTTTCTGACAATGAGAAAAGTGGATCTCGTAGCTTACAATATGCTTAATTATTTTTGAGCCCAAATATACCATAGGTTTAGGGTTGTTTGTGAAAAACGAATTTACCAATGAGAGTATATTGCTTCTGTAGCATTCTTTTTGTCTTTGGCCTGACAATCTCCAGTCAAAACATTGCTTTACAAAGTCACTTAGGTCAGCTCCTTTTTTTCCCCCACACCTCTGTATAATTATGTGGTTTTAAAATTTTTAAATTCATTTTTGCAGTCTCCTTTTCATCTTGGATTTCCCCAAGACATTTTTGATTTTTTAAAAATTTGCAAACAGCAAAGTTTAACCCTTTGTGTGTGTAAGTTTATGGGATTGAGAAATGCATAGAGTAACATATACAAGAGTACAGTTCAACTCAGAACAAGTGGATCACCCAAAAGTTTCCTAATGAGACCCTTTAGTGGGGCGTCATTTCACATGACCCCTGCAACTACTGGCAACCACAGATTTGTTTTCTGTTATTATAATTTTGCCTTTTCCAGAATGTCATGTAAGTAGAATCATTCAATATGTAACATTTTGGATCTTTGCTCATTGAGCAAAAAGAATTTTAGATTCATTCATGTTGTTGTGGGTTGATAGTTTTTATTGCTGAAGAGTATTCCATTGTCTGGATATACACCAGTGTACTTAACCCTTTCACCTGTGAAAGACAGCTGAGCTGTGTCAAGCTTTTGGTTATGAATAAAGCTGCTATAAACATTCAGGGCTGGGCATGGTGCCTCACACGTGTAATCCCAGCACATTGGGAGACTGAGGAAGGCGGATCACCTGAGGTCAGGGGTTCGAGATCAGCCTAGCCAACATGGCGAAAACCTGTCTCTACTAAAAATACAAAAATTAGCATGCCTGTAACCCCACCTACTTGAAAGGCCGAGGCAGGAGAATTGCTTGATCCCAGGAGGTGGAGGTTGCAGTGAGCCAAGATGGAGCCACTGCACTCCAGCCTATGAGACTCCGTCTCAAAAAATAAAAAAAAAATTAGGTACAGGTTTTTCTGTCAGCGTAACATTTCAGTTAACTAAGGTCAATACATTTGAGTGGGATTGTTGGGTCACATGGTAAATGCATGTTTAACTTTATAAAAAAATGCAAAATTATTTTCCATTTTAAAGAAACCTCAATATTATTTTCTATTCCTACTGGCAATGAATGAGAATTCCATTTGCTTTCTAACCCTTGTCAACACTTTAGCCATTCTAGTAAGTGAGTAGCAGCATTTCACTGTGCTTTTAACTTGCATTCTCTAATGACTAGTGTCATTAAGCATTTTTTAAAAAGTTGTGGTAAAATATACATACCGAAAATTTATTATTTTAACTATTTTAAAGTGTACAGTTCAGTGACAGTAAGTACATTCACACTGTCACGTAACTGTCACCACCTTCTATCTTCAGAACTTTTCATCTTCTCAAACTGAAGTTCTGTACCCATTAAACACCGACTGCTCATTTTCCCCGCCGTGCAGCCTCTCCCATTCTACTTTCTGTCTCCATAAACTACACTGGAGACCTCACATAAGTACAGAGATGTAATACTTGTTCTTTTGTGACTGGCTTATTTTGCTTAACATAATGTCCTCAAGATTCATCCATATTGCATTTGGTTGATGCAAAAGTAATTGCGGTTTTTGCCACTGAAAGTGATAGCATGTCTCAGAATTTCCTTATTTTGAAAGGCTGAATAATATTCCATTGTATGAATATATCATGTTTGTTTATCCATTTGTGTGTCAATGAACACTTGGGTTGCTCCCACTTTTTGGTTATTGTGAATAAGGCAGCTATGAATGCAGTGTTCAAATATGTGTTCAAGTCTCTGTTTTCACTTCTTTTGGGTGTACACCCAGAAGTGGAAGTGCTGGATCACAGGCAACTCTGTTTAATTTTTTTGAAGAATCATCATACTGTTTCCACAGCTGCATCATTTTACACTTTCACCAGAAATGCGCAAGAGCTCCAATTTCTCTCACGTCCTTGCCAACACTTGTCATTTTTTGTGTGTGCTTGTGTGTTGTTAATAGCCAACCTAATGGGTGTGAAGTGATATTTCATTGTGGTTTTGATTTGCATTTTGTTAATGGCTAGTGATATTGAATATCTTTCATGTGCTTATTTGTCATTTGAATATCTTCTTTGGAGAGATGTTTATCTTGATAAACCTTTTTTTGAGATTTATTAATTTTTTCAACTTTCAAGGGTATATTGCATGATGCTGAGATTTAGGGTATGGATCCCATCACCTAGCTAGTGAGCACAGTACCCACTAATTTTGCTAAACTTTTCAAAGACCAGTTTTGGGGTTCTTTACTTTTTCTCTACTTTTTTTTCCTGTTTTTAGTTTCATTACTGTTCTTATCTTTTCTCCCCTTTCTGCTTGCTTTGGGTTTACTTACTCTTCTTTCTCTAGTTTATTAAGGTGAAGGCAGCAATTAATTTTTTGAGATTTTTCTTTTTTCTCATACAAGCATTTAATGTTATAAATTTCCTTTAAGGTCTCCTTTAGCTTTCTTCCATAAATTTTCATTTGCTGGCATTTTATATCCACTTATTTAAATATATTTTTAAAATCTGCCCCGAGATTTCTTTTACCCAAAGGTTGCTTTCAAGAATGCGTCTAATTCTCAAATCTTTGGGAAATTTCTAGATTTTTTTTTAATACTTATTTTGAATTTAATTCCATTTTGGCCTGAAAATATACTTTATGTAATTTCTATTCTTTTAGATTTATTAAGGTTCATTTCATGACTCAGAATATGGTCTATTTTGGTGAATGCTGCATGTGCATTTGAGAAGAATGTGTGTTCTATTGTTGATTGAATTGTGCTTTAGGTCAAATGTCAATAGCTCAACAGAGTCATTAGTTCAATAGTGTCAATAGGCCAAGTTGGTTGATAATGGTCAGGTCACCTACATACCTAATGACTCTTTAGCTACTTTTTCTATTCATTACTGAGAGAGAAGTATTAAAATCTCCAACTGTAATTGTAGATGTTCATCTATATAATCTTTTGCTTTTTTCAGTTTTTCTTTAAGTGTTTTGAAGCTCTATTGTTAAGTTCATATACATTTAGGATTGTTATAAATTGGCCTTTTTATCATTATGTAGTATTTCTTTTTATCTTTGATAATATTCTTTGTTTTGAAGTTTCTTTTCAAATTTTTATTTACTTTTATTTTTTATTTTTAAAAATTTTAACTTTTTCTTCATCATTCAACTTCATAAAGTTTCTTTTTTAACATTAATATAGCTATTTTAGCTTTCTTTTGGATATTGTTTGATGGTACACATTTTTAACATTCTTTTATTTGTAACAACATATTTATGTCTTCATTTTTAAAGTGAGTTTTTCTTAAGGTGGCATATATATAGGTCTTGTTTTTCAATCATATTTGAAAATTTCTGCCTTTTAATTGGTATATGTTGATAATTGACATTTAATGTGGTTAACTGAATTAAAATCTACCATTTTCTTAGCTGTTTTTTATTTAATCCATCTGTCCTCTATTTTTCTCTGCCTTCTCTTGAGTTAATTGAGCACTTACTGGAATTATGATTTGATTTTATCTCCTCTATTGACTTATTATTTGTTCATCCCTTAAAAAAAGTTTAGTCATTGGTACAGGAGTTATAATATATATATTTTAATTAATTAGGGTGTATCATTAAATAATATTGTACATATTCACACATAATTTAAGGCCTTAAATTATCATAATCCCAATTCTCTGCTATTATATATATTATACATATTATATATAATTATTAGCTTATATATCTCTATATTGTTAGATATCTATCTATCAATGTATCTATTTATAGATGGATAGCTAGTTAATTCCCCCATCTTGGGAATTAACTGAGAGACATAGGTAAGCCAAAGGCAGACTTAAAACAAAACAAGGGTCAGGTGCAGTGGCTCACACCTGTAATTCCAGCACTCTGGGAGGCCGAGGCGGGCGGATCACAAGGTCAGGAGATCGAGATCATCCTGGCCAACATGGTGAAACCCCGTCTTTACTAAAAATAGAAAAAATAATTGGGCGTGGTGGCACGTGCCTGTAATCCCAGCCACTCAGGAGGCTGAGGCAGGAGAGTTGCTGGAACCAAGGAGTTGTAGGTTGTAGTGAGCCGAGATCGTGCCACAGCACTCCAGCCTGGTGACAAAGTGAGACTCTGTCTCAAAACAACAAACAAACAAACAGTAGGTAGACAAAGAAAATATTGTTAGGTGAATCATGAAACAGAAAAGCACTAATTTTGAGCCATAAAAGTCATACAGAGTAGCGGTATAAAAGATGTTCTACCTCTTATGTTAATATAAGGCTTTTATTACTATATAAGACTCACTTCACACCTTCATATTATTCAAATTATTTTAATCTAATGACAATTTAGTTATCTTGGCTGTCTCTCCAATGTACTGTAAAATCGGTTCTTATAGGGAAGGGAGTTTACCATATGCAAGTGACCCTTGTTCTTCCCTTCTACCCCTTTCCTCCCTATTTTCCTCTTCCCTCTTTCCCACTTTCCCACTCTCCTCTTTTCATCCCTCCTCAACTCTCTCCCTATCCTACCTCCTTTTATTCCCTCTTTCCCCATCTCACCCTCTTTAATTGCTCTCCTTTAAAAAATTAATAGGTTTTATTTTAAAAAGCAGTTTTCGATTAACAGAAAAATTGGAATGAAAAATATTGAGAGTTCCTTTATACTCCTCACCGTCTGCCATGACAATTCCCCTATTAGTAACACCTTGCATTAGTGTGGTACATTTGCTGTAATTGATGACCCAATATTGATAAATTATTATTAAAGTCCATAGTTTACATTATGATTCAGTTTTGGTGTTGTATAGTCTATGAGCTTTGATGAATGTGTAGTGACATGTATCTACCATTACAGTATCATACGGAATAGTTTTGCTACCCTAAACATTCCCTCTATTCCCCCTATCCATCTCTTCCTCCGTCCCCTGCAACTGCCAGCAACCACTGATTGGTTTACTGTCTGCATCATTTTGTCTTTTACAAAATACCATTTAGTTGGAATCACACAGTATGTAGCCTTTTCATATTGACTTAGTTCACGTAGCAATATGCATTTAAGTTTCCTTTATGTCTTCTCATGACTTGTTAGCTCAGTTACTTTTTGATGGAATAAGATTCCGTGGTCTAGATGTACCATACGTTATTTGTCCATCCACCTATTAAGAGGCATCTTGGCTGTTTCCAAGTTTTGACAGTTACGAATAAAGCTGCTATGAACCTTCGTGTGCAGATTTTTGTGTGGACATAAGTAATATATTTTTAAATAATGGGACGAGAAAGGCGAGGTTTCTAAAAATGACAGCGTCGTAAAGAAAACATCTGTTCAGATTTCCAGACAGCAAAAAACTGACCATAGCAAACTTAAGAGGCAAACAGCAGGGGGTGGTATTTGCAAGGTGTGTGACCCCAGCCGACAGTTCTATTTTACTCACTGCGAAGTTAAAGGAGATAAGATTCTGAAACCTCTTTGACTATTTTATTTTGTTTTGTTTTATTTTATCACCTGCATGTCTGTGGTAGGAGAGAGACATATCAGTGATTCTCTTTAGATTTGTCAAAAAACTCTTATAAGAAGTTAGATCTGCTAGGAATTACCAGATTTCTATTTACATCTCACTGTTAGGAAAACACATTTTGAAATAAAACCACTGTAATTCTACAGACTTTTAGAGAGGAAGAGCTATAACTATTATTATATGGAAAGTTAACATTACAATATTAATATAAGATAATATTTTGAAAGTCAAATCCGGTTTTTATTGCAAAGTGCTAATTGTATATGTTCTCTGCATTAGAACCTCTCTCCTCTCCAAACTAAATCCAAGAACCAAGAGTTACCTGTATCTCTTTCTCTCACTTATAATTTCTTTAAAAAATGAATCAATCCAAATGCAAATGTGCAGGTAACTGATCAAGTTCTGCCTCATTCACCTGAGAAAGTCCCCAGAAAGGAGCTCCGCACCCCTGAACCTACCCCCACAACACAGAGGGTCCCAGCATGACCAGGACCACCCTTTTCCCTTCTCCTGAGCCCCTTGTTAAGTACTTGTCACTTTGCCTAAATCACACAATGAATGGGGTCAGATGTCTTCCTGGTCCCCGTAGAAATGAAATCTTCCCGGGAGGGGAAATCTGCTAAGCCTTGCCTCCCCCTCATGTCAAAACACAGATAACCTAAGGGTAGGGCATTTGGCAGAAGTAAGAGGGAGCCATAGAATGTTTCAAGCAAGATGCCTGCTACTTGTGAAGTGGAATCTTGAGAGCACCCTTGGGTTCAGTCCTCACTGCCATCTAAAATTCCACATAGGAAACTCTCTGGACCAGGCTCATGCCTAAAATCCCAGCACTTTGGGAGACTGAAGCGGGTGGATTACTTGAGCTCTGGAGTTCAAGACTAGCCTGGGCAACACAAGGAGACCTCATTTCTTAAAAAAAAAAAAGAAACTCTCTTTATGGCAGACCACAGATGGTGGCTGGGAGATATGTTTATGTCCAGCCTGGACCAGTAACAGGCAGCTGTTGGCCTGCCCTGGGATGCAGCCACACCCAGATGTTTAGTGGCTTCTCCAGGTCTCAGTGCTCCTACTAATTCTGGTAAAAATATTGTTTTGCACAAAAGCATCACAGAGGTGTGGTGGGGAAAAGGAAGTACAGCTGTTTTGTAAACAGCTCCTTCCCCTCGCTGCTTCCAAGGGCTTCGAGTCACCCTCTGAGGGCGGCTTTGTAAGGAAACCCACATACATTATTTTCCTGTCCCCAGGGACATGGTTCCTCTCTTTCTCTCTAGCAGACAAAATATGTGGCCAAATTTATCACCTTATCATCTCTCATTGCTCTTCTGTTTTTACAAAGAGCCCAGACACCAATGAGGGAGACTGTAGGATAGGGAGAGAGAAGTTTGCTCCTAAGCCATCTGCAGACCTTGTGGGAAACTCCAGGACCTAGCAGCTGACCAGGATTGCTTTGTTTTCTTTCATTCTCTCTTCTCTCCCCCACCCCCAGTGCTACTAGTAACAATCTTTGCTAGCCTGAACAAGGCACTTGATCTTTGTAAACCTCAGTTTCTTTATTCCTGAATTAGGAGAAAAAAATCATATACCCTAAAGTCCCCAATATGTGCCAGCTGCAAACATGGCTGATATATTTTTCAGAACCTAAAATCTGGACTGGAAAGAGCTCAGATGGTACCCCTGTGGTGATGCTAATGAGCTCACCTTGTGTTTGTGCAAGAGCATTTTCATATATGCACATCGTGGCTGCTGCACCCCTATGTGGGTACACATATGGGTTCCCCATAAAATGCAGGGCAAGAAAAGATCACCTGAACATCCTTCCTCCACACTGGCCTGCCCCAGAAGTGATGGGATAGTCTTTGAAGAACAAGCTGAAATTCACCCTTTGATTTTAATCTTATTTTATTCTCATTGCTTTTTGTTGTTGACTATACCACTCAACTTGATGGAAGTCATTTCTATCTTAAAGAGGGAAGAAAGATTTCAGGAATAGGACTCAAGGTGATCTTATCTACCTGTCTAACTGTCTATCTATCTATCTATCATCGCGTGTGTGTGTGTGTATATATACACACACAGTTATATATATGTATATATTTTTAAAAGCAGTTTTAGGTTTACAGAAAAATAGGAATGAAATATACTGAGAGTTCCTCTGTACTCCTCACTGTCTGCCCCAACAATTTTCCCTATTAGTAATATCTTGTATTAGTTTGATATATTATACATATATACATAAAGAATTAGTTAAAACCCCACTGTTAGCAAGAACGAAGTTATAGATGGCAAGGGCTTTATTACTAGGCAGTTACCCTGACTCATAACCCTCTAACTGGCAAATCCTCACAACTGCACATTATGTTTTTCTAATCAGCATGCCATTTGTCTTTTGGAAACTCCAGTGAAGGAAGTAGACAGAATATTATTGCTACTTTTGGCAAATGAGAGTAAAATGATCTGTCCAAGGTCAACCAACTAGTTTCAGAGCATTTCACAGTTTTTCCAGTGGGAGTCTCCACCTTCCCCATCTCCACCATGCCCCTCATAGTGGAGGGAACCATTCTTTACTCTCATTAGCTTAGAGATGATGCTCTCCCAGTCTGGGGCATGAGCTGTTCTTTTCCTTCCTCCTCCTCCCTCCCTCCCTCCCTTTCTTCCTTCCTTTTTCTTTCTTTCTTTTTGAGACAGAGTCTCCCTCTGTCACCCAGGTTGGAGTGCAGTGACACAATCATGACTCACTGCCACCTCAGCCTCCTGGGCTCAAATGCTCTTCCTACATCAGCCTCCTGAGTAGTTGAGACTATAGGCATGCATCGCTGTGCCAGGCTAATTTTTGTTTTGTTTTATTTTTTGGTAGAGATGGGGTTTTGCCATGTGGCCCAGGCTGGTCTTGAACTCCTGGACTCAGGTGATCCTCTGGCTTCGGCTTCCCTCCCAAAGTGCTGGGATTACAGGCATTAGCAACTGTGCCTGGACAAGTTAAATTGGTTAAACTGGTTCAACCATATTCCATGGATGAGAAATGCCTGTAAATACAGGGATTTACCACCATTTTAAAATGAATTAATGGAAGGATTGATGGATATAAGATGAGCGTGGTGGGTTGATGGCCAGCCCAGAATAGGCTTTTTTTTTTTTTTTTTTTTTTTTTTTTTTCTGGAGAGGGGCCATGACAGTGCTGTCCAGAGGGCTGGTGTGGCCTTTGGGTGGGGTTCTCTGCAGTGGTGGTTTGGGCTAGAGGAATAGCACTATGACTGGAGAGGAAAAACTCCTCAATAAAACAATTAAGGAAAATGAGAACAATCCTGATGTTTCTGAGAAGCCGCCTTTTCACTTCGCTTTCTGTACAGGCTGGATTCTGAGAAAGCAGCAATTTCAGTTCTCGTTCTTGGAGGAAATGGCCCGCCACCAGTCTCTTGGCCAAACATAGCACGTGAATAGCCCTGCTGCACACAGGCCCGGAGGGCTGAGCCCTCTCAGCACACGGGGGCAGCAGCAGATTCCGGCCCTACAGACACTCAGTTTGTCCCCAAACACGTGAAAAAGCTGCCATCACCCTTTGATATCCTTTCACTCCCTCAATCTTGGGTGCAGACTTGGCCTCATGTCACTGCTGCTTTAGGAAACCCTGGAAATCTTAGTTTCCTGGTAGTTAGAAGAAGTGGATGGTATTGCAAGATGGCCAGGTCCCTAGCCTCCTCTAGCGTAGGAATATCTGCTTGCATGTTCCCTCGCCCCTCTCTGCAGCTCTTCTAGAATTCCCTCGTCTGCCCCTCACCCACCTCTCCAGGCACCTACTTGGTACTACCGGTTTTCCTCTGATGCTCAGGAGCCCCTCCTTACCGGCCCTCTCCACCGTTCAAGACAATCCAGGGGCAGCACATGGGAAAACAGGGAGTCTTGAATTCAAAATCATTAGCATTGCAAACAAGATGGTATAAAAAAAAAAAAAGCTGGTTTTCCCATTTGCCATCCCCCTCATGCAATCCCATCTTTAAAAAATGTCCACCCCAATATCATCCTTGAAAAGAAAAGAACCATCCTTGGAAACATGGGGATTCACTCGAGGTGGCTGGCAAAATATTAAGGGAAATATTAGGGAAAGGCTGTAAGATCTAGTCTCTCACCTTTTGGAAGGCCGAAAGGTTTTTATTAACTTATGGAACAGACTGAAGGCAGCCAGTTTGTACGTTAGAGGATTAAGTCATAGAGTAAAGATGAGGATAATAAAAGCTTCCCCAGTTAAGTCTATTTGCCCCACATCCCTTTGTCTCCATTCTGTTTGCTTATGTAAATTTTGCGCTGGATGGAAATTACCTGTTAATGGTTTATTCTGGGCCCTGCAACCAAGACCTTTTATCATTTGTAAAACCACTCTTTTAACCAGGTAAATTATCCACAAGCACGTTGACTTAGAACCTCTGTTATTAAATCTATGCTGAATAAATGCAAGGAGGAAGAGGGAGTAGTGTTCGGTTAGCTGCAATCGCCCTCTGAGAGCAGCTGACGACCATCCCTAGCCAGACTCTTACACTGTATTGTGTGTGTGAGAGTGTATTTCATTCATCCGTTGCTGAATCAGGGTCTGCAGGACAGACCTCTGCGGTTGGTGACCAATGTCTCAGGTGGTGACCAATGTCTCAGGTGGTGACCCCGATGTGACCCTTGCCACAGCCAGTGTCCTGGTGTGAGGAGACCTGACCAAGTCATCATCACAGTAGGCGCCTGAACATGGAGTGAACTGACGTCATTATCGCTGTGAAGAAGGAAATCGGTGGACCCCCCAAAAAACAGAAGGTGCAGAGACCTTGAGTTCAATTCAAGGAGTCAGTAAGTCATTTGTACCCACCAGGGATTGCCAAGTTTGGGAGGGATTGTTTCAGCCTAGGGATTCATTATAGGACAGCAGTTATCAGTGCAACAGAAACTGTATCAAGCTCAATTAATGCACACTGTTGTTTCCCAAAGCCCAAGGTTCCCAGCAGAGAGCATGATGGACATAAAGCTCTGGGAAGGAGTGGGGAGAAATCATGCACAAAGGTATCCAATGAATAGGAAAAAGGACAAGGGAAACGCTACAGCTATAGGTCCTTGTCTTGAGCGAGCAACATTACAGAAGGAACTCTTAGCCTGCCCGGTAATTGATGATTGGCAAAGCAATCAGGTTTATGCTTATAAAAAGATAAGGAAAAGCATTAGAAGCCAAAGCCGTGCCACTAAGCAAAAGGAAAAAAACAAAAAAAAAAAAAACCGGGGGTGGGGAAGGCTTTGTCAGGGGAGCTCTGTCCAAGCAGGCAACCTCTGGGTGGGGGAAGGCGGGGGGTGAGCAGCCCAAATGGAAATGGGAAGCAGCACGTGGGCGGGGCCAGCATGACTGCCCACGGGGACCCACGTCCTTGTGCTCTGGCTCCACGGCGTGCCACAGTGAAATTTCATGTGTTTCTTGTTTACAAGCAACGTGCTAGATTGTAATTCTCTGCTGAGATTTAAGTAAAATTCAAATTCTGATAATGACCATTGTTATATTCTCTTATCCTTAATGTGGCTCTTTAAAAATTCAACTTAAGTGAAACAATAACCCCTAAAAGGAGATTAAATTACAGAAGGCCCATGAATTAAAGAGCAATTAAAAGCTAAGCATGTAAAACCACACATTACCCTTTAAAGGAGAACTTTAAATATTTGTTGAATTTAGAAGTAAAAATATTGTGCCCATTCTTAGAAGGTGAAATTTGTATGTAAGTGTAGCAGAAACATATGCATAAATAACTGTCTTGCCTCACTGATTAAAGATAGTCTTTGTCCTGGTAGTGAGTCACTGTTTTCAGAACAGTTTGCCAGTTTAAGGTCCATAAACTTAGCCTGAAGACTCAACTGCAAGATTTAAGCTATTCTACCTATGGTTTTAAGCATATAAAGTATATTATTTGAGTCTCTGCTTCTAAAAATTGTAAGGTTTATTCTCTGTAAGGTTTATTGCCGAGTTTAAAATGAGGAAACTGAGGCCAGTACAAAAAGATTCAATGCCAATTTATTCAGCTCCCAGGTAAGGTTCTGCGGTCCCGGGAAAAGAGGCCAGGGAAGTCATGCCTGACTCCTCTCAGGCGTGGGGTTATATAGGGAGGGAAGGCGCTCTCATTGGCCATGGAGAAACAGGACATGGATGTGGCAAGCTGCTATAGGTAGGTAGGCGGGATTTCCGGTGAGCGGGCTGGATGGGGCAATGCGCTATTGGGCAGGTTTTGGCAGGGCTTCTTTTAAATTTTGGCGGGGTTTTCCAACGGCTGGCTAGGTGCTGAGTGCAGAGTTTAATGTTGAGTGCAGAGTTGGGCATGGCGAAGCTAGATGCTGAGTGCAGATTCTGGTGACATAATTTTCAGGCGTGGAGAGGGATGGGCGTGTCCAAGCTCCCGGCGAGGCAACCAGCCTTACAAAAATATTTTCATATTTCCTTTTAAATTTCATGTTACCAATTTCAGCTTGCCATCTTAATGATTAATGCAGTCAGTTGCTAAGTTATGATCCTAATATCATCAAGATTCCTTTGAGAGAAATTTGAAGCAGTATTGCACTTCTACATACCTAATGCTTTATCACTGTTTCCTGATAAATCAGGTAAACAGGATAAGCTGTAGTCTAGTAAAGACCACATAATTCAGTCACCCAATCTAAGTTTACTAGCAGTCACAGAACTGAGATTAAAGCCATGATACTAGCCTCAAAAACTTTTCCTGCTCAGCCCATAAATATAGTAAGTGGCTTGGCTTATTCAATTTATCTACCACAAAATCTTGAAACAGCTTTAATTAAGTTTAATCTCAAGCCCGCAGCTCACTGCCTGGCCCCTTGGCTCATGGCAATGAACAAGCAGACTTACAAGTGATAACATCACTGCCTGACCAAGACAGACAGATACCGAAAGTGAGACTAAGGAAAGAGATAGTGTAAAAAGAAAAAAGAGAGTCAGAGAGAGAGAGAGAGGAAAGGAGACAAGGAAGCGAAGAGAGATCAAGAAGCACAGAAAGCAAGACGAAGGAGATATAGTAAGAAGTAGAAAAAAAAATGTTAAAAAAGTTATAGATATTAGAATGTACCACTAGTAAAGAAGGCTATAAAACGAAGAAAATTAAGACATGTCTTAGTTTGCCAGTGAAAACTGTGAAAAATGTTATAGAAAGGAATTTATGCAAGTAGGTTGTATACTTTTTGTTTTGAAAGTCTAAGCAAGTTTTAAATGTTAATTGTAAAAGAAATTCTGTGTGTAAACATATTAGTTAAACGTTAAAGAAGTATCATCTCTTTTTTCTGTAAACGAGACATTAAAATAAAGCACAACAAGCTTTTTTTTTTTTTTTTTTTAAGTACTAACCTGCTCTTTTACGAAGATTATAAAAAGTCTCTTAGCACAGGCACAACTCCTAGAACTTCCAGTACACCCACACTAGCCTGGAGACTCTGTCCCCTTTAAGAGCAGAAAGAAGAAAAAACTCCAGCCAGCCTAGGAAAGACTCTACAAGATCCACAACTCCAAACGATGCAGCTTCCTTAAACCACACAAGCCAGGACATCACCTAAGGAATGCTGAATAGGACCATGCAGGAGGCCGAGGGGAATCCTACTCAGGAGACAGACTTTATCACTCCAGATAATTTGTATCCTTTTTATTCTTTCACTCTGCCTGCAACCTGTACTTGCTACACTATCAAACCCATTTTCTAATATACATTTTTCTGCCTTGTAACTTAAACTAACACCCCCTTCACAGCTTCTAACAATGCAGCTTCTTGACTAAAAGAGATTAACATACCCCTGGTGAAGTTCTGCATTAATGGCATGCAATAAACTAATACGTCAAGTAACACTACAAGTCAGACACAAAAGATTCATAGTTAAACTTATGGCCTTTATAGTCTCAGCCATAGTCATCCTGGCAACTGCCAGCATTGCAGTGACATCTATCACCAAGTCAGTACAAACAGAACAGCAGACATAAAGCAACTTAAAACTAAACGTTTAGAATCTCTTCACGCTATAGATCTACACACCCAACAAACAGCCACATAGAAAGGTGTGCAAGATCATCTCTCCTGGTGAAACTCCCGTTCCTGGGAGTCAGTCTTTGACTAGAAAAGAATGTTGCCAATTGTACTCAGAATTGTCTTATGTTATTTGTTAATTCTAGAATGCAAAGCTGTAATTGGAATAAGCTGAAAGCAGCGAGTTCTTACGTTAGAGTATTAAGCCGTAGGGTAAAGATTAGGATAATAAAAGCTTCCCCAGTTAAGTCTGTTTACCCCACATCCCTTTGTCTCTACTCTGTTTCTGCATGTAAACTTTGTGCTAGATGGTCCTCTCAGGGGGAGATCGAAGAGGAATTACCTGTTAATGGTGTTTATTCTGGGCCTCAGAACCAAGACCTTTTATCATTCATAAAACCACTCTTTTAACCAGTTAATTATCCACAAGCATGTTGATTTAGAACCTCTGTTATTAAATCGATACTGAATTAATTCGAGGAGGAAGTGGTCGGTTAGTTGCAATTGCCCTCTGAAAACAGCTGACAACCATCCCTAGCTCAACTCTTATGCTGTATTCGGTGTGTGAGAGTGTATTTTATTCATCTGTCACTGAGTCAGGGTCTGCAGGACAGACCTCTGCAGGTGGTGATCAACGTCTCAGGTGGTGACCCCGACATGACACTCGTCACATGGAAAGGTGAGATTTTATTTTTTGAGAAAGAGTCTCACTCTGTCGATGGTGAACTTCTAGAGCTCACGGTCAGGCTCTTTAGGCATTCTGTTACTCTCCTACTAAAAGTTTCCTTACATCAGGCATAAACCTACATTTATGATAACAACAGAATATTACAATGCTATTTAATCTGTTGCCCAGGCTGGAGTGCAGTGGCACAATCTTGGCTCACTACAAACTTGGCCTCCTGGGCTCAAGTGATTCTCCCACTTCGCCTCCTGAGTAGCTGGGATTACAGGCACATGCCACCATGCCCAGCTAATTTTTGTATTTTTTGTAGTGACAGAGTTTCACCATGTTGGCCAGGCTGGTCGCAAACTCCTGACCTCAGGTGATCCACCCACCTCGGCCTCCCAAAGTGCTGGGATTACAGGTGTGAGCTACTACACCTGGCCAAAAAGATGACAATTTTGTTCAAGTGTGCTCTTTCTCTGAGTTTCACTGGAAATATTTAGCTTTGACTATCAGTCAGTTTTCTCCAGAGAAACAAAAACAACAGGATATATCTATTAAGAGATTTATTTCCAGGAATTGGGCTCATGTGATCCAAAATCTGTAGGGCAGGCAGGCAGGCTGGCTGCTGAGCCAGGAGTGGATGCTGCAGTCTTGAGGCAGAATTCCTTCTCAAGTCAGTTTTTGCCTTAAGACCTTCAAGTGCCTGATGATTTCCCTCTACATTATGGAAGGTGGTCCTTCCTTCATATTAACCACATCTACAAAATAATTTTTCTTTTTACTCAAGAGTCCACTTTTGTGTTTTCCTTTCCATAAACAAATACACTGGATTAAAGCAGCAATACTCTTACCTTCAAGTTCAATGCCTGAGTTTCTCGAATACTATTTCCATTAAGAGTTTAGTAATTACTTAACTTCACATTATTCTGTCACAAATGATAATCAAATGTTCTACTTATATAGTAAAAATCACAAAACTATTATGAGCCTAGTCAACAGAATTTAGAAAGTAAATATAAAACAATAACTATACTGATACATATGTGCATTGGGCCTCATTAGAACTATCCTAAAACAACAAGCATTATTTAAAGAATTCAGTCTTTGGGCAGAGAGAAGTG
The DNA here is from genome assembly GCF_009761245.1 of Sapajus apella. NCBI lineage: Eukaryota > Metazoa > Chordata > Mammalia > Primates > Cebidae > Sapajus > Sapajus apella. The sequence goes on from NW_022436996.1 coordinate 8,097,064, forward strand.
AAGGGTCACTATTATCAAAAATTATTGGGAAGATTACAGGTAAAAATAAATCAGCCTATGATTTTAACTAAATAAAGGAGGAAAAGGCAGTGCATCATCACAGTTGATGCAGTTGGGAAAATTCAGTTACCATTCTATCACAAACTGGCTAACTGCTTCTAGAGCTCACAGTCAGGCTCTTTAGGTATTCTGTTACTCTCCTACCAAAAGTTCCCTTAAATCAGGCATAAACCTACATTTATGATAACAACAGAATATTACAATGCTATTTAAGCTGACAGCGAATAATAGAAAAACAAATTGGAGATTGGTGGAGCCACACCATCTCACTACCCCCGAAAACAGAGGCTAAAATGAGTCATTAAGAAACAGTATTCAATCAACCCAAATGCCAGTCAATGATAGATTGGATAAAGAAAATGTGGTGCCTATACACCATGGAATACTATGCAGCCATAAAAAAGAATGAGATCATGTCTTTGGAGGGATATGGATGAAGCTGGAAGCCATTATCCTCAGCAAACTAATAGAGGAACAGAAAACTGAACACCACATGTTCTCACTTATAAGTGTGACATGGACACAGGGAGGGGAACAGTATACATTGGGGCTTGTCAGGGGAGGATAGGGTGGGGAAGGAAGAACATCAGGAAAAATAGTGAATGCATGCCAGGCGTAATACCTAAGAGATGGTTGATAGGTATAGCAAACCACCATGGCACATGTTTACCTATGTAACAAACATGCACAAGTACCCCAGGACTTGAAAAATTAAAAAAAACAGACAGTATTCAAAGAGCACTGTATTATCTAATGTGATTTATAAAACAAGCGATATGCAGGAACAAATTCTATTTTTTTTTTTTTTTTTAGCAAAAGT